>NW_008825218.1:829945-849788 GCF_000699105.1 Pygoscelis adeliae
AACCTGCACTACAGGGTAGAAGACAACTAGCAAGGAGACAGTCCAACGGCTAGAGAACAACAGCAAATGATCCTCCACTCGCAAAATGCCTCTCTTGGACTTGTCACATCTTCCTGGGATACTCTAGGCATCACCCTGGAGCATTCCATGCCTGCTTTTAAGTATCCGATTCATACATTTGACCTGTAACCTCAATCCCAGCAAGCTGAATCTTCTGGAGCACCGACAATGCTCTGGCAAAAATTCTATTACTAAGAAGAAGAAAGGAGAGAAGAAGAAAGGGTGCGGCAGAAGGGGGAAAGGAAAGGATTGAAAAGTTGCACACTCAAAAGGAGGAGAAATAGAAGATTCAAATCATAAATACCTATACTGTTGAGAATTTTGCTAAAGGCAGTGGAAGCGGCTTTATTATCCAATGACTGGTATTATCCAGTCTCTAACCAGACCTGGGCAGAACAAAATCTATGATGAGAGAACAGAGACGTGATGACTGACCTCAAAAAGTATGTGGCTGATGAAATAATTCAGGGTTTTGACATAAACCTATTAATGGCCCTGAAAGAATTAATATCAGCTAAAGCAAATTTAAAAAAAAAAACCCACACACAAAACAAAACCTCAACTTTTAGTGACTCTAATTAGAAACCCTGTGTTCTAGAACACATGAATTCATGCTACAACCCACCATACTGCCAATAAAAAATTATAATAGGAAAACCAAAAAAAAACAGTTTAAAAATAAAAGTTTATTTTTAACTTACCGATGGGATGTCTACTTTTATTTATCTCTAACTTTAATGAATGGGTTAATTAAAAGAAAAAAATGCAAGCATATATACACAAACATCTGCTTTGGATTACTTCATTACTACCATCCTGTAATGGTTTTATAAGGCTATGTCACAAGCATCATGTTACTGGCATTCCTCGACATGACAACAACAACAGTTCCAGTAGGATTACATGAACATTTTGTTGCTGTGATGACAAACTCTGTGCTACCATGATGCAACACTTGGTGGGTGGAAAGAAAATTTTTTCCTTCACACTCTTCCTGGTGATAAAGGCCAAAATGAAAGTTTTGCAAATTACCCTTCTGTTACTCCAGCACCATCGTTCCTGAACTGTATGGTACTCTTACTGCCAGAATCTTTTCTCTTCCAAGTTTGACAGAAGCTTCCTTTCTGTGAGCAACATACATCTAACCGCAGCAACTGTCACGCAGCTGTAGTCCCAGTGAAGTCTGATCAGCTACACTCAAGCCAAAATAATTTGACAGCAGGAAGAAATACCTCACTTGTTGGATGAAGATATGCTGTGCTGAACATTACACAGGCCTTACATGATTTTCTACATAGATAGGAGTGATCTCTGTGGAAAAACGGCTTCTCATCCATGAATAAGAAGATAACTGTCATTGCTGTAACCCATTTCATTTTTTTCAAACAATGCCTCCCACTGAGAAGCCAAGTACAGTGCTGTTTCTCACACACTGATGTTTCTTCTCTTCCAAAAATCATGGAAAATGTAGTGAAGAAAATAATACCTCACTTTACTCGGGGAGGAACAACAAAGAAGGACCCCAGTGTCCTAAAGCATATCTGAATTCTTGTTGAATTCTTATAAATGTCACAAGAATACCTTAGCTGCCATGTTACACAACTGCTAGGAAAATTAAATGGAAATGCTATGGGATTACTAGCACAGAACAACCAACCCCCTACTATTTGAGGGAAAATATTAAACATGGTTCTAGGCGAAATAAAAATTGCAGTGTTTTGAGGAAACAGTGCATTGATATAACAGCAGGAGTGAAGAGACACTGCTAGAGGAGGGTATTTCTGTGGGTTTCGCTCTTTGGTTCAGATTTGCTTGTATCTCGATTAGGCTTTCCTCCTGTCAGATTCCAGTCTGAGACAGAGAGCTAGTTTGCAAGGGAACAATTTGCATTCAAACTACTTTCATTCTATTCTAATAGTAGTAGTGCAGACTTACTAAAATTAAGTATTCTTATTTTTACCTTTTTCCATTATCTATTTTCTGTATCTCTACAAAGCACAGGGGCATCACTAACCAAAACTGCCCTAGTGCCTATCTGCTAGGAAGCAGGCCGACTTCACTAATGCACAGAAAGCCAAACAAGCCTCTAGCACTACTGAAACAGTAACAACTAAATTATGTTTTAAATCAGTCTTTCATTTGCTGTTAGCACAGAATTGATCTGACCCAGAAATAAAAGGGAACAGACATGGCTAACAAGATTTTATCCTATTACTGTGATTTTAATCGTTTCCATTGTTTAGATCTAGCTGACAGTACATATCAACCTACCTGGCTAGACTTCATCTGGGTAGGCTTACTAAAAATAATCCTTCAAAAAGAGCCACATGGCTCAAGATGATGATGGCATATAAAGCTTTTCATATCTAGGTAGCTACTTGAAACACATCCTAAAGAAATTGTATGATTGCCCACCAGGATATTTGACAGATTACATGAAGCAAATCTAACGGTCTGAGCCCGGTTCCCAGGGAAAAGCAACCTGCAGATTGGTTCTATTTTACACTTTAGCAGTAAATTAAAAAATATGTACGTCACATGGGCTATGCAAACTGAACACCTGCTTTCTTTAATGGAAACCTGCCCCATACTAAATTGGATAAAGAAGGGAGAAAAACAATTATGTAATTTTGTGACAAAGTGCAGGACCTCACCTTCCAGGAATTCCTGCTATATAGAAAGATGAATTAACTTAAAACATCCCACCCCCAAAAAAGCAACATACTTAATATAGCTTATACTGTACAGACAGTACATCTAAACTAAGGTCTTTTACTTACAAACTACATAAATCATTAATTAACATACAAAAGCTTCAGCACTGTGCATAACTGAGTTCTCCTTTCCTTGCTTTTGTCATTTATATGTACAAGGAAGCAACACAAAACGATACCATACCAGTGTAATCGTAGCAATGTAACTGCACGGTAATCCAGCACCAAGTAAAACATAGCCATACTCTGTTTCACAAACAGTGTAATAGCACTATAACCTTTTTTTGAAGCTTTTAATATACGGAAACAGATTTCTTTCTGCAGAACAGAGGAAGACAGTAAGTAGTAAGAGGTTATACCCTTTCAATAAACTAACTTAGAAAAAATAAATGGTTTCAATAATTAACAAACTGCATAATCCTAGCGAGCTCTACAGATTTTTACCTTAAAAAAAAAATTTAAGGTGCAATTTGAAATGACTTGGTCTTGCATAATGGAAATGATGTATTTTTCTGGGACATCGTCACAAGGAGCAAATTACAAGGGCTGTAAGCCCCTTCAGTTAAAAGACAGTGGAAAATACTGCTAGATCCTTTAGAATATTTCCGATTCTGATGAGTTTGGCAATCTGTGTGCATTTGTAATAAATACTACTGCAAAAATTAAACATCTAAAACATCACCAGACTGAGTTGAGAAGTTCAAGCCCAAGTTACGGAGAAGTGTCTGTAGCTGCTGACAAGCAAAGGAATAGAGACTGAAAACACAAAAATGTCATGTGTGTCCACAAATGTCATGTGTGTTCTGTCTGTTTTGGAGAGACAAACTGTCAAAGGACAAAAGATCCAATGTTTCTATGATGTCTGTTCCTACCTCTATAATAACTGGATCCAAATGAGTTCATAAAATAGGTGACCTTTGCCATTCACATGGACTATCATGCCAATGTCGGGGAGGAAGAATGCCAGGCAATAAATGGCTGTAGCAAAGAAATCTTCAGAGCAGGACAGTCACAGTGAAGGAGTAGGGGGAAGTGAACTTGCAGTCTTTCAGTTTTCATATTTTTCCCAGCGCCTGGGAAAAGCGATTGCCTTCCTCTCCGACATGGATTACTACATCATTGCATCCTCCATGCAAAACAAAACTGGTGTTCCCTGTCTTCTCCAAGCCATGGAGCTTAAGGTTTACCTGAGCTAAATGACTTATTTCCTGCAGAGCCGATTCCAAGTGGTCCCTGGCCCCTCTATAGCTGTGTGACAATTTAAATAATTGACTTCAAAAGTAGAATGAAACAGCACAGTAACGTAAACCAAATCTGTCAGTAGTCAAAATCTCAGCTGCTAAACTGCTGTCAACATACAGTGATAACCATCCCAGCTGTTCACAGACACCAAGCAATTAGGCTGTCTGAAAAGATTTCAGTTTGAATTTTGCCATGGCGACTAATGTATTGAACAACAAATGTGAGACAGGCCCTTCTGACATCACTAACTTTGTAGTTTCAATGAGGCAAGTTAAAAAGTTATGCTGTGCTTTTCACTCACACGCAGCCCCCTCTTCTTCCAAATGAGCTTTTATCTGCTTAGAAGGTTTGCAAATGATCTGCAGAAGCAAGAGCTGAGACAGGTGCTCCAGCAGGCAGAGGAGGTGGTGAAGCACGAGATAGACCTGCTACTGCACAACCTGGAAAACTCCTCAGCAGGGCAAACCCATGGGTTGTCTCCAATTAATGCACAGGGAGCCACATGGTTGTAAATGATTAGTAATGCCACAGAAAAAGTGGTATAGGACAGTACAAAAGTACTGTGGGAAAAAATTTTGTGTTTTAGCTTTCGTCCTTAAGGGTCTGACAGACGTCTCCTTCAGAAGAAGGGAGCTGCATCCACCATCCTCAGCAATAACAACAAATCCCTGTTTGGACTTCTGCTGAAGGTTATTTTGCCATAAAAAGCAGTGGGTTTGCTTTGTTGTTTGGTTTTTTTTTTTAAGTCAATATGCTGTGCAAATAGTAAAGCAGAAAAGTTAAGTAGCTCTAAAGCAAAGGGAAGGCTTTATTATACTATTGGAAAAAAGCTAATAGCATTCAACACTTTCACTTCATCTCAAGGTTCCTTGAGATGTACTTAAAATAATAGGGCATAAGGGCTGAGGTTGACTTTACAGATCAGATATACCTTTAAGTACTACTAACTCTAAAGAGCTAGCTCAACAAAAAGCCATTTTTCTAGATGCGCATAACTGTTCCACGGATGTAGGGTATCAGATCATATAGCCAATAGAATAAAATTCAAAGAAAAAAGCCCTTAATGTTTCCACTTATTATATAATTATCGCTTTTCTTACATGACATTTGGAAACTACACATATCTGTGAAATTGCACACCTACCTGCCAAGTCTAGAGACGCTCTACACTGTAGAGGTAAAAGCAGTTCTAAGAGAGACAATATACCAAAAGTTCCTAGAGGAACTACCTGTTTTATGAGCGCTCTTCATAGATTTATAATCTCCAATTTTTTTTCCTGGGTTAAAACCTCTGTGTTACATCTGTAGTACAGGTGTGTAATACCTTTAATTTTACAGGCAGAAATGAAAATTGATGTGGAATTGCTAGGTGGACAAAATAGCTCCATAGTCATTTAAAGAAAAAACATATTCCTTTCTTTACAAAATAGATCAATTAATTTTTTAAAACGCTTCTCAAACTCACTTAACTGGTCAGAAAGGCTTTTAAACAACAACAACAACAAAAAACCCTCAACCCAAACAAAAGCAACAAAAAGGCTAATTCACCAGGAAAAGCATTTCCAAACTAAGCATCAGCAAAGTATGTTCAGGACGCTCACATTAATTTCTACTTTCATCAGGCTCTTCGCTCTTTTTCAAAATGCATAACTAAGTCTAATATTCGAGCATTTCTATGATCACTTTGGAGAAACTGGTAAACTCTGAATTTGCCAAAATAAAATTTAAAAAACAAACTAATAAAACATTGAAAGAGAACACAGTCACAAACAGAATTATAACCTCTGGAATATGTAATATGAAGGAAAGTAACAGACAAACAACACTACATAATTTAAAAAAGCAATTAAAGCCTACATATTAAACTCTCTTTACCTCTACATTTACCTCAGTATGCTTTGCAATTTCTATTCAAATCAACAATAATTGCACTCAAGAAAGTTTTGCTACCTGAATTCTACAGTCAGGCATATGTATTTTGTTCCTTCGCTGTTGTGCATTTGTGTGCCTGTTTGCATACGTAAAAACCTGAATGAAACAAGACTATGCAATATATTCATGTAAATGAAGCTACGCACTAAGTAAAAATATTACTTCACATGCTAAAAAAACCCCAAATCTCTTAATGTCTAAAGTACTGAAGTGTCTAGAAACTTAAACATGTTCATATAACCGTAAAACTTTTCATAAAACCTGTCATTGTTGTCAGCTGCTTGCATTAGTCAAAGCAGGTCACTTTCACCCTTGTCTGTCTCTTTATTAAAAAACATCCAAATGAAAGCCATTAAATAAGCACTTTCCAGCTGGGACTTTTCCAGTGAGAACATAAAATTTTCAGAGCAGTGATGCAAAAGAAAGTTAAAATAGCAGAAGGTGCTGGACGCCCTAAGCAGGTGAGTGTTTGGAGAGCTTACACATACAAAAAACCTACAGAAACATGTCACTGTAGGATAAAAGAGTGTCTCTGCACAAATACAAACGGTTTTACTTTCTCTGAACCAAATCTATATACGATAAAATCTTGTTCGCTAGGCACCTAACAACTCTAGTCCGTAAGATTATACTAAACTATGGTTTTGGAACCTATTAATGAAGTTAAACCACTTCGAAAATAATTAATTTAGGATAACTGGGATTAACACTACTTCTACACACTTAAGTCATGCAGTCTGCAAATATTAAGGTAACGTCATTGTGATTCACTGCCAAGAAGGGAGTTGTTACCTGCCCACCAACACTGACCCATTTAACACACGTGCACTTCATGTCACTCACCAGAGTGGCCTGCACAGGTAGCCTCACTCTTGCTCCACCCATCCTCCCACCCCAAACAAAGCCGCACATGTGACTGAATAATAGGTTATTTTAACTTTTTGCTCTACGTAGAACTCAGCTAAGTCAGCTCTTGAGAGCAGGAGTGTTGTGTAGCACCTGTGGGCTCCCTGCCTCATTTATGACAGGATTTGTAAAAGTAGGAACAGAGAATTTTATTTAGCAAGAAGTTCTGAAAAACAGGAGAGAGATGTTGCAAAACTTTGCACAGGAGAAGAAATCAAAATAACTTTTGAAAAATACAACAATCAAGGCTTGATTTCTAAGAGTCAGCAGTGGTTCACGGCACTTCTGGACACACCTGACTTTCTGCAAGTGCTGAGCATGCCAGGGCAGAAACAGAGGAGCCAAGAGCCCAAACTTTGTGAGGTCCTGTTGTGAAACAGGGAGCCCTGGCCCTGTCTAAAATCTCAAAAGGAGGGACCACAGGCCTCCTGGGTCAGAGAAGCTCTGTCTAAAACTGCCATGCCAAAGCTGAGCTAGCAGGAAACAAGCAGTTTCCAATGGTCTGTTTCATTAGAATTTCAAAAGGATACATTTACACAAACACTTTGGGTTACAATGAATTTAAATTTTTCAGCCAAAAATGGTTTTGTCACAAGTCTCCACCGTTGCTGCCACCAAATTAAAAACCATAAAAAGAAAAAATTCGTTATGCAATTCTGGCCAGCTGGATTCTTTCTCTGCAGCTATTGCAGAAGTCTTACACAACCCGGAGCCAACAAAATTTCTCACCCATGCTCACTGGTCATGTGCTGTGCATTTTCTGTATCCAACCTGAAACTGCCAGATAAGCTGAACACTCACAGCTACAACTGCAAGTTAATGGGTGCTGGAGCCTGGAACAGAAAAAGTACACTTAATACATAAAAACTTTTAAAAGGACTGACAATATTGCAAGTTAATGCTCTTGACAAGGTGACACTATTCAGTATTCTGAGTCATAAAAACATTAGGTTCTCTTTTTTAGCTCCCTCATGATTAAAAGATCAAGAGAAATGTACTATCATTGACCTACTGACATCTCAGCACAGAAGCACTCTGATTCTTTTGCTTTGATGTTGCACAACACCCACACGATGGAGCCACGTCTAAATACGTTATTTCTAAAACAAAAATTACAAGCTCAGTTTTCCCCACCCCAGATCCTGCTAGAGAAAGTGTTACTGCAAAGAAATTACTCCTAAAAATTATCCCTTGGTGCTTCAAGAAATTACGTAATTTCAGAAACAAAATAATCACTTTCATTAATACTATTGATAACATTTTTGCAGGAGCAATCGATGGAGGTATTGCTGTCAAGCTGTCGCTGGTGACCTATCGCTTAACAGACTTGCAGACATGGAAATAGCTCAGCTACTGATTCACTCTCTAAAGACTGATTATTTTCTAAATTCAGGGTAGCAGGGTGTTTCCATATTGTACATTTTACATAAATCAGGCTTCATGGAATGACTGCCAAACAGAGAATAAACGTGTTCTCACTGCTCTTCCTCAGCCTCCTCTAACGTATCACCCAACCAGGAGTATAGGGAAACAAAGAGAGTGAATAATTATTTGAAGAAAAACATAATTCACCCTATCCCAAACTATTTACTTTAATATCTAACAGCTTTTCTGTTAGGGAGAGGATATCAAGTGGAAGATAAACCATTATGACACATAACAGTTTGGTGGAACAAGGATTTTGAAAGACTAGGCTTGATTCTGGCTAGCAAGAAGTTAATATCAGTGTAATCGCTAACCTTAACTGGAAGCTACTGTTGATAACACAAAACTGTAACGCATTGCAAAACAAAGATGCTTACTCTCTCTGTGTGGCTTAAATGGATCTCCCACTTAAAGCAAATGTAATTTATTAAAGCACGAGTTAGACTAGCCTTTACACTTTCATCTTATACATAATATTGACATTCCAATAAGACAACTCGAAGCAACAATAAAAAACAGAAATACAACTGCATTCAGTTATTTGCACTAACAAAAAAGAAAACTGATGAATGCTATCCCTGAAACTCCACAAGGTAATTTCACAGTGTATTACATTAATTTAAAGGTTCAAGTAACGCTTCCTTTCAGGAAAATCTTCCTGTATAGAAAATTGGATTTTACAGAGATCTCCAGATACTCGGTCTAATTTCCCTCTAATTTACATACAGTTATGATGGTGGAACAATAGAGAACAAACTTACGTATAACAGTAGTAATCTGAAATGCATTAATGCAATGTCTAGAACCTCTAGGTTCCAAATATGACTGGGGATGCTGAAAATAACATTTGATTCCTCCCTTCAAACAACTTAGTGCATTTTGATATCAATGCAGCTCTTTTGAAACAGCCAAGACTTGACGACCATAGCAAGTGGCCATGGATCGTGCTAAGGAGTTTAGTAACCTGCTGGAAAACCTGTTCTAGATTCTATTCACAAACCAGAAGCTGCTCCCTGATACACCATCACAGCAATTTTGCAGGAAAGGGGTTCCTATCCTTAAGAGGCCTCTCAACTTTTCCTTCTTCCAAAACTAATGTTGCCTGAAATACCAAGGAAAACAGTTATAAAAATGGAAATTTCTCTCAGAAAAGTGTATTTACTGAAACTCTGAGAAATCAGTTGCTCAGGGACAGAAACCCACATTTCCTGCAACAAAACATCCTTTAGGGAACGTTTTGGCATTTGAGCAACAGCTGCAAACAGTGAAGATACGATGGTTTAATATTTGACTGCAACAACTAGGGGGGAACTCTTACTAATGTTATGAACCGGCTTTTTACACAGATTCTATTGTAAGTGCTTATTCCCCAGCAAACTGGGCTCCCTGCTTTCTTCCTCCCTGGCCCCGCTTTCTCAAAGCCTAGCAGTGCCCAGTATCGTCACAAGGAAGAAATAAAGAAGGGTGCGGCACTCAACAATTAGAATGTTTTTCCATTAAAGGAGTAACAATAGAACTATTTTTACTTTTAGTCATTTAATAAAACTTTGGTAATTAAAAAACCCAAACGACAAAAAAACCCAAAAGAAAGTCAACCACCTTAAATAACTTTTTAGATGCGTTAGGAACAGACATTCTTCCTCTGCTCAGTTCTCCCCAATTGTAACCGTACAGATTCTGTCTCAGGAGAAGAATACTGTTCGGAGTATTTCCTTTCACCAATTCAGAATTTTAAACAATAAAATAATCATTTTATCGAGCCGATATTTTCCGCCAAATAAAAAACCCCTAGCTTATGGGTTAAGACATTACATGAGACATAGGACAGCTGCATTCATAGTCGTATAATGTGTTGCTTATATTGTTGTGTATCTCCTCAGTGCTGCAGTAGTCCTGGCCCACAACCCTCAGAGACTATGTAACCACTACCTATCCTGCTACACAAGTTCCACCACAGATCACAAGCAACTTCTCAAGTTATCGCATGACTCATTTTCTCTTTGTAGACAGGAGCGATTCCCCTACTTCTCAGAGCTATTGAGACAACTTGTCATAATATTTTGGTAGTACCATCATAAATACTAGTGTAAGTACCATAAACCACAACAAAGTGATAACACTCACTCACACTCTAGTATCTTCCAAAAGCATCCAGCTCTGTGTTGGAGAATTCCCTAAGGATTGGAATCAGTTTCAATTTTCTGCTGAGCCCTACTGCAGGAAATTATATCTAAATTACTGAAAAACCTAGTCCACCTTGCTGAAAAAAAAAAGCAGGGTTTTAGCTGGAGATATAATCACGTCCCAGTGTGGGGCAGGCCTAACTTAAGCGAAATCTAGGTCTTCTAGGAAGTCAGAGTCCAGCCACGTTACTCTTGTTTTAAAAGCAATAATTAGACCCTAATCAAACGTATTCTACCCATTTTACATCGGCAGAAGTCATTACAACCATTTGAGTGCCTCCTGTCAGCATGACTGCCTGAAGCCATTACTCTTTGTATGGTGCATCTGTATCATCTCTACAGATCTACTGAATAACTTACCATTATTTTGGAAGCTTTTTAATTTGTCTTAGAAGCTTGCCCTTATGAGGAAAGGTTGGTCATAAAGAGGTCCTTTGCCTAAATGAAGCAGTCACTGGAACAAGTTAAAACAAGCCTATCTGCACGCCAGTTTTACGCACGTGTACGGTTGGCACGAACTGCCCCAAATTCTTCTAGAATCCAACGGTGCTGAAAATAGTTGTGTCACTGCATACATTTTTTTCACATTTCAGATTGATCCTTAAGATACTTCATAAACTATAGTTTCATATTATGTAAGTCTCTTTTTGAGACTTTTAAAGTTTATATCTACAAAACAGAAAAAGAAAAAAGCTCATTTCTCATATTGTCTTTTTAATGCCTTTAGCTTTACAAACTTTAAATGCTGAAAGTACCACATGGAATAAAGCTTATGAATTTGTAGCCTTACCGTGGTCAGGAATGTACAGGATTAAGACAAGCAGCGCTAAATCATGCTTGCCAGTACGTTTCCAGGGGATACAGCTCTGAACAAACTTGACTCAACCTTCAGTGGTTTTGTTATAAAATGAGGTACTCCAAAGACAAAGGACAAGCTTTAAAAGCAGCTGGGATAGTCACCTCTAAAACTGGCAACTCAGCGTTCATTAGTGACCTTCTTAAAAAAAGTGTCCTATAAATCCTTTTACCATCTACATGCCAAAAATCTTTTCATTCAACACCTAAGGGTACATGCTGTCAAAGAAGAAATACCAATAGCTTTATGAAGTGCAGTGTTAAAAGGTAATTCTCTGAGTATCTCGAAAAGCTTCAGAACAGTGAGTAAACAACCTTCTTTTACTGCTTGGAAATCCAAGGTACAATCCCTGAATTTGAATATATTACGGTCACTGACTCCATAAGAAGATTATAAACAATTAGAATCCTTAAAATCTATTTCAACTAACTAGTGTTTGTTTAGCTTGAGATAGAAAGGCAGCAGTACACCACATGCAGAACAAAATCTGCAGGGAAAGAAAAAATCTTTTATGAGAAGAAATTATATACTTCGAAATACAGAAGAGCATCAGGGTACAAGTATTTTTTCTCTTCAGCTACAAACATGATGTGCAATTATAGTACCAGTGGGTTTTTTATTTTTTCCTCAAAAGGGAAAGCAATCAATACTTTTCCAACTAAATCAAAGCAAGATTCATGATACATCCTACATTAGTGTTCAACTTCCCCAATAATAGAGGGGGGGGGGGAATATCATTTCTGAAAATAATAGCTGAAGAGGTCAATTCGACGCTGTGTTTCTGTGAACTACGGTCAGAGCACTTGCAGCTCAGCACACCCGCCAAAAAGGGTTAATAAAAACTCTGAAGTGCCAGCAGATAAATATTAAGCCATCCAGTCTTTTTTTTTTATCCAGTGGTATTAGTATCAAACACACAAAATATATCTTGCACACAATAGCAGACATTAGAAACAGCAGTTTCTAATGTTGCTGCATTTCAAAAGAACAGGAAAGAAATTGTTTTGGATAATAGGCTAAGCTTTCACAGTCAAATCTAAGATTTATGGGAGAAGCATTAACTACTGAATAAAACCGGAGGAGGCTAAAAACAAAAACCAGCATATGCCAATTAATCTTGCAGCATGACAACATGGTGCTAAAATCAGACTACTAAGATACAAGTGTAGGCAGAGAAATAATTTGTCTTCTGTTCAGAGGCTTTTTTCCTTGGGGGAGAGAGAAAGGAGAAAAGGAGATGCAGGGGCCCAAACAGAAATTAAAAAATCTTCCCATGCCCTTTTTCATACAAGGTTGGAAGTATCCCACAAACAGTCTTCAGAATAAGTAGAATCTGCTAGTATGAGCTAAATTTAGTTGCATATGTTTTTCACAACATATGCAAGTACAACTTCCCCTCTTCTTCCTGAGGGCACACACTTCACTAAGTTATCTTGCACCCATTAATCTATAGTCTCTGTAAAATTTCTGAGGAATATTGTATCACATGCAGAAAGAACCCATTTGTGATTGAAAGTCTTGAAACAGCGTTCTCAAAACAAGAAAGCAAACTTTCTACTCACTCCCCGCCCCCTGTGACTTTCCCACTATGTTGAAAAATCAGTAACTATCAGACAAAATATGCCTGTTATCTTAGCTATGGCTGAGAAAAAGCACAAGCACACACACACGCACAAAAACCCTATCTTTGGAGAATGATTTCTGTTGCAGTTCTACTCCTCATTTGGGATAACAAGTTCTCTATTCCATCACGGAATAGAGAGAATTAGTATTTACTATTAATATTTATTTTCTTCCTTCCAAGGATACCAAGGACATTCCCCCATAATTCTTCCTTTCCACCCTACACCCTCTTTTCCAGGATGTTAATCATCTTTTTTTAAATATGAAACCTGAATTCTATCTGCAAAATATTTCAACTGCACTAATTAACATCAGTTATTACGAGAATAAAATGAACACTAACTCCATCTCTCTGACTTCTGTACATCCTTAGCTCTTTGAAAGATGCGTGATTTCCTATACTCATCCCCTGTTTTAATGAAATAAAGCAAAAGTTTCACTTTCTAGAAACCCTTCAGTTACTGTTTCTCAATGCGGCTACAACTGTCTCACTATTTCAGTACAGCAAGTATTACCTTCCAGTGGCAATGCTGACACAACTAAATGCAGTCAAGTACAATTCCTCCAAAAAAACTCTTCAACGGACAGTGGGGGTTGAACTTGGCTAAATATAAAGTCATAATGATGAGTAACAAATCCCTTGAAAACAAAAGTGACTTTAAGAACTACTCAAAACGTAAGCAATAATTTCAGATTAGTATTCTCGCCACCATCACTGAACAAATAGCTTTATTATCTTTACGCAATCACGTTTTTGCAAGATAATAATGAAAAAAGAAACAAATCAAAAGTAGCAGCGACTATTCCTTACATTGTCAAGTCCTGCTGGCTAGATTTGAGGAATTCTATAGTAAATGCAGAATAGAAAATATATTTAATCAAGAATCATTTTAAGCGATACTCAACATAATACTCTTAATGGCATCTCATGCATAAAAATAGCACTTGAGAAGATGAGACCATAATCCTTACTGGTGCTTCAAAATGTTGCTTAAAATGAAGACATTTCTGCCCTAAGAGAATAAAAACATGCAAGTAGTAAGTAACGAAAACATATACAGCAATGAAGGTCCTTCAACATTTCCCATCCTACTTGCATAGCAGCAGCTGAAACAGGAAAAGAACACCTCATGGTCCAGTACTACTACCCTATACCTGTAAATCTATGTTCAGAAAAAAACATCACTATTAGTACTATATTAAAGGACAGTATTTAATGTTATACAGCAGAGGTGAAATTTCTTTCCTACTACCGTCCTAGCTATTTTGTTTTTAAACTCAGTGCAAATAGTAAAATAATTCTGCTATGTCTCATACATCGCTACAATACTATATATCATAGCTGATCATATCAAGGGTAGCATAAATCTCTGCATATCCCTTTAGGTCAACCTGCGTGCCTTCCTTTTTTCCTTTGCCTCAACTCACAGGAAGATCTCGAGAGACCAGAAAAAGTAAAAAAAAAGCATCAGGGCACATTCTAGTTTCTAGACTTGACCCAGTCTCTCAGCCCATCAAGCAAAGCCAATACAATCTCACGTTTTATCCATAAGCCCTTCCCCTCCCCAAAAATCCTTTCCCCCTCCCATTCCACACATTCACTAGAAGTGAAAATGTTTCAGTAATGACTTCTCAACAGGGTACTACAAAAATCCACAGTCAGACCAGGGTTTTTTTCTTACTTCACATAAATGGTCTGTAGAATTAGATAATTATTTCAGTCGGGCCAGACTATGTTTATTTTTCCCTCTGCCCTGGTTCAAATCACACTGAGTCCTGAAGCACTGAGATGAGGAACTGTGTTAACATGCAAAACGTACCAGAAGAGAGTGGGGAAAACAGGTAATGCAAAAGAAGCAATGCTGCTTTCTACTTCACCTGTTGCTCATACAATAACATAAACAAAAGAAAATTAACAGTGTCCTAATACCAATTTCTAATTGAACTCCGTGCAAATTCAGCGTTCAGCCTTATTCTCAAAATGTACAATTTATGGAAAATCACAACAATCAAATACTGTCTCTAAGTCTCTTAGAGATACAAGCCCACATTAGTTACCTACAAGTGATCAGCAGGCCCATTAAACAGGGGGCCCCATTCCTACCAGTAATGCTAATTAAAAATTGTAGAGCTGAGCCCACAGGATCCTCAAAGCATAGTTGTAAAATAAAAATACATTTTCACAGAAACACCCGTAATCCAACGAATTAGATTACTAGATTTTTGTCTTTTCTGTTCTAGTAAGGAAAACAAAAAATGTCTAAGTAGGAAATTACAATGAACCAATGAAAAAAAATTATGCAAGTCTTGAGGAAATATCAACTATACTTCAGACTAAGCTATTTTTTTAAATTCGAGTAACAGCAAAATCTTTATTTTGAATGTAACATGGGGTACACTCTCTCTTAAACATAACACGTATAACGTGAAAGTTGAGATGAATTTTTACTTAACCAACAAATATATTGCAAAGTCACTAAAAAACAATAATTAGAATAGCCCTATTAGGAAATTTCCTTTCAACTTTTCATTTTACTTGTAGGTAAAATTTTATCCACAGATAAGAAGCCACTTTTATTTTAACATTTTCTGGTCTCTGGTTCAAAAATAGTTATAGGTCTCAGTCACTGGAATAGTGCAAGTATGAGCAATTTTTTGAGGCCACTATTGGCTTCTTCACAAAAGTGATTTTAGGAATCGTGCTGTGGAAAAGAAGAGCCGCTGGAAACAGAGTTTAAGAACAGCCATAAACATTTTGCTGTGAATAAAAGAAAAAAATACGTAAGTGCGTGTGCATGTGCACATATACATACACATACAAAATGTTTAGACCATATGTGCACATGGGCTCACAAACACATATACCACTAATCAAAACTTCAGAAAAGAAAGTAAAAGCTTCAGCATTTCATTGCACTCCTACACCTAATATCACATCTCCACAGACTTATGAAACATCACATAAAAAAAAAAAAAAGACAGCGGCTTTCTCTCACTGGAAAATTCACTTCCCAGTAACTATTCCCAGGCTGGACAGAATTGCCTGTCCAAAAGTCTCCCTGGCTAGGGCTAACGACTACTGGGCCTGTGGGCACACAGCCTGTCTGTTCTTCTGCACAAGGAAGAAGGAATCATCAGCTTTTCAGTACGGGAACTGTATTTGGGTATGGCCTCCCCCTTGTTGAAGAACAAGTTCACAAAGGCATTCCGCAGCTGTAAAGTTCCCTAGCACCAAAAGCCTCAATAATCAAATCAGGCTTCCTTCAACCTTCTAATAGAAATTGTTAACAAAGGAAATAACGTGTTGAGATTTCCCACTTTGGAAAGAGATCTCTTGCACACAATTTGGCACCTTCTCAGAAAGCTTAAAAATAAATCAAAATATAAGATGCCCCCCCCCCAGCCATTAAATCTGCATATTTTATGAAACCATTTCCAAAAACCTTTTCTTAGCTTCCTATTCTAGCTGAGGAAGTCACACATAAGTTAGTCCTCTGCTGAACGAAAGAAAACTCAATACAGCACTAAGATAACAATTGCAATTGCTTTCATAAAACTACTAGGGAGAAAAGTAACGTTTTTCATTATTCCAAAAAAAGATCAGAAAATTTTGAGGAGGAATACCAAGAATAGCTGTTTCTGCTATTATTTGTCGTCATCAAAACAGGGAGTTTTTAAGATTATGTGATTTGTAGACCAATTAGGACAAGTTAAAATGGCAAACATTCCAGGACAGTGAACGCTACACATTAATTTAGAATAATGCTGACCATAGACATGCAGCCCGATGTATGTTTTCTCAATGCATACTGTTCCTAATAAATATTATAGTTGAGAAATAGTAACATTGTTAACTAGGAGTAAATACAACCCACACACATTTGAGAAAGATTTTGACAGAATAGATAATTTTTACCATCCTTAAAGTGACATTCCAGTGAGGTGAAAACCAAGGGAACCATAAAATTCAAATCCCCCTTAGTTGGGCATCAGAATATTGATTTTTTTCACAGGAAGGAATTAAAGATTATGTAAAGCAAAGACACACTGCCCAAGCCTGACTTGCATCAAAAGTACCTTATAAAAAGCTTCTTTCTGCCCTCAGAAGGATGTAGATGACAAAGACCAGTGGTTTTTATTTATATAAAATTATAATTCTAGATAACGAGTTAAAAACAGCTATAAATTCACTTACTAGACACATGACCTAGGACTGTTTATTAATTATTTTTATTTCCCTCCCCCCTCAAGGTTCTCAGCAATTTGTTTCTGACAATCTTTTTAGGAGGAACATGACACTTGCAGAAACAGGTGTTAACCTATATGGTGAACGTATGACAAGACTTAGACTGAAAGATCCCATATGCAACCTTTATTATTACTACGGAAGATACACTCGGTCAGGCTCCAAGGTTATATGGACACATGAAAATATTTTTTTGCCCAACAGGAGTGATGTACCTCAAATATATGGAAGGTACTAATCCCTTGAACTCACCGTACATTTTAAACTACCACTACTAAGACTGAAGAAAAGTACCCAAACATACAAAACGAAGTCTATTAAAAATATGCTATGATCGACATACGGTTTTACAGCACTTCATAGTATTTTGTTTACTGCACAGTCCCATGAAGCGGCAACATACACTTCACTGAAGAAGCCTACCAGAAAGGAGAGGCTAGAGACAGTGACAGCACCCAGCTGTGTTCTACAACACCGCTTCCCGAGTTAATAAGTGCTGCCTTTGCCTGTTTCTCTTCTGTTCTGAATCCAATACAGGTTGACATTATACATATTTAAATAGCTCTGAGATTGTCTGCAATTCCCATTTGTGTCCACAGCAAACCTAGAATACTGATTTTTTTGTTTGTTTCTGTTTCGTTGGTTGAGGGGGTTTTTAAGCTGTTGCCTTCCACCCTACCCAAATATGGAAGGTCTCTCTTAGCTCCCTCCTTTGGAAAGCACTGAAAATTCCAAAAGGACAAAAAACCCTATAAATTTAAAATGTTTCAGAACTGCTGCTTCAGAGAATTCCAAAGGACAAGAGGAATCCACAAACAGAAATGTAATTTTTTAAAATATTTTTAACTATTTAAAAGGAAAAGTAGCACATTGTATTTCTACAGGTTGAACTCTTAACATTGAACCATCTGAAAAACTTAAATATAGCTGAAATTGAGTCCTCCACGTTTCAAGCATTTGTCTTCTCACTCTTGAATTTTCTCCATGGGCTAAGGTCAAGAAAACAACCTGAGAAACCACTGTCTGCCAGGATTTGCTACAAGAATCTTTTGTCAACTATTTCAGGTATTACAAAAGCGTCAGGAGCAAGAGGCCAGCAGGCAGTTCTCACATTACTGTTCAGTCTTAAAAGTTGCCAGGAATGCAAAGATATTAACAGAATTACAACAAATCTCAGATGAAATACCTGTCAATCCTGTTAACATTAAGGATACGTTTCCGAAGAGTTACTATATTTTCTTCAAATTTGTAAATATGTCTTTAATATAATTTGCTGAGCACAAAATAAGAAATTTGCTATTTGTTAACATTTTACTAATCATTGCCTTTGTCAAGCACTCCAAACGGAAATCCTTAAGAATAACTCAATATATCGGTGACACATTCGCTATCTCGTTCTTCCTTTGCTACTGTTTCTTCCTAAGTTCCTTTGCTTTGGACTGTGCACACAATCAGGATTATGCTTAATTTAACAAGATCTCTGAAAATAGATTTTTCACTTTGTCCTAAAGCATAACATGCAAAGGCAAAAGGCCAAGTCACAGTCACATGAGAGATTTTAAATGTGAAAGTAGTAAACATAAGGCTAACTTGAAATAAATAGTTTACTTCGGGTTGTTAGGCTGTCCAATTAATTTTTGTTTGACATTATTAGTATATTGCAGCAAGCAGTGATTTAAGCAGCTGCTTAAACACAGATCATACAAATATATGAGCACAGGCTAATGGAAAGAATGGCATATTTATTTAGATTAAACATTCCTGAATAAATGAAATAAAAAATACTCAGATCACAAGCAGAACTCTGCGGCTTTCTGAAATAAGCAGCGGGAAAAAGATTGCTTTGCTAGTTCGCATAAGGGAGAGCATCAAACGAAATGTGGCGAGTCCAACAAAGATTTTGAAGTTGTTATAAGCTGTTAACAGACCTCATTTGAAAAGAACAGACTTACATTAAAAATAATTCCTCAGCTTGCTTTTCTTTGAAAAGGTATATAAGCATTTTTCATTACCAGACTAATTTTCATAACCAAAAGGCACTGCAGTTTGCTTTGATGCTGTGTAATGTTTCTTGGTTCTGTTAAGTGGTACATAATTATACTCTTCCCCTTCCCCCAACAGATATCATAAACTCTTCGTCTTTTGACAGCTTCAAACAATTACACTTCAAAAATAGGCAGTTGAGGCATATAGTTTAAAAGTCATGTGAAGTTGTTAAGCTTTTAGATGGCAGAAGGGGCCTGAGTGTTATTTAGTGCTTAAATCCCAAGCTCTGAAGATCTGAGGAAAGTGGCAGAGCCACGTTTGGTCATTCTAATATCTGGAAACAATCCATTTAAATCTAGTATTATATCAGCACTCAATCCTCTGACCTTTCAATGCACACAACAAAGGGACTATAGCAGTAGAGACTCAGCATTATGAATTTACCCAAAACAACTTCATGTGGATATGCTGTCACATTATGTTAGCTCATTTTGAGTTTTGAAAATAAAACAATAAAAGTAACTACTGGATGCAGTAGCACTTCACAAAGCTGCAAGGAACATTCCAGATACCAATGGGTAAAACTCAGAGTATGCCTGAGATTTTCCTGTTATGCCCATGCAAAGACATTACAAGAAGGAACATGACGACCATATTTGTTGAGACCAGT
>NW_008825218.1:849798-853214 GCF_000699105.1 Pygoscelis adeliae
AAAGAGACGGACACTCTTCATAGGGGAACATTACCTTCTATTCCACTTAAATCCCTCCACTAAGACCGTGTGAGCTAAAGGGGCCACAGAGGAAGTGTGAAGTGAGGCTTGCTTACCTGAAAAAGATAACAGGCTGGAAGGAACCTCAGAGTCCTTTCCCACAGCTCGGGCAGAATATAGCAGACTTAAAAAGTGTGCCTGACGACGTGCCTCCAGTCCCATTTACAATCCTTCACACAGCCTCCACAGACCGCCCACTCCAGTGCTTCAGCTCTTCAAGTGTAGTTCCACTCTCCCCCCCCACTACCCCATTTAAATCTTTGTTGCAAACTCATCTGATGACTTTTTGTGCTATGCTTCTTGGATCACAGGGAACAACTGATCACCATCCTCTTTCAGAAACCTTGTATTTAAAGAATCATGTTGCCAGCTGATAGTTTTCTCTTCCAATTCCTTCAGGGTTTTCTTTCCCCCACAGATCACCTTCCCCAAACATTTTATTCTTCCCTTACGTACTGTACTCTCCACAATTTGTCCTTTGCTTTCCCTCCTCTTCTACTTTTTTTAAAGGGCAGTGCCCAAAATTAGAAGCTAGATAAGTGGGCCTTCATGAGCTCTGAGGGTGAGCTCTGAGCTGGTGCATATTACAAAGGGTAGCGCCAAACATCCCAGATGAAAAACTTTATAGGACACCATGCTGTCATGTTCATAGTCCGCTATAATCCTACACCCTACCCTAACCCTAATTCCCTCTCTGCCTACTAACCTGCTAACCAAATGATCTCTTATTTTAGGTTTGTACTTTTTACTTTAATTTTTATTAGTAATTCATACGTTTCCTTTTTGATTTGTTCTTCAATGTTTTTGATTAATTTCACCTATTTGTAAACATCAATTTTAATTCCGATACTGTCCTGCAAAATGCTTGCATCCCCATCTATCCTGGAAGCACTGAAAGTTTTACATGTTCTTCTATTCTAGCATCAACCTGTTAATAAAAAAATTACACAGAAGAACCAGGCCCAGAATATATTCTCGAGCGATCCATTCCAATTAGATAGTGAATAACTGATAACTCTGAATAGTCTTCTAAACTGGCTGTTCCCTTGAAAATGCTTAATTGTTTTGCAGTCATTTCACCTAGATCAGATTTTTCTTATGAAAACATCATATTAGACCATCTCAAATGCCCTACTGAAGCCACATTTGTGTGCTTCCCCTCTCCTGGTATTCCAGCTAGCCTTTCAAAACCATTAAGTAAGTGGGTTCTCAGTAAAACCTGTCAGCTATTTAATGAAGCCTGCCCTCTATGTACTGTCAAACTCATTTTTTAAAAATCCTGTTCTGACATCTTTCAAAATATCCAGTTAGGCCCTCTTTACCCTCCCACAAAGAAAAGCAATATTGCTTCCCACCCACACACACCATCCAATTCTCTGGGAATTTTTCCTTCTAACAAATTCTCTATGTCAAATGGCAGTAAATCATATGTTACTTCACAGAATTCCTTAAATAGCAAAGAAAGTATTTTCACTGGGCCTAACCAAGTTGAATTCATCTAAGTTACCTAAATATTTTCTAGCATGTTCTTATCTTCAGGCATGCACTACTATTTTGAAGTTACATAAAACATCTGATCACAGATAACCTCTTTGGATAGGCTAAGAAAAAAAAAAGAAAAGAAAAGATATTACATGCTTCAGCTTTCTCCAAATCATCTGCTCTTTTCTCTCGCTCACTAGGAGAAAGAGACACCTCCTTCTTTATAGACCTAAAGATAGCAATCGTTCTGGTTTGACCAGACAGCAGTCATGGAGAAAAGTCCCAACTACCATCTCCATCCATTTTAACTGGAGAACAGTTTTCTGAAGTCAAGTAACAGCTTGCAGAGAACCAAACCTGTTGAACCTAATTTTGAAACAAATCACTATTTAACTCAGAACAACACACTGTCGGTTAAGTTTCTCTAATATGTTAACTTTGCCTTTTGGCAAACATTAAGAAGTCTACAGCTATTTACACTACGTTGACTAGATGAAATTTCAGTTTCTTCTTTCGGCAAGCTGAGACATACACACACACGATTTCTTTTCTTGAAGATACTATCCCGCAGTAATTCCCCGTTAGGCTCTACAGCAAAAGGTCCTCAGCAACCTATGTGAAAAATACACACTTACTTAGGTTTTTCTAGAAGTATCTTGAATTTACAAAACCAAGACAGAAATTTCACGATTAACACAAGCTATTGACAGCCAACAGCAACAGAATTTATTTTTCCTGACCTACTTACAAGCTGAAAATACAAGGACCTAAGCATTCAAATTAATAAAGTTAGTACTGTCAAAGTTCAGCAAGGTTTGTAATTCTTTAGAGTGATGGGTCAGAACAATTCGTAGTCTCTCTTCACCTGCTCATATCACTATTCGCTATTAAAAAACCCAACAAAAAAACCAAAACAAAACAGATGGTATTTACAGATACCAACTCTTTTAACACCACAGTTTATTCTTTGCTCAGATAAACTGCCCAACAGACAGAAATTTTGGGAAAGAGCACCACTGCAACACAAGTTAATTCATTTATAAAAGTGTCTATAAGTGGGTCTGTCAAGATGCTATAGATCCACCGTCTAAACTTTCCCAGCAGTGGGATATCACAGTAGCTATTTAAGCAATGTTTGGCACTTCAAACAATTTTTTATCAGAGACAAAAATCAGAGATGTTTGTTTCCTGCCCACATTTTGCACACATGCATCTGACTCCTGAATTTACAGCCTAGAGCCCTCTATCACTTGTACATTAGTTACAAATCATTCACTAAATACCATGGAATATTTTTAAATTATGATAGATTTCTTAACTCTCTCAGATCCTCCCCCCAATGTAAGAAAGACTGTAGTCTCATTCTCAGGAAAAAAAGGCAGCATAAGCGTTGCTATGAATGAAGCTGGAAATCCATCTGTACTCACAAAAACCAGACAGTTCAAACCATTATTTTTAAATTATCAGTTAACCTTAAGGCAAACTTTTCTGTCAACGGTGGTGCAATGTCATCTACTCAATTCATATTACCTACAAGCCACCGCTTATCTCAGACAGCAATCTCCACTTAGAAATTAATTTGGTGCCAAAGGATTGGAACGCAGTTCCAGTGTCTAAGAGGATTTTCCATGCTGTGCAGCAGTTGAAATACCAGGGTCCCCTCAATTTTTGAAAATTTATGAAAAGAAGCAGTATTTATGATTTATGTCACGTTTTGGACCCTAACTGTCTTCAGAGGTTTTGAATATCCACTAAGCTATTTTTTGCTGGCTTCTTTGGTAAGGAATGAAAATTAGCTACACAGTAACTATTTTCAGTTTACATACAGTGAATATAACACATCACCACAAATGCAGGGCTTCTTAAAAAATGCA
>NW_008825218.1:853245-885066 GCF_000699105.1 Pygoscelis adeliae
ACCTTGCCAGTGTTTTGTTTAAAAGCTAAATCTACTAGAATGCATTTAAACTTCTGTGCACTAATAATGCATTCCTTGCACAGTAAAAAGTGATGGCCAACTTCAGCAGGTTTTTTTAAGAGAACAACTGCAAATCAGCAGTCAGAGTATCATTCAGCATTTAGTAAGATAAGAAAATCTCTTTTCAAAAGCATTATAAATCTGTTAGAGCATTTTAGTCTGTGCAGTTGGATTTCCATGGAGAAGGAAAGTCATCATTTATTATCAACAATGAGTTTATATCATAAATAATTAGAATTTAACTCCTCCTGATGTAAAAAGGTATAAAAAGATGCAGTATTTCTCAAGAATATATATTTAAAAAAAAAACAAAAGGTGGATTAATTCATGTTCTATAGCACCATGGCAGCTACTAAACAATCTCTAGAAAGATATGCTTTTTCTGGTTCCTTCTGGGTGGATACAGGAGCTGGTTTTAAGCCCATACCTGGCAGGAGTCTGTTACCACAAAAACTCGGTTTGCTTAAGCTTCATATTCTGGAATATGGAGTTTAAAATGCACCGTACTGTTAAAGATGCTGGTATGGAGCAAATCAAGAGTTCTTGGTTTCTAACTCATTAAAAGATTTATACATGTACATAACCATAAATTATATACAGATGTCCTGGCAGCTGGTGCTGAGCACAGGTGCTCTAAATGCCTGTGGTCCATTCTGCACAGCAGGTGAGAAAGCGATACTCTGCATTAGTAATGGATTCTGCCTGGGGTCATACGTGAAAATTCAGTGGAAAAAGCCACAGTTCTGTTTTGTGACAATACAAATACTGAAAATGGAAATGCAAGCAGTCATCACCACACGCAAATCTGGGAAGAGCAATTAGTCTAGTAAGCCTAAAGACCGCAGGGTAAGTGTGTATTGGGTAAGCAGATAACTCAACATAAGGAACAATTAAATTGTGTTTCTCAGAACTTTGCTCCTTTCCACCAATCATTATTTTCAGCTGCATGAAATTCCCAGAAGTATGCAGAAAATTTTAGGACTTTCTCTTCTAGGCTGCCAGAATCAAGAGGAAAAGAAAGAAATGCCTCTAAACAGATTTTCAGGATAAAAATCATCTAATACGTGATTGACTACAAACAATAATACTTTATGATCTTTCCCCATAGCTTCACAGCAGGAACTGTGATAATACTCTTTCCTTTTCAACATCACAGGTGTTGGAACTTCACAGTGAATACAGCTAGAAGGGTTGGAAATACCAATCAAGACTACGCCATCCTTCCACTACCCCTCCGAGGTCAGTGAATGGGTGAATTGCTTCACCTGCATTACTCAGCAGCTATGCCTTGGTGGTGACAGAAATGCTTTCTTCTGGCCTTGAAAGTTAAGTAAACCCGACACTCCCATGCTGTCCGAAATGGTTCTATTTTGTATGGTTATCGTGCACGAGCATGGTTTTGTATACAGTTTATACATAAAACATAGGTTAAAATTCCTGTTCCGAATCATGAGGTAGACTGTCCAAAAGTCTGGGCAAAAAAGAAATATATAGCAAACAGACAATAGGTCTTACAGTTACAATGGGAGCCTCAACAAATGGACATTCACTTTTAACAGTCGTCCACTAGGAATAAGGAAACACGAGAGAGAAAGGTTTCAACATAAGGAAGCAGGGAACAAAAATTAAGCTGACATCAAGACGACTGAGTCTGACAGCGAAGCCTCACAGACGTCTTTGGTGAAGATCTGTAGGACTGTGATTCTACTGAGTCCATTCATTGCAAGACATTAAAAGAAAAACACTGAAAATACTATTCTTACCAAATCTAATCTGGACATAAAAAAAGAAAAAAGTCATACACAAGAAAGAGGTGAGGAGCAAGCAGGGGGTAGGTCTACTGAGAGATCCTGGACTGTTCCCTGTAAGCAGTTTGCATATAACCGTGCCAGGTGGACTCAGGACCTGGAAACACACTCTAGCACATTTAACTTAACTTGAGTATGACCCTAACATACTTAGCAAACTTCCAAAATTTCAGAGTTGTATTGAAATAAGCAGAGACACAGAAAACCGAGTCAGAAGGCATCCCCACCCCCAAAAAAAGAATTAATAAGCCTTCTGATGATAATTGAAAGTCATTCAAAATTCACAATAAAAAAGTAATAATCTTGCAGATATAGAACTGTCTCCAAAGAAAACCAGTATCATGCTGAATACTGAATCATTAAGTTTGGTTAGGACTCAAGTCATAAGTTTCTTTAAAACCTCCATCTATATTTTATTGTTGCTCAAATACTTACAAATAGACAGTCATTGAAAGCCACAATTTTCACCATTATATCCAAACAAACAGATCAAATCTGATGCAGAAAAATTCCGAAAAATGGGCCACCCCTTCAGTGCCTAAGTACAGGATTTGATGCCCAAGGACAAGCAACCAAATATTTACACCTTTACTCATTTAGTAAGTAAACGAAAGCTGAACATCAGTGAGAGATTTGAACCTACAGGATGGAGAAAAATGGAAGGCTCAAACCCTAATTTTGACATATATAAGCACTCAAAACTTTCCCAAATCCTCCTCCCAAAAATCCAGACATAGATGTCTAGGAGAAACCAAGTTATGCAGTCCAAGTTGCATTAATAGCTCAGATGTTTAAACTTACTCCTGTAGTCAATGCAGAGTGAAAACTGACTTCACAGACCACCTCTCACTTCACCGTAACATTGCAAAAATCAGTGATAAAAAATGGCAATCATTAACAGGTAGAATCTTAAAAACCTGGTGAACATAAAGCTAAAAATTCTACTTTTCTTACAAAGTAAACATTTTCTTCTCATGAACTGGCCAAGTTCAGGCTAGATTCCAGTTTTCTTGTTTAATGTACTGCATACATAGAGCACAAATACCTCAGTCTTCAGCATTAATTTTGCACGTTTCTTCACATCCCAGTGAAGCAAAGTGAATGACAGCAAACGATCTGCAGTCTAACGGGTAAAGCAAGAGCGGGGGAAAGCCGCAGATCAGATTACATACATTCTGACAGCATCAAAGAATCAGGTGCAAATTATACACAAATACAAATAACACAAAGCTTGGCACTACAGTCAAACATGACACGAGTAAATATTTGACACTTTGAAATGACAAGCTGTGAAACAGAAATAAGTATCTAAACTAAATGCAGCAAAGCCCCTCTAATTTCATTGATAATGAAGGCAGGAAAAGTACAATTAAAATTAACGTAGGCAAAAAAAGGTTGTCACAATTTAAATCCTGTAACTCTAATCCTTGTCAGAAGGCTGGGAAAAAACTCCACATTCATGATTTTCCTGATACAATATTGCTGGCCTTTCACCCTGAAATATTTCAGTTCAAACCCCATCTAATTCAAAAAATTTTCATCAAAAACCACAGTCTGTATGTCTCAGCATGCACTAGACGTGACTTGAGCTTGTGAAGGGAAATGGGTTCCAGTAAAAGCAAGAGGGGAAAGATGAATTTGACAAGACAGTATCAAGACAAGACAAGAAAGTTTTTCCCTTTCTACATCCAGGAGAAAAAAAAAAAGCATACAAACACATGCCTTCACATAGGTTTTGGAGCCAGCACGTTTAGACTCGGTGAAGGGATAAGCCTACAACTAAATTAGTTCCAACTGGGGAAGGACTGCGCGATGCTTTGTGCATACCACAAAAAGGAGCAACCTCTTTCAAGCATGCGTGAACACCGCTGTGGTATCCAGAAGGAGGGTAAACACAATGCCTGCATTTTTAAAAGTAAGTTTGAGATGACAAATTACTCGACCAACTGCAGTAGTTATAGTAATGTCTAAAGCATCTTAGGAAATCAGTACATAACATTAAAGAAAAGCACAAATCATGTTATGAAATTTAAGTAGGAAAATGTTTAGTGAATCAAGCACCCGTTTCCTAAAACATATGAAAGACAAGCAAAGTTCTAACTTCCAAGAATAATCTAGTTTTAAATGCATAATTTATCAGCTTTATAAAACAAAAAAGAGCAATAGGAATATCTAAACAAGTCTTTCTGCTTTTTGATAAGACTTGTCATATAAATGACTGATGGCATTAATATACAGAATTAACTTTGCTGAAGCCATACCAAGCAATAATAGATCATAAAAATGCATAGTAGCCTATTTAATCATAACTTCTTTAATTTTATGCTAGCTCTGGAAATTAAACTTTTAATAGCTGTAGTAGTAACATGCATATGAAAATATTCTTATAGCTCCTTTTTCCTGGTGAGCATCTTTTGCTGGCCTCTACAGTCTTTGTCCAGGAAGAAAAAGATCTTAGAATAAAAGTGAGAAGACTAATATTATCAAAGTGTGTAACAGAGTAGACAGAGATAGTGATGCCTTAAAATAACAAAGGCTCACAGTCTCACGTAAAACAAATATATATTTACAGACACTCCATACACAAGAGGGTAGGAACTGTCACAATCTGTTAAACTTAATAGAAAGTTACCTGCCTCTGCTCTGCAGGTAACTTGATGCTTTACAAAATGTACAAAACAGTTTATTAGTATGGATAGGCCCATGGCATGATATCATGCACATAAATATAACTTGTGGGACAAAACATATAGAAATTATTCCACTTTAACCCAGTTCTCCACCAGTGCTGGTAAATCTGGAATTGCATCTGGCAGCTTCTTATTTAACCCAACAGACTAAATCACTATAGCTGGTCAGTACAGCAACGGAGCACATGTTTAAGTGAACCTGTTATCCCATAACCCTCACTGTTACGGTTTTATTACAATGCTTGACACCTGAAATATATTTCATTTAAGAGAGTCGTAATTCCAATTACCCTCCAAATTAGTTATCTTTTCAGTAGACAGTTTTTGGATAATGCTATCCAAATTAAGGATTATGCGTTTTTTTTTCTTCAAAGGTGCACATGGTGACTTTACACAGATTCATTACTTGAAAATAAATATTGAACCAAGTGAATCCCAAGTGAAATGGTATAAGTACTAGAATATATATTTGGAAAGGGTAAAGAAGATTACAGGCACTTTTCCTGCATTTTGTTAAGAGAATATGTTAGTGGACAAAAAAAGAGAAATCTTAGCAAAATACAGTGCCAAGCATTGAAGTTAGTTAAACGATAGAAGATTTTTCATAAGCCCAGGAAAAACCTTTCCAAAATAGGGGAGGTTCATTATTTTAATGAACCGCAGTAAAGGAATTCCGTATGTATTATCTTCAGCACCATCTCAATTTAGAGGACTAAAATGGTGGGAATCTTTCACATCACAAGATGAGTTTTTTTAAAACTACTGAACTAAGCACACATTAAACAAATTAATCCCTACAGCATACTCTGGGTGAAAAGACACTTTTTTTCTTCAGTGTAACTGGAAATATAAGCAAAAATACACAAATTATGTGCTTGTCAGCATCTCTCTAGTCAGATGCGTCATTCTCTATTGTTCACAGAAGAAAAATCCCCACCAACACCTGTAACCCTGTCATTGCTCATCCTGTCAAATCCAAGATGTCAGGTAATACTTCCCCCACTATTCCAGTAACACTAAGCTTTTTCCAACTAATACACAGTAACGGCAAGTCAGCCTTCACTGATGCTCTACAGAAAAAAATAATTTCAAAAAATAGCAGAAAGAAAATGTAACAGAGAACAGTGTCAAAAGCCTTCACATCAGCCTCTATGTGTGTGCTTACTATTGAGCATTCATCACCACTGTATCTAAATGCCTATCACAAATACATACATCAAATTATAACCTCTAATTAAACACTTCATATCTAAGTAAAGCCAGTACAGCCAGTACACAAAATATATTTTTATCTGTAAAAGGGGAAAACTTTCTTTCATATTGATGAATAAGAGGTATCAGCATTCCCCATATCAAAAAAAACAAACAACCAACCATCTGAATTGTAACACTAAAGTTAAACATTCTATGGAAAGGAATTTAAACCTCTTTTCTTGATTTTAAATAAAATGTCTGGGAAATTTGCCAGGTCTTTAAAATATCTCCCAATGTAAGAATGGGGGGAAAAAGAGACAGAAAAATCATTTAAAAAATACTATTTTACAATCCTTTAAAAAAGACTGGTGACAGTAAGTTTACCTGACATAGTGTGTTTTGCAGCTATTTTTTTTACATGCTCTTAATTAACATAGAATTATTTATGCAATTAGGTCTTAAGCAGTCAAGGAAGATAAATTGGAGAACTCTCAACAAGGCAAATTCTGCAGACTGGAGGTGGTCAATCAGATTCCAGGTGCAAAGGACAAACCCAGAGGAAAATCAAAATGTTCACAAAAGTGACATTCCTCTACACCATTCTAAACATTATTTACGTCTCACTGAATCTGAAGCACTCTCAGAGAGGAGGTACAGCTAAGAAAGTCAAAACAAAGTAATCCATCACATTAGATATACCTAGGATATGAAAAGTTCTACCTGATTAAACCAAAGAATAAGTATCAGAGGGATGCAGCAGTATTTCTGACTGCTTTGAAATTAAAGACACAAACTGTATTTGAAAGATGCTTTCAGATTCCAAATACCTCCTCATAATATTTCACCAAAATATCCTCCATGTACATCTACCACAGCGAATACTGCCAGCTGTACCACAGGCACTGCTGTACAACAACCACAGGTTCCTTTTCAATTCACCATCATTCACAACCTAATAGGAAGTCAGGTAAGAACATTGTGTACCATTTAAACAAATTAAAAACGTTAGGTCACTTCATGTTTGTCAATATACTCTGTCTTTTGGCCATGTAGAAATTAGTAGTGATGGCACAGGTGCTGTATTTAACGCTTACCAGGGCTACATGTTCCCATACGTGTCTGTACAGTCCAGAGAGCCATAAGAACAACTATTTATCAAAGAGTTTTTCTAAGTGTCTGGTAAGCTTTAAGTAAATTATTTGAACACAAAAGTATAAAGCAAACATATCTAACTGAAAAAGCAGAGATTACTACACAATTAAACTTCTTTCCAGCATATGGCAGTAGTACACATAGGCAAACAAATGCAATCTGTTTGAACCAGTTGCTCTCAAAAGCTTTCCCCATTTCCTTCATGATAACAGCCACTGTTTCACATACTAAGAAACCTGGAACCTCCTTTCATCACTGCAGTTCTCTCCAAAGCAACTGTATATACAATGCCAGCACGGACCATCAGGAACTACGAGTCAGATCAAGCACAGTGAGCTTAATTTCTTGTGGTCGACAGTTTCATAGCTATCTCAAGGCAACCCTCGTCACTCTCTCACAATTTATGCTCATACATGTTTACAGGATTTGTTGATAATGCTAGATAGAATTGAAAGATGGCAGAAGACTGATGTTATCTGATGAGTTTCACTGATCACAACTCATCATTTTGCTGAGGCAGTCCCGGAAGTTCTCTGTTCTCTAGCACCACACATTTTACCTATATAACCTGTTTTCTCACATTGGCTCGGATTTAGCACGTCTCACAGCAAATTTCTTGTAAGCAAGTGCCAGAAAAGGTGTGGGGGAGAAAATTTTCACATCTTGGATGTTTTGATCTTTCTTATTTTAAAGAACTAATTCAAGGATGTATCTGCCAATTAACTTAGGAGACCTGATCTGCCTAAATAACCATTCCTGTCAGGAAACATCACACGCTGTGTTCTCTCTTAGCTGCCATTACATCCGTTCAGCCTACGGTTCACTGCTGTCATCTTAACAAGGCCTACTCTACTTTCGCCTCTGACCACATCAAGCACTTATGGATGGCTGCATTACACAGTTGTGTATATTTGGACCTATGTTCTTTTCCTGCAGTTTGCTTTTCTTAATATTGAAGTGCCCTTCATCTACGTGGCGGCCTAGAACTCTTTTGTTTCTATAGGATTTGCACATCTTTACACTGGTACCCAACAATTTTATGTGTTTCCTTTCAGTACGAGAAAGATTTCTCAAACTTCACCTAGATAAACCTCAGCTTGTTTCACTGTTGAATTTAACTCTGACTCTATATAGGTAACCTGAACTGCAGCACATGCCTCTTTCCTGTACTTTTCACCTTTATTATAATACATGCTACGTATGTTGACAGCAACCAGTGAGTCCTATAGTTCTCTGATTAGAGACAGTCCAAGTCTACTTGCTTATTTCTAAAGACAGCCACCTGGAAAACTTCTCCCTTTTTTCCCCTCACTCAAACTTGGATAGGAAATAAATAATTAAAAAAAGAATTTTTTTTTTTTTATTACAACATTTATATGTATTAAAAAAAACTAAAAGGCTTTTTTTTTTTTTTTTTAAAGTACCTCTTCTGTGGGGGGAAGAAGAAAATTCCTTCCAGATTTGGTATTTTTCTACCAGGTTGGTTTCTAGGTGACTAAGGTCACACCATCTTACAGCTTTTCAATTCTTTGCCTTCAGTAAGCTCCCAAGAGTTTCACTTCATTTCTATGCCCTCTATCTCCCTTTAAAATGGAAATCAGCTTGTAATTTTAGTCTTCCTTCTGACAAAGGCAGGACCATCTCAACATGCAAACGAAATCATTAACAGAAGACACTGTCTTTTCACACAGGGATGCATCCTTTAACTCTCATTTTACAAGCTTTATAAGCTATTCAATATTTTACCAGAAGCAGCGAATGATGTTTTTATCTTAGCGTCCTTCTCCTTTCAACAACCACCAGTGACAGTCTTTTCTCCACTTCCATGTCTTCCTGAGCATGTCCATTTGTCACAGGCTTCACAGTCTGGAGCTAGAACTCCTTCTGACCTCTGCCCCTTCACTTGAAAATGTTCAGCTGACCTGGCTCACTGAATTACCTCTGTAAAGTCCTTAATAAACAAAATTATCCTACTTGTCCTAACTTTGACAATCGCTTAAGGCATTCCCCTCCTGTCACTCACTCAGTCTCCGCAATGTCTCAGTTAAACTGAAGTCCCTCCCTCGGCCTTTGCAGAGCTGGCATTGCACTTCAGCCCTTTTCTCCTACCCTCAAGGTCACTACAATCTACACGGGATTAGTCAGTAAAATGTCTTCATGAGGGCTGCACGCTGGAAGGAGTAGCTGAAAAAGTATTAAGAAATGACGTGCTTCAAGTCTCCAGAGAACACATCCAGAGGATCTAAGTAGGAGACTATTTTGCTAAAATTGTATCAAAGTTCAGGCGTCTAATTATAATAGATATAATAAATGGCTGTCTTCATGCCAGATAGCTCCTTATAACTATTATAAATCTACCATTATTTTCATTTTTATGCTCTACGGAGAAGCTGAGACCTGTCACACCCAGCTCTGTGTTTGAGCTCAAACAGCTGTTCTCCAACAGAAATGGTTCATCAGTTCCCACTCCCCAGACACCCCAGGAAAGACAGCAACTTATAACATTTAACTGAAGTCTGAAATCCCCTCACACTCCAGGAGGTCAAATTAAAGTCAGTCATTTATACAAATCATACAGAAAGCAGAGAGAGTCGGCTGAATTTTAATTAAAATGAATGGCTGTGTAGGCAGGATGAGCTGAGCCGTTCCTCGTCACCTGTTTTGCTGAACACAGAAGGCAGTACAGCATGTACCATCCATTTAAACAAAAGCAGAAACACGTTCAAAATATTCCCTCAAGACAGACAGTAGCAAGAAAAACAATCCTTAGTTGTATTCAACCTTCAGAAAATACTCACTAAATACCACACAACACTACGTTGAAGTTCCCGCTCAGTTCAGTTAGACTACACAACCTCTATACGATATTGTAAACCACTCTTAACTACACATCAGAAAATGAACATACACATTACACGCATGCCTCTCTTGGCATCTACTTCTACAAAAAGTTACCACAATAATAGGAAGCCCTAACACTACCTCAGCAAACTTGAACATTGTGAGGTTGAAGATTTTAATTCCAGTACAGCTTTCTCTGCAACAGGAATAAGCGTGGCCTTGAATAATTTCTGACTACAGTTCGCACAGCAAAGTGTGAAAACTGCTATATAATGGCGATTTTTAAAAAGAAGGATGCAGAATTAATGCAAATTATAAAATCTATGCAACCTCTAGTTAGGAGAAAAAACGCTACCACACCTTGGCAGCTGTTGCAGTGTTGACATAGTCTGGTTTCTGATGTATTTTAGGAACATCTTCATCTCCCTAAAACTCAATGATGAGAAGTCAACCAAAAGCGCTGCAGGACACCATCTAGAGCCAAGGTAATATTCTACATTACTTTTGATCAAGCCGTAACTTCCTGGTAGCTTCGTCGCAAGCTCTAGGGATGGGTCAGAACACTCATCCTCCCAGATGAGATGGAAAGGGGCAACGTTATTACTAGCCACTAACCTTGTTTCTGGGAGCTCCCTACTGCCATTTTGGATTTAACATTCAGCGTTCGCTGTATTTTGTGGAGGGCTACCAGCTGTTGCTCTCAGAGATCTCTACAGTACCTTTTGTAGGAGAAGGGATAGAAATGCTTTGTGTTTCATGGGGATGAGTTGACAAACTCTTAAAATTTAGCAAAAGGCAGAGAATGTCACTAGGCAATTTTTGTTGGCCAAACCAATTTTATGTTTCGGTCTTAATTAGAACTAAGTATTAAAAGCACTATTAAATTAAATAAGTAAAACAAGACAAAATACAAGGGATTAATTCCTCTACCCCTACCTTCTTATTACAGTATATGGCCATTGTGTGCACAGTCATCTGTCAAGTCTCAGAGCACAATCTTTTAGCTTAACATGGCCAAAACATGGCCAATCAAACATATCCGTTACAGGAAAAAAATTATATCAGAAAAAGTTATTTTTTCCTACTGAAAGAATGGCATGCATGTGCACATAAATATATATTATAGATAGATGGATAGATATATAAAACTGCATAGCTCTGCAACCTCCTCCACCTAGCCTGCAGTATTGGCAGCAGGCTAAAGGTTCTCAGCGTAAGTAGCAGATTCTGTTGCTGCAAAGCTTGCTTTGATTTTGATCATGAAAAGAAGTTTGATAAAGCAGTCAGTAAAAGGTCAACATTACCATATTACAACAACTATAGCCACATTTTTCCCTCTTGACAGAAATAAACATAAACCTTGCTTCACTGGTGAACATTTCAGCCATTTAGCTATGGCAAGTTATAACGTAGTGCATTTTGTATTTTCATCCACCGAGTGCAAAGGTACTTTTCTAAGGAAAATATCGTAAGACATCTATAAATCCTTAAAGAAAATAGGTCTTAGTTTATTTCTTCCATATTTAAAACAATAAAACAAAGCAACCAACCACATCTCCCTCTATGTAACGCTTCACCTTGATGAATAATACCTGTTGCAAGGGAAAAAAAAATTTAAAAAAGGAAAAAAAGAAAATAAGATTGCCTGACTTTCCTCTAAAAAGACTAACCTGCTAATGCCAAATTCTCTCCGTATATCCCTACCAGTGTGGTAGCATGATCACAGGAATGTTCAGTAATGTCAAACGCAGGTCTGTGCGTGTTTGAGCACAAAAACGTTTCTGAGTGTATGGTAAGGAAAGAATGAAATCCACTTAATAGCGCTAGGTATATTTTGATGAATGTTTTAAGAGAAGCTAACATTAAAAAGGTCAGTCAGAAATAAATGGAACATTAAGTAAATAACCTCTTAAAATAATACAATAGATGAATTTATTAAAAATAAACTTTAAAATAGATCGCTTTTCTGACTACTGCACTTGCTTTTCCTGGCAAGGGAAATGGGAATAATTAATGGATTTGGCTGCTTCTCTCCAGGGACGAAGATAATCGATCTGTGGGGGAAGGCCTTTATCTAGCACAGAGATAGCACTGGTACAGCAGATTGGGAGGCGGGGGGAGATCTTTTGCTGGCATAACTCCAGAGCTGCTTATCAGCTCCTACCACTCAAACTAACTCAGCTGCAGGTATTTGAAATACTGGTAAGGTTGCCAATGATAATACTCTTTCTTCCATGAACTAGAATGAAGGTGGCGGGGGAGGGGAGGGTCCCCTATTGTTATTACAATAAGCAAAACCTCAGAATCCATCCAGAAGCAATAAATGGACGACTTGGTCCTTTCTGGCAAGCACAGCTCTTCAAACCCAGGGCATTCTTTTTGTTCACATATTACATAGTTACGATAAGTGTACCATCATTGGCCTGACAACACATGAACTGCAGGTTTATCAGAATGAAAGGGGGTTTTTTTAGTTATTTATTTTACAGTTGCTCAGTTCGTTATCTACGCCACAGTTGAGTAGTTCTTGAAACATAAACCCCGTTTTCAGTGTACGAGAGATGCAAGTTAATTCATTACTGCAGACAGCTAGTAGCGCGCTAAAACCTCTAACCTTTCTGTGTCTTCTGTAGCCCCGAAGTCTATACAAAAACCTCTATGAGCGGTCATTTAAGAAACCTAATTCTCAATAGTTCTACAAATAAGTAGTTTCCACATCAAATTAATAACATTTTCATTTTCTGGAACAAACTAACAGGGACTCTTTATATTTTTTCCCAATGCTTCATGACTTAGGATTTAAAAAAAAAAAAAAAATTCTATCAGACCAAAACAAGCTCAAAACTCACACTTTGTGTGTCTGATTCTCTGACAGAAAGAGATGAAGATAGAAGGTAATGTTATCTAATAATGTTGTATTTAAAAAAAAAAAAATCATGTGGCATCGCTCAAAATAGCATGTGAGTCACGAACCTTTGAGAACACACAGGAACTCGCAGGTTTCCCAAAGTCATTTTAAGAAAAATTAAAACACCTTGAAAGGAATAAGTTTCTCTAGCAGACTAGAAACCTCCTTCCTTGGAGAAGGACATAATTCAGCTTATTAAAGTCACCATACAAGCTGCCTGGAACCCAATCAGAAGAGTAGCAATTAGCTTAATAAACGCTAATATATGCAGCCTAGATTTTCACAGGAAGTTGAAGTGTTGATCTCTTTTCCAAATCACCACGTAGTTTTTCTTTAAAATGAGAACGGGGAGAGGAGAGTGTGACAAAATTTCATCTATCACCAAAAAATAACCCCTATTACTGTTGTCAATCACATGGGTGTTGATAAACTCATTATTTCAAATTAGCACAAACAACAAAAAGCTCTTAAGAAAAATCTAGTCCTACTGGTTCGTCAGAAATATGGTGACTTAAAGACTAAGGTGGAAAAGAAAACAGACACATGATCTAACTGATGTAAACAAGTGTTTACTTAGGAAAGGTCAAGTCCTCAGTCTATACAATGTTGAGAACAGCAATGGCTGAAAGTATCATAAAGTTTTTGAAAGAAAACATAATGGGGGGAGGGGGTGTTCTTCAGTACTTAGTCCATATTACAGGTTAAATTCTGGAAGAAAACAAACAGAAAGCAAACACAAAAGAAGTGATTAGCAATACATTATTGCTCATTTCAAACACACAAAAGGAATCCGTTTCATTTACCTTATCATCTCTGACCCCCTATTTTATACTAAACTTTTGGACTATACATTTTGTTTCTCAGCCTTATTTCAGAAGCATGTGAGAGAACTTCATTATCTTAAGATGTAGTTGATAGTGTCATTAAACCCATTGTTTCTAATAACTTTCAGTAGCAGATAAATAATTTAGCATCACAGAGCTGAAAACCAAAGTTTAATCTATCATTTATTCTTGTAGTACACCATAACTACATGTTCAAATCTTACTGTTCTTCCAGTGAATGTTTCGGCAAATTAAATTCCAAGTTACACCTACTTTTTCTTTCTTTTTAGAAGTAATTAGAATAGGGGAAAAAATCCTAAAGTAAAATATAATTCTAAGTCTAGATCTTGACACTAATAAATTGGTTAATTTGGGGCTAGAGAGAAAATTTATTTCTGACCTATATAAGCATGAGTTCTGGAAAGGAATTTCAAACCATCCTCATATAGTTCCTCCTGTTTGCAGCGTGATTAGATCAAGCAGTATGCAATACTGCATACAGCTTTTATTCCCCACTTCACCCTCATGATACACAAATGCACGTGGTTTTACCTCACATCTCTGGTCCTTCCTCTACTTTCCTACATGTAGTTCTCTCACAATCCATGCTTCAGTGCACGATTTACACCACTGCAACACAACTGCCCTGACACAGCTGCAGTGCACTCCAATTTCACACGGTCAAGGTTAAAAAAATTGGCTGGACTCGTATACGTATTAAACACAGTAGACATCTGCACTGCTCACTGTAAAAGGCTCAAAGGTCAACACATCTGCACTCTAAAACCAAAGGAATTATCAAGTGTCTATCAGTGCAACTGATCTACTAGTCGTCAGCAAACCGGCTATTTCAAGAACACTAGTCAAATACTGATCACAGAATAGAAATGAAGATTAACTATAATCTTAAAATCTGAAAAAAGGATATACTGCAAGTTACACATTCAGCAACATTATATCTTCTCAGCTGAAAGCAGTCTAAAAAAAGTCATTGAAAAACATACCCTTTCAACTACTTAAATCATCTTCATTTAATGGCTGTACCAGTAATCATTAAGTGCTTTATGAAACTCTGAACCATAGGGATGAAGTTCATTTCAAATAATCATTCATCTCCTAATAAGCTGAGTAAGTATTCCATTCAAACAACTATGTTAAAATCCCAGTTACTGTATTCACTAAGAACTAAAACGCCAACTAACTAGCAGTTACAGTTTTTAGATTCCATTCTACTTTTCCATATGCATGATAATGTCCCAGGAAATATACACACAGAAACCAAGAACACAAGAGGACACGAAAACCACTGGAGTTCAGTTGCTGTGGCAAGCACTCCCCCGCGCAGGATAAGTGGAGAGGGCTGCAGGCACGTCACAGCATGCCCTCCTGGCTTTTTGCAGTAAGTTTTTAATATACATGCTAGGAAAAAGCTAAACTCTCTCAAGAGACTAAACAATCGATACGAAACTCTCCCCAAGTAAAAATTCTACATAGAACTAAATTTTTTATACATTATGATTGTAATGAAAACACAAAAAATGAAATATTTTATATTGTAGTTAAAGAACTTAAGTGCTGAATTCAGGAAAATGAGTGGCAAAACGCAGAGTCATTGTCACAGTAACAAAATCATTGCCACCACTTTAATTTTTTATTTTCCCTTTTTCACTCGCTGTCTCAGGCTTTTCAATAGACATTATATGGCACGCCTTAAACAATATATTTGAACTGCCAATTAGTTTTGTGAAGTCTGAAACAATGAATTGTTTAAATATTGGAAAGAAACTACTATATTGAAATTTATTACCACATTCAGGAATAACTGTATATGGCCTTTGGTTAATGTTCAGCGATATTCCAGTACCATCAAACCCCCTGTTTGAATCTCCAATGTTCTTGCGTTGCCTAATGTCTCATCTTGATACTACAACAAGTTTAACTATTTTAGGGAGCATTTGCAGCAGATAAAGAAATCCCTCCCCATCCCTAGTCTCCAGCTTTATTTCGCTAAAGCACTATTATAGTTTGGATCAAAGTAACTACCATAAGAAGTTTTAAAATGCTCCTGTGACAGAGTGGGTTTTTTTTCTTGAGTAAGTGTCCAATACTCTTAGTCTTTAAAGCCAGACTATTTTGTGGCCTTTAGCCATTTACATGTGAACATCAGCCTCATCCAATGTGAAGTTTAAGAATCAAATTTCAGCTACAATTACTGATACCTTTCCTTTCCCAGACAGTTGGAGATTAGAAATTAAAATGAATGTAACAGGTGTTAACACCACAAATATTAACTGGCATTTACTAAGACATCATAAATTATTTGTTCAGCTTTCCAGGTATCTGCTATAATCTTCCACAAACCCCCAAAAGACATAGGCATTAGAAGACTGTTAGCATGAAAATATACAAAATACAAATGATTACAAAATACTCATACATTTGTGCCGTGCAAAAGGTCAGTTCTACACCACAGCGAACAGTTTGGCTATAATCCAACAAAGCATTTAATTATATGAGACAAGCTAATGTTAAGCATGCCTTTAGTTGCTTTTTCAGGCTATGGTTAACATATTGACTCATGCAGGGCACTTTCGTAAAACATCAGTGCTAAAAAAAAATATTTCTCATTTCCAAGAATAATTAAGCAGTTGACTTAAAAAAAAAATCAATCAGTAATTTGATACTATTATCATCATCATTATTCCTTCTAAACACAGCTTCAGAAACTGCAAAGCTACGTGCTCCAAAGGCAGGTTACAACTGGGTATTAGGTTGTTTGGTCTGGGGTTTTTCGTTGGGTTTTTTTTTCCCTCCCCACAAAATAATCCCTACTTATGTACAGCTAGTAAGAGGCCCTCTTTCAGCTCAAGTATAAAAAGCCATATCAATTTCAATACAATTTTATTCAAAGTGTCTGTGGCTACAAGTACTTATTATTATAAAAGCTCTCATACCGCATTAAAATTTCATGGAAAAGTTAGCATCTTAAGCCTGAAAAAAAAACCCACCCAAAAAACAACCCACCTCTCTCTCTCTCTCACACACACACACACGTCCCCCATAGCCCATCAGAATTAATGACAACTTTCAAGTTTGGATAGCGAAGGGTGTCCTATAAGCATTCTTTATTTGCTTTCTTGTTCATGCTCTGGCCATTTTTTATTAATATCTTCAATTATCATATGACCCATTATTTTGAGGGCTAAACAAAAGGCTGAAGGACCAACAACAAAAAAAACCCACCCACCCCACCCACCCCCCCCACACACACAAAAAAAAATCCCAAGAACATGCCAGAAAGTTACATTGTTAGCAAAGGCTGTCTCTCAGTACTTCACTGTCACCTCTACTCTTTTTGCCATATACACAATTTTTCTGGTTTTGCTCTGCAGAAGGTTTCACCAAACATTATTATAGCACTGTTTAAGTAACAATTCTGGGTCTACAGACAAAGCGGAGGTATCATTATTTTACATGAAAGTACTATAGTAAGAAAGATAAAAATCTCAGTTTTCCTATGAAGTGCAAGTCCAAGTAAAACAAAATATGTATTTTTATATATATAAAGACATATTCACATATCAAGGTTTCAGTATGTTTCTTTTCTAAAGATGACAGCCATAGTCTGTAGGAGACTAGCAATGGCACACAACAGTCCATGAACACACAGAAAATACACTGCACATCCAAGAATATTCTAGCTAGTCGAAATCAATTCCATTGGTGCTTTAGTCCCGGATCTATTCTGGCGTTATTTTTTTACCTCTTTTCCAGACAATGTTTCAGACACCATCTTGCTTCATAATGAAGACCTGAATTGCAGACAAAGTGAAAGCAGTAAAGCAGAACAAACAGCTTTGATTATCTTCTTCAAATATTGTTATGTTGGCATGAAAGCGTTTGGCTCTCACAATGCCTTTTTTATTATTTGAAACATGAATAGGTTCAGAGGAACAGAAGCACAATGAGGACAATTCAGTACATCTTTCATACAGACACAAATCCATTGTCAGAGCAAACATTGCTTTCTACACTCACCAATACAAAGGTCTAATATGAAGTCCTTACTATAGAGCATATCCATATCCCACAGCAGTAACCAGAATTATTTTACCAAGAAGAAATCAACTAAAAAAAAATAATCTTGATTTGAGTTTATACATTTGAATAATTTGCCTATGTAAAATTACATTGCCTCCTGAATATTTATTCTGTAAGCATATACAGTTTAAAAAAAACAATCCCATAAAACAGCTAGCACTAACTTTTCTGGCTGAGGTAGATCCAACAAAAGCAGCAAAAAAATCCTCTCAATTTAAAAAACCCTATGCTACTGGTACAATTAAATTTGTTTATTAGAAGTCTTTGAGGGATTAACAGGGAAAGAAATACCAGGCCAAAATTCACAAGAACATTATAAACATTTCAATTCTATTTTGCATTCTTCTGCCACTCATTTACTCAAGGATGCAAGATCTCCTGGGAAAAAAAACATTTAGTATTTGCAAACACGGGTATTACATCTAAACAAACAAATTTATTTTCTTAATTTTTTTTAAAGGTACTTTCTCCATTTTCTCTCGATTGACCAGCTTTTCTCTGTGTGGCGTGTGCTAACTTAATTCCTACCAGTTTGCCTCATCAGCTTTCTAAAGTAACTTTCCTCCTTACTCAATAATAGCTTTACGAGCATCACACATTCCCCTCACCACCCTTGAAAAAGTGCCTTGCTATTCCATCTGAGCAGAAAATCCAGAATATCAAAGACCCAATCTCCACAGACCTAAACTAAGAGAAAAACAAACACTTGGGTTTTCATCATTCTGACCCAAGGAAAAGGAAAGCTGCTTTGAACATCAAGAAAGAGATTCAGACAATCTCTTGTCACCTGGAATCTTTAGGTGAACGAAGCAAGTACACTTTAAAACACATTTACTGTGTTAACGTTCACTTTCAGAAATGGACAGCTAACACATACATGCCACTTCTACCGCTAAGTATATGGTGAAATAACGAAAGCAGAGCATAGGTGGAACACATGGAAGAAAGTTTCACTAACCTGTCACTTACAGTGCTCCTCTCACAGCTGCTCTCCAAACTAGAATGCTACCTTCCAAAATAAAAACAGGATCCCTAACATAACAATTTTCCTCAGGTTCATCTACATTTTTACAGTTCACACAGGCCAGAGAGACAACTACAAATGCAACGTTACTAAAACACAGGATCCTAGCTAACGCATGCATTAATCAAATAATGTCTTCAAGTCTCCTTTAAGTATTTATCCATGCACATTCAGGAACAAAGAAATAAGCATCCATGTAGCACAATTATTTTAAGTTTCAGTTACCATCCCCAAAACATACTACTACTAAAACTTGACGTTTCCAGGAAGCAAACTGCTTAAATAAATCATTCAGCCGAAATATATATGCTGTCAATACAAGCAGCTCTCTTCTCTGAGAAGATACCAAATCAATTCTTTCATATGCTGCTCCACTGCTGCAAGAGATTATTTTTTCCTAGGGGAACAGGAGAGAAATAACCTAAAAAAATCATCCTTAAAATTTTACTAGAATTTTTGTATATAGTTCCGTGACTATAAACTCTGCCCTGTCTCACTACTCCTGACTCTAATACACTGTTGAAAATACCATTTGTTATTCACCTCCGATAGAGCATTATTCACCCACATTCATTGTTTAACTTATACTATGCTGGTAGTTAAAAAGAATAAGTAGATTTTGACAAGGGATGAGATGGCGTTTCTATTGATCTAACATACACATCCACTCCTCTTCAGTCTTTTCCATTCATAAGAAGTCTTTTCTATTCTCAATGTTTTTACAAATGAGCCTTATGAAGACAGATTTTAAACCACTGTCTTGCCATACTTCATGTATACTTTTTGAAAGTTTCTATACACATGTTGCTTTCTACAGGAGATTTTGAAGAAATGTTTTTTCTACATGAAATAGTAAAAGCAGATGACAGTCAAAATCTAAGATGTGAGGTCAGAAAGTAAAAAAAAATTTGAGTTATGTACTACAATAGTGATTACTGTGAGTCAGTCAAAAACTAACATAGCTGTAACTTAGAAATCATCACCTGGGAAGACATCTGAAGACTCTTGAATAGCAGAAAGACAACAGCAGAACGCAAAACTGGACTAGAAGGCAGTAAGCGGAAGGAAAGAGCTCGTCAAACAGCAAAAACTAAGAGAAAAAAAACACCCACGCCTTTTTTTCAGACCCCCAATATTGCGTCCAGCTAGCTTTAATTTTCCCCTAAAATTAGTTATCAAGATACAGTCAACTCTCATGGATGAAACGAGGATTGACATAATCTTTTCAAAGCAAGGGGAAACATCACTTGGAGTTCTGTAGATAGATGTACTCTGCCAATTGAAAAGCAAGTTTATTTCACTATAGATACATACATACATACAGTGCGAGTCTTACATTTGCATATGGTGTTACACTCCGTGGCATACAGCGTTATATTTACTTGCATGAGTAAGAGGTTTTTATTTAGTAGTATTTCCCAGCAATATAAAAAATATTTTTTTTTTTTCACACAAGTATTATTTTTTAATCTCACAAGCATGAGTAGAGGACAATTCAGTTCAGAATTTGGTGCTGTCCTTAACAGACTTAACCCATTATCAAAATCAACGAAGCAACAAGGAGTACAATGATGATGCTAAAGCTAGAACTAGCAAAACTCTAAACAAGAAAGATGATCCAACTTCTCCAGTGACACAACACACTTAAGTGTAAACCAGCTGGAAATTTACTGCCTTGTGATTTGGAATTCTAGGTGTTCAAACCATAACTGACACCGGCATTTTCTTTCCATTGACAACGCTATGGCTAAATACTTACTGAACACAAAATTACATATACTTTAGCCTCCCAAAAGAATCTATGTTAAAATAATTTTGAACAATACACACAAAATATAAAAGTCTTAGCAGTGGAATATAAGGAAAAGATGAAGATTTTTATTCAAATGCCCAAAAACCAAGTACATTCAATATTCTGTGCCAGAAATAGAAGTAAAGTGCAAATTAGGCAAACAATGCACAGGACTTTGGCCATTTACATCTCAAAAAAGAGTTAGCAGTATGTTGATCAATTATATTTTGTGTTAATGTTATGCATTTTCTTGCAGCAGTTCCTGACTCCACTCAATGCTAAAGCTTTCCTACTATCTCAACAAAATACAAGCAAAATATGCACATTACTAGAAGTGCTCCTTTCTTTCCTCATTCGCAAAAAAAAAATGACCATGTGCACTGTCTGAAGCAACCCAACATGCTAAGCCATTTCCTTAAATACTCGTCTCCAACTGCCTACCTCATCACAAGTATTGTCCACAGAAAGTTATCCCATAGTTGCTAGCAGTCTTACATAAAAGGCATTACCATCTTAAAAATTCTTGTAGGGAAGAAAACAACAACAAAAAAAGAGAATAAAATATTTACAAAAGTATCTTTTCACTCCTGTGAATTTTTAATTACTGAATAATAATGCAGGTCTTACAAAGTATTGCCTGTTAAATGATCGCTGCCCACTAGAGTGCCTCTCAAGTATCACATCTGTTAAAGTTTCATGGAGTCAGAGGCTTTAATGATGTCTGAAAATCCTCTATTTTTAAACACTGAGATTAAATGGAAAAAGAAAAAAGCATAACGAAATTGTTTGGAAAAAAGGCTCATTCAGAAAATGGAGCATAAAAATCAAGAGCCTCAATGAAAAGTGAGCATTACAAAAGAACTGCAAACTGACGTAAATCTACATTTGTGACTTATAACAACAACAAAAAAAAAAATCACATCTACTGTAACGTGGAAAAAGAAGAACTATTGCATGCACCAAGTTTTGGTGTTGTTTCCTATTGCAGAAACATCAGAAGTACTACTTGTTCACGAGGACAGGCTTCATTGAAAGAAATTTGGTTTTATCAGTCACTCTCAGCACTGAAAATGAAATAAAGGACTCCATGATGCAAAGCAGAACACAACGTTGTGACACAAGCACTTGAACAGCAACAAAAGATGAAGAAGAAAGCATCGTGCATGTCACTGCATGTTTCACCTCTAAAAACCTCTGGCTTTCAGAGAAAGACATTTATTATCCCCTATCATGTGGCCATGTGTCAATATGATTGAATAATCACAAGAGACCACGAGTCTCTTCATTCCCTTCACCAAAGCACGGTGGTTTCTTCCATTAAAGCCAGTGACTCATCTCAAACTCCCAGGTTTTAATACCATGGTATAGATACTATACATTACAGAGCTTTACAAGGAAGAAGCTCTGAGAGCATGCTCTGAGCACAATTTTTTATTTTCTTCTTGCTCCAAATTGACTATCTTTCATTGCTTCATAACCTCTTTTGACAGAACAACAGCCTAAGCAAATGACTCCTCACCCCATCATAACAAAATTCATTCTCTAGGCTAAGGCAAAGGAAAATGAACTACATTAGAAAACAGATCTCCAAAAAAAAGCAAGTTAACTGCCCAAAATCAGCTTCTGTTATAATGTTTTAATAATTACTATTTTTTTCCAAATGAACATATTTGTAATAGATTAAAATGAACACAGCAATCAGAAAAATAAAGGGAGAAAATACTTCAATTTTTTTACTAATGAAGAAGTCTCTTCAGGAAAAAAACAAATTGCTACACAGCATTGCTTACAAATTTGCACAAGATCTAATATTTAACAAGCTGTGTATTTTCATGAGAAATTTGTGTTTTATAATTACACTTTTAATTATTTTCTTTTGGAGAAAAGCTAACTTAATGAATATAAGAAAACAAAACCACCAAAATAACAGAAAAGAGGCGACATGACAAACACGAAACATTTTATTTCCATTATCTAGTTATTTGTTACTATCTTTGTTGCAAACAAATATCACAGACCATACTATTAAAAAATAACCAGGTGAATCAAAAACAAACCTCGTGAGATGTCTATCATGTACCTCTGACCCGTTAGCGAATTAAGGAACATTGACAGCTGTAAAACTGGAACTCAACAAATCTCAGAATAACAAAGCAGAATAAGTGTTACAAAAAAAAAAAAAAAAAAAATCCTCTTAAAAATTAAAAGACACAAACAATATGCTCTATCATTTTAGAAAAACAGTAAAATGCTCCTTTGGAAATCTTTTGCATTCTAAATTAAGTCTGCAGATCCTGGGGATTATTTTATTTTGTGTTTACATCTGAGGTCACGTACAGTTTTGCTGCCAGTTATTTTCCTTTAGAACCTATAAGGCTGTAGCACCTCAAACTTTCTGACCTTGAAATACAAACATCTACATTCAAACACAGAAAATCTTATTCAAGTGGGCACCAGAAGATGTCTAGTCAAATTACAGGAATTTAGATAAACAGAATTTTCTAAATTCTTTCCTTTTGTGATTTATCTACATACAGTAATCATACTGTCTCTATTCCAAGGTAACAAATCAAACTTTTCATTTTGCCCTGTTTTAAATCCCCCGACTACTCTGAGTTTGCTCTTTTTTTCCTGCTTCTCTTTTTATAGCCCTTACCTTCTTTTTAAAGAGAAAAACTTTAATTTCTCTTACGATTCAAAAAAAAATGTTCGGATTCACAGTGTCGGAAACACTGCCAGCCATCACCAAGGGTTCTGTCGTTCTCAGTAGGTAGACCTCCGATACAAGGTAGAGGTGCAAAGCTGGATTCACCACATTATCACACCCACTGGGTCTGAGGAGAACCATCTCTTTTAACACCTGTGGGGCAATGGAGGATACCCCTTCCCTCTGGTGAGGTCTTTCTACACAAGCTTCAAGGTTCTCAGGAAAGTACGAGAGAAGAAAGTGGCTTTGCGCCACTGATAGCTCTCCCTTCACACTGAGCTTCCCCTCCAAGCCTCAGAATTTTAGTGGCATAAAGGAAACAGCATTTTCTATGCATTAAGGTACTGGAGATACAGTATAATTGCCATGGTCTTTATAACCAAATGTGTCCAAAACAGTGAGGTGTTTTGTCCCAGAGTTTTCATTAGCAGAGCAGTTCTAACTTTAAGTCCAAGCACAAGAATGTAACCAGAACACACAGGAATATTTATAGTACCTTAAATAACAAAAAAAGGCTTTGAAATACCACTTGGACTCATTCCAGAAGGGGGCGGGACAGGGGGGAATCAGTTTAATAAAGCAAATAGTTACAATTATTCCTTCAAATGTGGAGTTGAAAATATTTCTAGTGACCATCTAACAACACAAATCCTATGAAGAGAAACAAATTTCAAAAGAATTTCCTCCCTCTAATTTTAACAAGAAGAGCTAAAAAGAAATGGCAAAGCCAAACAGAGGCGTGTCACTTTCCCACGTAGTCTTACCTCCTAGATCCGACTGACTATGCACCTGCCACAGAATGACTGACAAATTATACGAGTTGAAAGCAATTAGCGCGATCAAACACAAACTAAGCAGATTACAGACTGGGAAACCAACAAGAAAAAATGCTTTGCTAGCAAACATAACAAACCCCAAACAGCTCATTAGTGCGCGACGAGGACGTCCAAACTGTTGTCTGTAGACAACTTGTGGTTCTCACACTGAAACTTTTCTTACCAAATTTTGAAATGCGAACATTGCTCTGCAGGCTGTGCACCACCTGCCCCTCAGTTACTTCTAGTACATTTTGCAGCCCCAGGAACAGGCTAAGGTAAGCCACGGTGCCTCCAGCAGCTCTCCTTGCCCTGCTGGCATCTCAGCGCATCGCAAGGAAGACAGCCAGCAGCTGCTCTGGCTGCTCCGGTTGCATCCCATTTGCCACACTGCAGGGAGCTGAGGGAAAGGAAGGAATACTTTAGCTCTTCCCCTTCATAGCTACTTGGGCATCAACATGATAGCGGGGGGGAGAAAGAAAGCTGCTTTGCTGGTTCTTGTGTTAATACAGGCTAAACAAGCACTGGTACTGTTCTTGTTTGCTCTAGGCTGGCCCGTTTCCCATCTCCAGAGTTTACTGTCATAAATAAGTAGATCCCAACCATATGGTTTCTTCCTCATCCCCCTGCAACATCCTGTTGCAGATGTTGCCAAGAAGAAACCAAGAATCTAGTTGCATTAATTCTATTCCTTCCATACGCCCAATCTCTGCAAAGGAGTATTTGCAAAGGGAACTGCCAGCAGTTTCAAAATTAATCTCTCCAGCAGGGCAATACAATGCAAATAGGGTGCCTTCCTCAAGTAATAGCTGTGACTTACTGACCTTGCTAGAATATAATGCTTAGCTTTCAGGCCGAACGAATGATATAATTGGTGCCAAGCAAAAGGTATCACTAGAAGCTGCAATCAATCCAAGAAGCCTTTTGCTTACTTGCCAAAGGACAGTCTAGCAGCACCCCAAGAACCGAGTGCCCTGGCTTTGCATGTTACCCACGCTCAGCACCCCTGCTCAGAGGCTTGGGGTCAACCCAGCAACAAATCTGGAGTCAGGAACTTTTCTTTTTCCAGGTATATTGGGTGTAAATTGCCTGGTTTTGGTAGCGGGGGGGGGGGGCCGCTTGGGGGGGGAGGCGGGGGGTGACCTGGCAGGTTCCACCACAGACCCGCTGCGGGCCAGAGCTGAGCCCATCAGGGGAGTCTGTGGTGCCCCCGAATCAATCAGAGGAGCTTGCGGTGCCTCTGTGAGAACATATTTAAGAAATGGCGGTAAACGCCAGAAAAAGGAACAATGACACCATGGCAGAGCTGGTGACACGCCTGAAGGGACTACAGCCTGTGGATGGTCACCGGAGCTGAGGAAATGATTAAGGAGGAAGGAGCAGCAAAAAGAAACTGCCACACCCTGGTCCCAACCTCCTGCGCCAGCCCTCACCTCACCCGAGGGAGGGAGTGCAACCCGCAGCGACAAGGAGGGAAGGGGAGAGGTGTCTGTGGTGAAGTTGAGCCTGGCAAAGGGGACGAAAGGTGTTTTCCGTAATTGTTTCAATGCTTGTCATCTTTGTTTCCCAATGGGTAATCAAAGGTTTAAAATTAAGTTAGATTCCCTGAGTTCAGTCCATTTTGCCCACAACAGTAACTGGCGAGTGATCTCCCTGTCTTTATTTTGATCCACGAGATTTCTGACTCCGATTCTTCCTATTTTCTCCCCCGTCCCACTGCGGGGAAGGAGCGGGAGAGAGAAGCTATGAGAGTGCTTTGCTCCTAGCTGGGGCCAACCCATCACACCAGGGCAGATGGTCAAGGACTACGTGGTCACTTCATCTCCCTATTCCATAGCAGCATGCACAATCTCCATCATTAATGGAGTGGAACTGTAATTACACATCCTAGCTTGGAAGGCACCAAGGACATGAACAAACCCCTCAGTCCTTCCCCCTTTCTTCCAGTGAACCACTGCAGCTATAGCTTTTTGGTTATCTGCTAGAGACCCCAAGTTTCAGACCAGGTGTCAGAAAGTGTTTGTACCCTATGAGCTACAGAACAGACATTCTGTAGACATCTCTATAGCCAGAAATCTGTTACATGGTTATCTGCAACCACAGGGGTTGCCCTTGCATGCAGAAGTAATTTCTTCCAGTCCCACATCCCAATTCACACCAACACACAGGCCTCAGCTGCTGTTGACAGAGCAGCGATGGTCCAGTACCAGCATCTTTGCCCTAGTGAACAACACTCCTGGACTCTATCCTGTACTCACCCCCAGCTGTAGCGTGCACAAATAGAACAGGCACATTTATTTACCTCACATTACAGCTATGTTTTGCTTTGCTTACAGAAATAACAACTGTTTACACAGCATGAAGCCCATTCTCAAACTACTTCAGATAATTCTGTACTGCTTTGGAGCTCTTTTTCCAAATGCATACACCACTTACTTTCTCTCCCAACATGCTTCAGATCTTGTTTATCTTGATCCGTAACAATGAATCTTACTTAGAGGATCTAAAACTTTTGCCTTTAATATCTTCAGTTCAAAGCTTTCAAGCAAGGTCACCAGATCTTGCAAATTGTCATCAAATTCCCCCACTTGCCTGCCTTATTTATTTACCTGTGAAGACCAACAAAAAATATAGCCAAGTCCTTTGCTCAAGGGGATCGTGGCATCCATAAATAATATTGCTGCTGTTAGTATTCTCCAATTTTACCTTTTCTTTAAAGAATTTGTATTACTTATGAGTCTTTGCAATATTCTAACCACACTGTCTTACCTTTTTCCATTAAGGAATCAGTACATTCAGAGCACGAGATGTTGGGGAGGCTCCTAAAAGCCAGCAGGGACAGAAAGACATCTCATACAGATCTATCTTGTAGGTTTATATCTACAGACTAACAGATCATAAGTATAAATCATTTCTGAGCAAGTCCAGGAAGTTCCTTCTTTTTCCAGTATCTTGCTGGAATTAAGAATCTAACCTTTTCACTGAAAATACATCGAAGATAAATGACATAAAGCATATCTCCCCAAGACTGTATTTCACCCGCCTTTAACCTTGTCCAAATTTAACTGTGGCCAACTTAGCACGAACACATGGGCCACAGTTCAGCTTTTTTGCTTTTTGAGAAATAGGGATTGGGAACTTATATACAGCGTGTAGCCAACCTTGGATTTTGAATGCAAAATGCAAAGTAGTTGCATACATCTTCGTTTATGACTGTGAGTTCTTAACCTTCCTCTTATTTACCATCGATTTTTCCAAGGAACAAACAATCAAAACCAAAATGCTATGCTATGTCAGCGCAGCCTCAGTTGGAGGGCTAAGGTTTAGTTAACAGAAAGACAACGAATGGGTGAAAACAGAGAAAAAAACCTGGCTGAATTAATCTTGGGTTTTGGTTTGTTTTAATTTTAAGAAAGCATCCATGAAAATTACTCAGTATTAAAAGAATCAGTCTGCGAAATAATAATCTTGTTTTATTTATAGTCAGGGTCATGGGAAATCTGTCCTGATATATAAAAAAAACACAGCTTCCCAGATTAGTTTTGGTAACAGAATTCAAAGAATGAACAGCTATGGGAAAGTTTAAATTCTCATCACATACACCTGAGTGTCCTTGTTCAAAATGGTTTATACTTTCTGTCACTCATTAAGCAGCAAGTATGAAGGCGATTGTAAATGCTAGTGTACCCAGGACAAATTTTAGTGGTAACCTTATGTTTACTAAGAGTATGTGCATCTGTAGTGTTTACAGACTAGAGTTTGTGATCATGGTTAATTACAGCATGATTAAGATATTATTTGAATAATTAAATTTGGCAAAAAAACCCAATAAAATTACTTTTATTAAATGAATTAATAAAAGCAATCACTAATCTTTTATTAAATACCCCATATATAGAAGTCTGCTGCACATGCTATTGAATTAGTTGTATCCAGCAGCACTTCTTATCCCTAAAAAAAAGTTGATGGCAAGAGGATGCCTTTCTTGTGTACTTATTGCTCTGTTAGGTGCTTGCATAACAAAATTCATCTTCTGTCACTGCTGCTTCACATTTTAAAAAGCTGTTTATTCCGAGTACTGCATCAACAAAGTTACAACATCACAAACAAAGCAGCATGGAACTAAGCCTGAACCCCAAGATAGCCATTGACCTTGAAGAAATTATTCTGTCTCAAATCAGTTTGTATTCTTACATGCCCAGTCATTCAGCCTGCTGCTATGCTCGTGTAAGTGAAGCAGTTCTGTCCCCTATGGTATCATAACTGGAAGGATAAGATCTTTGTTATTAATGCGCTTCTACCTGGACAGCCATAGTTCCTGACTTCAGACAATCTTTACGGAATGCTACCAGACTTGAGTCATCTGTGTCTCAGAACATTTGATTACCCTCACAGAAACAGCACTTTACTGAAGAATCATACTCATTCTTAATTTTCCTTTGATAAAGGTATGCTTTTGGTTTTACCCTTTCAGGAAAATCAACCACAGAAGCCGAATCTTAACTGTAAATCCACATAGTGGCATATTCTCCAAGGCATCCAAGCTACAGGCTTACCATTTCTGGAGGCAGCTTTCTGCTAGCCCTTGCAGAATCTGGCAGACTGTGACCACAGCCTTGAACACAACATATTTTAAATAACAGTGGCGACATCAGCACATGTTCTAGTAGGCCCTCGTGTCCTAGACCACAAGCAAGAGGAATAAGGATACCTTTGTAATTCTGTAAAGCAGAATTGTTATATTCTCTGCAGCACATTCAATAATCCGCTCCATTCTTGCTGCTCCCTGCAGGAACTGAATAGACCCTAGGTGACAACACCAAACTATACAAGACACGCTCTGTGTCACACAAAACAGGTGCCCACCTGCACTAAGGTGCCTCAGGAAGGAATCCCCTTTGTGCTGACTGCTATAGGACTGTTTTTTTCTCTTCAGAAATGCTGCAATTATCTTTGTCAACACTGCAGGTAGGTAAAATGTTGGTGTCAGGTGCCTGCCAGCTGGAATGCAGCCTGGAATGCAGCACCTACGGTCCCAACTGTTCTGTATCTCTTCCATCACATTCTCAAAGACACAGGCTTGGCCACTGCGAAAGTCACTAACTTTTTTAGTAAAGTACATTCATTAACCATCATGAGAATCTACAGCAGCACTCAGATAGCACATGGTCTTATAGCACCACATTGAGATGTATTCTTTCTCATAGATGTACACAAATACCTGACTGCATATCTTATTTCCTTTACTATTAACATCTCTACCTACCCTTTATATCCCATTTCTGTTCCCACCTCCCATTTTCCTACTTTCATCAAGAATACAGCGTTATGTTAATGCCTTCATTTGACTGAATGTGCATTGCTACTCAGTTCATCTATATGCTATTTACCTGTAGATTCTCAAATAAAATTATATGTATACTTAATTCAACAATGCTAAATTGAACCTGTAAGAAGTGCTATCCAGTGTTTTCCTCTCCTGGAAAAGAGTTAGCATGATGATGAAATTTCCATTTCTATTTGCTGCCAACTACAATCACTATTACTTCATTTTGCCAGGAGTTAGCCAGAGTCGGGGAGCGTGGCACTGGGTTTGGGGTTTTTTTGTTGGGGAGGGGGCGGTTGGTTGGTTGTTGTTTTGGGTTGGGGGGGCTGGTTTTCTTTTGGTTTTTCTTTTAGTTGAGAGGGGGATTTAATGATGGAATCTGGTATTTCCTTGGAAAAAAATGGCTATTTAAAGCATGCAGATAAGTTCCATTTCCCTGAACAAAATAAAAAACACATCAGGTGAAAACTATTCTGCGTACAGCACAAAGCCTGTTTCATGCAATTCTCTGTCCATTTCTATTGCCTGTTTCTCTGGGTCACCAGATTCTCCAGCCTACTTGATGTTTCCCTTCCTGCATGCAGAGGAAGTGCAATATTCAGCCTTTAACATTAGCAGTCCTCCTCAGATGAACGGAGGGAGTGCAATTTAGAAGGACCACAGATTCCACGGCATATTTCAAAGTGAATGTCATGCTCATGACCAGTAATTGCATTTGTTTCCTTGCCACCTAAATAGCTGTAATAAGTGTTTCTTTGCTTAGCAAAAGCACCCACTCAAAAACAAAATTCATCTTTTTTAATATATTTTATAGCAAACCTAAAACCTTACAAAACTGAATATAAAAGTATTAAGAAACTATTACATTATTTAAGCTAGAAGTTTCACAGTTGGCTTTTTTTTTTTTGAGATGACTACAATGAAAACCAATGACTTATGAATCTTCAATAATTTCAGAATCTGTATTAGAAGAAAATAAATGTACTGCATCTCAACACGGATATGGATGAATAGTGGAATTGGTACAATACATGTTCACCTGGCCTTCTGGCCAGGAACACTACTTTCCAAGTTTTGCCTCAAAAGCCTTCCATGTAACTCCCCGAGTATCTGAACAATAGAACCTAAAACCACCTAAGGTGACCAAAGTTCCGATTACATCACTTCAGGAGAAGTGTCCGCATTAATCAATTATACATTGCCTAAGCACACAGAGCAGAAGGGCTCACACACTTCATCGCTTCAATAGTCAGGCTGACAGATACCAGAGATCATCCCAGTTCCTTAAACTGTATCAGTTTCACAGGAGACCGATACCAACCCTAAACATTAATGTTAATCAGTTGTTCCTCTTCACAGCTTTAGAAGTTCACATAAACTGCTTCTCCTCAACAATACCTCTTTGGTCTTATCGGCAAGGGAGCCAGAGTAGCAAGTGTTGTGATGCGAGTACTAATTCATTTGCTCTTTGTCACTCCTACCGTCCAGTGACCTGAATTCCTAATTTCTATCACCACCTTTCCTCTCGACCTTAATCATTTCTGTCCTTAACGCTGCCTAAGCGCTATACAAAGCAAGGGACTTCTCTAGTTCTTGCCATAGAGTAGGATAGTTCACTGAGCAACCTCTTATCACCTCCTGCTCTTCTGCCTCTCGCACCACAGGGGACTGCATAGAGACCACGTATTTTCTATCATCAGCAAAGTCAAAGTTCCTCCTACTGATACATAGAAAACCTCAACTTCAGGAATTGACTAGAATTTACCTACAGAAGTACCTACATTGCACAACAAGACAAACAGAAACACAATTAAGATGAATGCAAAGCCCCACTCAACCTAGCCAACCTTTTAGGCAAGCACAAACCCAGCGAAGAATCTGTGGCTGATTCCCACCAGCCAAACATCCCCTCTTCAAAGAATTACGACAGGGTGTTTGGGCTGTGTGGAGCTCCAGACCCTCCCACGTGAATACAGCAGAGGGGTAGGAGGCTGGAGCTGCCTTGTATAGAGCCGTTACTTTGCCCTGAGAGACTGCTAGATCAGGAACGAGAAAAACTGCCTTCATTCGCCACAGCTCAGAAGCAGGCATTTTTTCCATCCAGGCTTGCTTAGTAGCGTACATTCCCAGTCTCACCTACCGAGACATACATACCCATTTCAGCTGCACAGATGCATAACTTCATCACATGTTTTTAAGACCGGAGGCTTAAATATTACACGGTGACAGTGTTGTCACTTCTCCCTCTGAGAAATACTGCTGTTGTCTCTCCTGTATAAATGCCATACTGTAACTGAGCTCCTGTATTTCACCCTACTCAAAAGCAGGTAAAACAGCCACATTTCTTCTTTGACAAGATTAGGAAGGACAGCCTAGAAAGCCAACCGTGTCCTGGGCTGCAGCAAAAGAAGCATGGCCAGCAGGTTGAGGGAGGTGATTGTCCCCCTCTACTCTGCTCTCATGAGAGCCCACCTGGAGTACTGCGTCCAGCTCTGGAGCCCTCAGCATAAGAAGGGCATGGACCCGTTGGAGCGGGTCCAGAGAAGGGCCATGAAGATGATCAGAGGGCTGGAGCACCT
>NW_008825218.1:885395-888978 GCF_000699105.1 Pygoscelis adeliae
GGGGGGGTTGGACTAGATGATCTTTAAGGTCCCTTCCAACCCAAAACATTCGATGATTCTATGATATCCAGTCGTGCACTGCAGCAAAGCAACAGCCCCTTGTTATCTTGCATAAGTAGGTTAAATTTTAGACATTAAAACCTAGGCCTTTAAAGCATAACATTTCGTGAAAGGTGGATCATGTAGGAACTCCAAATTTAGATTTCCTAATGAGATGATCTGGGAAAACATTTGTCCCACATTAATACAACCATGTCCAGCCTGATTTTCCTTTTTATAAAGTTGTTCTCTGTGTGTATAGAAAGCCTTTAGAAGAACATGATCCCTTTTGCTTAAAGTATTCTAAAAATATTACTTCCTAATGAGGATCTCATTTGCATGACAAATTCTCCGTGCAGTGTCAGAAACATCTTTAAATGAAGATGTCACGCTTACAGGAATTATTCTGCACACAGATGAGTTCTCACCAAACTTTGCTTGTGACACGTTCATTTCATTTTCATCATCATGTGCTTTGACAGCAAGATAAGAGAATCATAGCTTTTCCCCGGTGAGAATTCTTTGCTCATGTATTATTTCAAATAAAGGAATACCATCCAGTTGAGTTCATCCCTACCTTCCTGGCCAAATATTTGAAGGCAATCATTTACAAAGGTAAGAGGTAGTACGTATATTACCGATGCTTTCCACTGTAATTCTTGCAGGAGTAAATGCAACTGTTAAGGAAAAATAATAATAATAATAAACCCTCTACAGGCTTCACACACACACACTATAGATTTAAATTAAAGAGTCCATAAAACCACCAAGGCTTTAAAACTGGAGAAAAATAGCATGAACCTCTCATTAAAAAAAAAACCAAACCAACCAAACAAAAAAACCCCAAACACCTTGCAATGTCTGCTTTGCAAATACCGAGGCCAATATTCTCAAGCTGTCTACACAACACAGAGAAACGTAGGTACATTCACTGAAAGAGAGAGACCTATGTACAAAGTCTTCTATCTTGAGAGAAAGCAAACTTAGGAGTTACTTCCTCCTCCGAGACATCCAGAAAGCATTACATCCATCAGGAAAGCCTTGGTCCAGTCACAGAAAGTGAACAGCAGTGTGTCTTCAATCACAGGCTGAAAAACTTTCACTTTGCAACCCCAACTTTAAAAGATGTCTACTTTGCAGCATACATTGCGCGTTTTTGGAAGTGTTAATTGGCATGGGAGAAAGCAGTCTTCTTCAGGTATTCAAACATCACCACGTACCTCTGACAGTCTCAAGGCCAGGCAGGTGGATGGTGACATGGAGGGCAGGGAGCTTTCAGTCACACTTCCCTGGAAAAAATGTCACTAGATCTTCACATGACGTGACAAAAGCTTTATGGTGAAAATAAAAGACATTTCTTACCGTACCTGAAGTCTGAGAATATGCAAGAGCTGTGCATCAGAAAGCTCAGAACCTGTACACTTGTTTTCTCTCCTCAGCCTGAAAACTTCGGGAATTAATGATGAAGTCATGAAGGAAACCTTAAATAGACTGTTTCCACCATCACCAGACTTACCTTCCCAGATTTTATCTGCTTCGGTTTCCCACTCAAATCTTATATTAGATTTTTTTCTTCTTTTTCTTTCTCCACCTCCAAGCTTTTCCATTTTCTTACATAATACTGAATAAATATTTTATAGCCAAAGAGGATTTCTACCTGTTATGTAACTCACGTTTTAGGGGGCAGCTTCCCATCTCATTTTCACCACTAGAGCCTTCAGTGAAACCAGAAGCTGTACTGATGCAAGCGAAAGAAGAGTGTGCCTAAACTTAAACAAACAGCTATATTTATGCTACATTAAAAATGCTAAATAGTATGAAATTTCATTTCATCGATATGCACATGGGGTTGACAATATTGAGGAAAATATTAACATATGTATATAAATATCAACAAAACTATTAATTGTCGCATAATGAGGGAGCAATTTAAGTGTGCCAAGCAGATGCATCACAGCTGAACTGGAAAGAACAGTCGTATTCTAATTCTGAAACAGGCCAGGATACACGTTATGTGCTTTGGGTGCCCAGTGTCAGATGCTTCCCAAAGCCGGAGAGACTCTGAATAGCCTCCTCTGAAAAGTGCTCTGAACAGAGCTCACAAAAACCCCAGATGAACTTTTCAAGTTTTGGACCGCGATATCTGTCCAAAAGCTGAAAGCTGTTTCTTTAGCTCTGTCTACAACTTTAAAAAAATAAAAAAAATTTCCACCTTTCTCTGGCCACCCACCTGTTTGCTTACACAGAGTAAGCTCGTTACAGGAATTATAACGCTAGATATAACAGGGAGGTGCCTAGATTATAAAAAATGTTTATGCTCATCAATATACAACCAGGTCACCAGCAGTGGATGGCAAAAATTATGTGTAGCAGAGAGCCTGATGTTTCCAGACAGGACAGCAGCAGTGGTTACAGAAACAGACCAAGCTGAGTGCTAATATATTCTAATCTCCCTCACCATAAGAAACACTTTCACTAGTCTATCTCAGCAGGATGTTCAGTTTCAGCACTGCAGTTTTCTGAAGAATAATCATTATTTTAGATTTAAAACATTAGTGGTGATTATTTTTCCCCCATCTAAGCTAGGAATTAATAATATAGTGATGTACCCTTATCAATAACATTCAGAAACAAAAATATGCTTAAAATACCGGCTTTAAGTTTGATGACAGGAATAATACAAAGGGTAAACGTGTTACACTGCCATCATCTCCTCACAGTATGTGTCCTGAATGTGTAATATTTTAAGAAATGCAAAGAAGAGTCTATAAAGCTATTAAGTTGTAATTGGATTTAATATAATCAGCTTGCTCTCACTCGCAGTTTTATGCTAGAAAACAGAGAGATTACAGAAAAGAAACCTTGTGTGTTTACTCAGTTATTTGAATCGCTTCAAGGAAACCATATAACAATCAGAAAGGTCAAACTTCTTCCTTCCATATGGTTTTAAATAAATGGCAACACAGAGCAGTGCAAATTTAGTTTTTAAATGGGTACAGCATTCCAGGTTTTGCATTCTAAAAACAGAGTAAGAAGCTCTTCGCTCAGCACTAAGTGCTTTACTACAGGCCACAAAAACAGGGTATCCGGGAACCTGGAGATTACCAACACAAAACACTATTAAGATGGTGCCAAAAAGATTTATAAGCAGGGCAGGAGGGACCTTGAAATTTCGACTTCGATTCTTGCTGCCTTTAAAAGCTCTCCTCTCTCCAGCCACCCAAAGCCACCCTCGCACCATTAGATGAGCAGCAAAACCCTCCCTGCCGCCTCGCTCAGGATCAGGCTCGTGCTGAGGAGGGACCCTGATCTGCAAAGGATTTTAAACAAAAGTCATCACAGTCAACACGCAGCTGTAACGTGGGAAAGAACCCGCAAGCACTCCGCTGCGGGGGAAAAAAAAAAAGACATGCATGTTACACAGCTAGGTATATACAACAAACACGCCAAGTATGCCGTCCCGTGCTGGGGGGCTTATTGGTATTTTAGGTCTGTGAGGTCCCCGCATCACGGGGAGGAGGGGGAGACAGGCCGCGGTCCCCAC
>NW_008825218.1:889244-919579 GCF_000699105.1 Pygoscelis adeliae
TAGTGGCAACGTGGTGGCCAGCCACAGCCTGCACGGCACGGCAAAGGCGGCACACAGCATCCCGGACACGAGTTGTGCCCGGTCTCAGCCTCGGGTCACCCTGCTGCCTCGGAGCGGCCCTGCTGCCTTCAGACGGGGGTCTGGGCTCTGACCGTGACCCCTCAACAGGGGTCCTAATGCGCCCGCAGGAGGCAATGGGGAGATCCCCTCACCAAGAGCAACCGCTGCCATCTGGAGCTCCCCCACCTAACCATGAACAGCAACAACCAGGCCAGCTGCTGGGGTTGAGCACACCTGGGTTCCCCGTTCCCCCTCGGACTCCATCAAACCCAGCGGCATTTCAGGACCAACAACGTTGGGCATTTGGTCCCCGTTCAATAAATCAAACGCTGTCGAGTCAAACAGCCATCCAGATGTGAGCAGTAAGGCTGCGTCTGCTGCAAACCTGCGAGGAGCCGCATCCGATAAGCGCTGCGAGCCCAGGCAGCATTTAAAAAATAAAAAACAAAAAAACCTCCACAGTCAACAGTATCGGAGGCTGCTGACAGAGCCTGGACGTCTTATCTTCATTTATCCTGAGGAGATTGCATTATCAGCTACTGAATGAATTCTCTGCAGAGAGGGAGGTTTAACATCCAGTCTTTTGTCCGGGATCTTTAAAACCCTTTTTAACAATAATAGCTCAAAAACCATATTCTGTCTATCCCAAATAGATGTCAACTCAGTATCTGAAGTTTGAATACAGTCTTCAACGGAAGATAACTCAGAACTGAAGATAAGGCAAAGGATGAGGGAAGTGTTTGCCCCCTCCCCTTGCGAGTGCCCTATCACCACCTAAGGGCTTTCTATAGCATGCACTTGAGAAAATGCCGTTAAGTGGAGAAGGGGGAGTGAGAGATATGTATTAGTACTCACATGTACACACACAAATACATTAAGAGGAGGATACTTGGCTGAAGAAAAGAAGAGTTTATCAACTCAGAAAAATCTAGCTACTAAGCTCAGGGACAAACCTGTCAAGCACCCGAACCCCGTATTTTCTATTCATAGGTTAAAGGGACAAAAAGTATGCACTCAATAACCATACATCGTCAAGAGTGCGACAGCATGGTGCACACATACTCATTTTGCCGTTGACAAGTGATGGTTAGCAGAGAAATGCCAAGACTGGAACATCACTAACACAGATTTTGAACCACTGTTTGGATAAGACATCCAATTCCTTAAAACCTCAAAAAAACAAAAAGGCACAAGGTTTTTTTATTAGTTTCCCACTGCAGAAAGAGGATGTCTTTAGTCTCTGAGCAAACAAACAGAAAAGATGGAAACAAAACAGACATTGCTAAGTGACCGAGCCAATGTAAGCATTGGTTGGGTGGCACCAGTCTCTCACTCAGGGTTTTTTCTGTTGTAAAGAAAGAATTTTTCAAACAACTTTGAGCATGTCTAAATAACAATTGGTAGTCAAATGAGTGTTTATACTGCCTGTGCTAGAACACAAATTAAACCTGCACAACTGCATAGTTCAGTACAGATCTAATAACCTCAGCTCGCTCTTGGTGCCACACTGCTTTCCACCCCGCTTCAGCACGAGCAGAGAACGCTTACATTTGCCTAGACACACATCGACATAGTTTTGGGTGCTAGCTCAGGCAGGAGAGGCTAACAGCAAAAGAGCAGAGCTCGCCCAGTACTCCCACCAGAGAGCAAGCGGCAGCATTACAAACAACAATGCCAATTCCTAGGCATGAGGAAGAGTGACAGCTGAACACACAGCGCCTCTAGTTAGAAGACGAACGTCCAGGGTATCTGCCAATCTCAAATACAAAAACAAGTTTGGTGACATAGTTCTGTGCATGTAAGCGTAAAAAATTTCTTTGATATATACCATAATATCAAGTTGTTCTGCTGTTATATCACTCTCTAGGCAGAACTACCACCAATGAATATTTTGTACTAACAACCGCATGGAAATCAACCTCCCACATTGGAAATGAACTCGATTTACAGCCGGTTGGGTTACTGTATAAACAATCAGTGGTGCTGAAGGGTTAGAGATCAAGACAAATGCTTTAACTTTTCAAACACATTTTGGTTTATGTCCACTGAGAGACAGGCAGTGATGGTTGATAGAAGTACTAACGTGCAAATATAACAATAATATCACATTAACTATTCACAGAAAGAGCTAAATACTATTTATATCCTAGGGAGTGGTTAGTGTACATGTAAACATCCTTGTTCACTCTCTCCTGCTCACCCTATACCTTCTATGGGCACGATAAAAATATACTGAAAAAGTAGAAAATTCAGTGTCTTGATACATGGCAGCATTAGCATTAGAATTTCCCATGTTGCAAGAATACTGGGGGGAAAAAAGTCTCTAATTACACATTAAATCTGCAAAATCGGTACTTCATCGCTAGCCAGCAAAATTCACAGACTTCAACAAAAATTCTGACCGGCCATGTGTGTAAGTCTAGTACCAAAGAACAAAGCCCTTTTTAACAGCCACTTGAACATTTAGCTGCCACTTTCTAATTTTTTGTCTTGAATTCTAAGAGAAGCAAAACTGCAACATAACTACATTTTTTTTGTCCAAAATAGAAACCTAGAAAGATAGATTATAGCTAAAAGTTAAAAAGAACAAGAAGCTTTTAAAGAGATTTCAAAGCTAGGCAAATGAGTTTTTAATCTTCTTTCTTACTCCACCCCACTCCTATAATAAAAAATATTCTAAGCAAGAAGTGTTTCACAGACTACACTCCTCTGAGAGTTTAAAAAAAAAAAGGCAGAGCAAAATTTAAGGCCAACTGTATGCTCTATTTAGTTCTGCCTTTCCACTCACGCGCAACACTTCAAAATTTACAAGTTACAGCAATATCAACCGCTTTGATAAAATTTATTCCCTCTCCCAACAAATCTTGCTTCTCTTTAACCTTCAGCCATTGCAGTTACCATAAAGCTATTACTATCAGGTTTCACACACACATTGAAGTCCACCACAGTGAATAGAAAAGTTCATTTAAAGCATATAATCAGCAAAACAAAAAGCAGAAGGTGATGTAACCCCTCTAGAGGGAAGCTTTGCCCGTGCACGTGTCTAGTCACAGTTCCATGAAAGAGATTTCAAGAGTCACTGAGACATCTTAGAACCATCAGCTTTTGCAGCTAGAAATACAAGTATGTCCCAGAAAAGGCTGTTGTAACTAGCACACAGATGTTTAGTCAAAAAATTAAGGGTGCTTTTGATGAAGTTTTTAAGGGTGTTGTACAGTAAGCTGAGGCATCACAATAATGTATTACTTAAGATCACTTTTCAGTATAAAAGCAATTCAAGACGCACCTTTTCTAATACAGTAATATTCCCCCACAGCGAGACCAACTTTTCTCAAAGGACTGTAAGGCAGCTTGCGCAGAGTGCAAGCATACACCGAAATCCCGTGTCCTACCTGCTGCAGTGAGGCAAGTGGAAAACACAGTATGTAAGAGGAGGGGGAAAGAGGCAAGAGGGAAAAAGGCTTTTATTTGTATTTCTTGCTATGTTCTTGCTCATTGCAAGCAAGACTCCTGAAGTATTAATTCTGCTTTCCAGAAATGACACCAACAGGCAATTTTGAGTTATTGCAAAACGTGGGCTAGTTTTAAGATGAATAACATGCTATTAACTCAATGAAATTATACCCGTTTACACCAAAAGTGAAATATAATGTGCTATTCTAGGGGTCTCAAGCAAATGTTGTAAACCTGTTAACCAAACAATGCACTAAAAGACACTGTAAAATAATAACATTATCACTTTTGTCACCTACAGCATCCATTTAAATCATATTTTTTACATAAATAAAAATGCCAGAGAATACCTGCAAGGGTTCTGGATTAGAGGTTTTTGAGAAATCCATAACCATCCACAATAAAAAATATTTACCTGGTTTTTTTTAAAAACAAGCCGAAGCTTCTGCATTACGTATGCCCAGTAGAAATACCTTTGCCTCAAACCAACTGAAATCATCAATCGGGAGCGAAAGAGAAAATTAAGAACTTGAGGGGAAAAAAAAGTAATTTACAGCTTACCACCCTTGACCCAGTGAGCCTAAACCTTATTTTACACAATAATTCTCAAGTATTAATATTGTCCACTAGCATTCTGTAAGAGCAACTAATCTCCTTAGCTGAAATCCACTGACTGGAAACATATTGAATATACTGTGTGAACAGTTTGAAATTACAACATAAACTGCCAGATAATGAAAGTCCCATAAAACATTCTGTAAGCAGACAGAGGAGGGGAGAGCTAGACGTGAACAGCAGAGACTAGACCAAAACAAGAACAAAAAAAGGTCAGTATCAAGATTTGTAACACTTTCACTGGGCCTACCTCCTCACTGTTGGTCTTCCCGTTCCCTTGGGAAATAGAAGATGGCATCTTCTGCACATCCGTCTTTCACCCTCTTCACAGCCTTGAATCAGAATATTCAAATTGCTCAAAGTTTTGCGAGTTTTTTTAAATGCCCACTATTACCTACCAATTCTAGTTTCTTTTCATTGTAAATGATACTCTGGTAAGCTCAGCACACGGGTTCCTGCAGCTGTAATGCTGGGCTTTACAATAGATGAGGTTAGGTCCTGGGTGTCAGGACCTTTTTAATACCAGCACTTGCTGAGAACCACTAGAAACCGGAGAAACAAGGGAACAAATGGGAGAAGGAAAAGCAGTCTGGGTGAAATTCTGACCCAATTCAAGTCAGCTGTGAATGATTTAAATCACTAACGAGCAAAAAACAAGCCTCATTTCCTGTTCTAGATCATTCAGGGGAAAAAAAAAACAACTTCTTTTACCATTTTGATTTGAATAATTTTGGACTGTTTCGAGTTTTCATGACACTTCCTTGCCCTAGAAGTCAGCTACAAACAACTGGTAATAACTGTTTGTTCATACGTCCTGACAAATGCTATCTCAATGGTTTTATGCTGGTTTTTAAAAAGTTATTTTACTATGTTCTGACCAGTTACTCATCTGATAGGCCTCAACAGATCACCAGGTTAGTTACTCCTCACTAGGCTAAAATGACTAAAACTACTATTCTGGGGCACTATAGGCAAATCTTCAACAGACATGGATACTCTCTGCTTTAGTGTCTGGCTCCTCCAGGCTCGCAGAGCCCTGGCTGACATCTGCATGGGGCTGAAAATGTTTGTGGCTCTCTAACCATATCTTGTTTCCTCTCTGAAAGGACGCACCAGAGAGCATCCCCTGGTTCCAGGCCACTATGGCAGCAATTTTAGAGATGTACATGCAACTTCATTGTTGCATCTCTGCCTGCAGCTTTCTTCCCCTCTGCTCATATTGCTGGCCGTGCTTCATTTTTAATTTGCTGAGTAGAACAACTGTTAATTTTACAATGTCTTAATTACTGTTCCTTTTTTTTAGCGTTCTCCGTTTTCAAATAATAGGGTCAGCTGAGTGCACAGCATGGTCCTGCTGTCAGTCTGAGGGCCAGATTAAATGTCTTTTGACTCATGCCTTCCCTCCAGAGCAGCAAGAAAGCGACTGTTCAGGCTTGAACTCTTGCACAGCCAAACACCTCCACCTGTGTCTCTGTGAAGTTCAGCATCCACCTGTGGCCACTGGTGCAGGCAGGGGAGGCAGAGAGGGAAGGGAAAAGACCAGGGAAGGGGACAGATGTGTCCTGGAGTGCCTCTTCCTTCAGCATATGTGCACAGCCCGAGATGAGCCAAAAATATTGGTGCCACTGCCTGGTACACCACCCCACAGGCTGTTTTGGAGGACTCCTCAAACAGAGCTGGGCTCTAGAGTTGGCAAGACTGGGCAACTCATGCTTGAAATATGAGGCTACATTGTCACTACGAAAAAAGGAAAAAAAAATAATAATTGGCATTTTGACTGGAGCTTCTGGCTGTCACTCTTATAAAAAAGATTACAGTCCCATTTGTTCTTCATATGAAGAGTAGGAAAAGCTTCAATATTTGTAAGGTATCTATTCACATCAATCATGTGAAATCCATCTAAATAAATGTTATTAAATGCAAAGCTGATGGCACTTAGCCTGAGGTCAGTACTATGGGATCAATGCAAATAAACCCTTCCTGCCTTTAGAAGTCAGTCATGTCTACCCAAACAGAAAAATGTTCAAGGCAGAGTCACCAAGTGATTTATAGCTGGTGGCATTACTTCATTTAAATAAAACATTCATTTAACAATGCAACACTGATTTCCTTCAAGCTGACTTACTTTTCTGTAAGAATTATTAACCAGAGAAAACATATTTTTTCCCCTTCAACCACACCGCCTCAATCCACTTTGTATTCAATCTATTTTGTATTTGTATTTTGTTTCTGTTGGAAAACAGAAACAAAAATATCTCTCTTAAAAAGCAGATTTGACAAAAACTACATCAGTGAAATACAAGCTATCAGGTAATGCTAAATCCATTCCCTGGACTGCATTCAAAATCACCCAGAAACTAGCTTGGATTTCAGAAGAGAGGATGATTAACTTTCATTGCCTCTGGTAGAAAACCTGCTCAGAATGTTTCAGAAGACATTACCTTCTATCTACTAAGGGCCAGGTGTTACCTTAGCATCAAAGACAAAGGTGAGGCAACAGATTATTAAGAATAACTAGAAAACTACAAGAAGCTGTGCGTAGGAGCTTCACATCATTTAGGAGAACATGGTACAATGCACTAGGGAAAAAAAAAAATCACATTCCCATCAGGATATTATTTCCTTTACGTTAATGAGTGTCCATAAAAAGTATCTATGTTGAATCTTTGGTAGCGCAAGTGAAAATTTTATCTGGGTGCAGGAGAAGGCACACAGGGAGTATTTTTTGTAACGTGGACTTCTGTGAAATTGGAAGTGGACTGAAAAGCCAAGTACAACCTATTAGGCAAAGGAAAGGAATCGTTATGACTCATCTCCCCACTTGCCAGAAGGATGACAGACTCTTATGGAAGACTACCTAGGAAGCATTCAATGCTGGTAAGTATTACTATTTTTTGTCTTGGAGATAATACATAATTTGGCTTATGGGACAGTGTGATTTAGGGAGGTTTACTTTTTTCCTGGATTGAAGAAGGACTGCAGAGAAGAATGGTTTCCTATATACTAATACCAAGAAATCAAATTTTAATTACAAAAAACACACACAGCAACTTATAAACATCCTTTTCTCAATGGTGATGTTGACGTGGGAATTTAAAATTAGTTTCCAATGCTCCTTATTTCATTTTTTCATTAGTCCCACATTTTTCCTGTGTCTTACGAATCCAATCTGAGACATGTTTTGACCAGAACGCTCTTTAGTCACTCACACTTTGAACCAGGATCATAAAAAGAGCTAAATATACCCACTATAGCTCAGCTTTCTCTAAATTACACAGACAAGAGACCCGAAGAAGAGGTGAGTGTGCGCTGCAGAACATACTTAGAACTACCACATCTGAAAGATCTCAAAGTACTGCAATCAATTCATGTAAAGGGATCTTTTCAGAATGGTGCTGAAGAGGTGAATGAGTCACGGCACGCAAACCCTACGCATGCAGCGTAGATGGCCAGGTTATGCTGGAAAAAGTCAAGTGCAAAGAAGTGCTAAGGGAACAAAATGCTTGTTCCAACACCTGTAACGCTGACCCCATATTTTATCTGATCCTTCACCCCATACATAATGTGAGTGCCTTCAAGAACTGCCACAAACCTCAGCAAAGAGGCAGTGTAGGCAGCACCAGGAGAATTTTCTTTCTAAAGGAGCCTTTTTGTGGGGGATTTGCCACTTGAACTCCCTCAGAATTCTACCATATTTGAATGCATTTTCTAGTTCAGTTCCAACACGACTGACCATCTCTGTCTTGCGTTCAGGAATTTGGAGATGCAGCATTACCCCAGGAAACAGCATGTTATTTTTTTATGCCTCCTTTGAATGAGCTGAAGCAGTAAACTTTATTCCAGGCAAGGCCCAGGTTTTTAAAAACACTAAGAAAACTATCAAGCAACCTGCTAACGCAAAACATTCCTGCAGTCCAAATGCAAAAAGCACTCATTTGGAGAATGAAGCAATTGAGAGGAACTGAGCCCCAGGAAGCATGCTATATCCTTCGTGCTTTCTTGTGCAGAGCATAATAAACACAAAGCACTCTGCAGGTGCTGATGGCCATGAATACTCTAACCTTCAACACGCACTGTGGATGTGGACAGTTGTTCAAAGAAGTCCGCAAGAAAATGAAGGAAGGGCCTGTGCAGTTCCTATATACAAACAAACAAATCTCGTTCTCTCTAGCCACTGTCCCCAGGATCTGACTTTTTTAACTGCACCTTCACTATGGCAGGTCTTAACAATTTTTCCCATGCCTTGTCATTCTCTTATAACTACTTGTGAAGCTCCAGCAGCAACACATGCTGCACCTGGTGTTACAGCCCACAAATCAAAACACATTCCCCTAAACAAAAAAAAAGCAAAACTCACTGTTTAAAGAAAACACACATGCAGCCAAATTAGAAGAGTATTTGCCATATTCCCACTTCATCCACCTTGCAGTAATTGTATTTCATATACTGCAAAAAGCTAAGGAAATTGAGCTCCTTATCTATAAAAACTACTGTACTTCTTTTCTCAAAGATTTGTCTCCAACAACAACCAAACGTCACATGAGTGAAAGTCTGAATGATATTGCACTCATGTGATTCTGTTTCTATGCAGGCTAAACCTCTCTTTTCTGTTTTGCATGACTCCACAAGCTTTTTTGAGATTTAAGAACTAATCCTATTTCACCAAAACATTTTTGTTTGCCTCAGATCCAGTTCCCCCCTCTCTCATTTATTGGCAGTGGAAGTTTGGATTCTTTTCAGTGAGCAGGCAGAGGAATATGGGGAAATACATTTACATTTTTAAAAAACTTTTGGAGAATAAGTAAAGGACGTTGGTTATAGCTCTTATGATAATTTTAGGCCTTTAAATCTGTCTCGTAGGTGTTCCGTTTTGGAGATGACTTACTTCCAAACGTTTGGCACATTAGAGCGTTATTTCAAACGCTTATAAAACTAGAAGTGTATTAGCATTTACTAGAGCTAACACGACTGTCATTTCAGCAGACACTACCCACCACGCAGTTGTGTCAGTTAATTTTTTCTGACAGCTACTGTTTTCACAGTTTGACTATGAGGTTTGTGAAAATTACACAATCCTTGCTACGCTGCCCTCATGGCAACGCAGTCGCCCCATTCTCTTAGTTTGTTACCACCTTCTAACATAGAGGTAATCGTACCGGCATTTTGCCATAACATTTTGTGGATTATCTAATAGAGAGAGCTGGTGTTCGTTCCTCACCTATGTTAGGCTTAGAGGTGTTTGGAAAACATTTACTGGAGAAAATTCTAATTCAATCTTCGAGATAAGTCATTTATCCCTTGCTGTTCTTCTTGTGAGAGTTCAAATTTGAAAAAAACATCCTTTTGGATATTGGTAAAACACACCTGCAGGGTCTGAATGTACCAGCAAAGCTCTGGTCTTATTTTTCCCCATGCATCACTGGGAGACAATGTTAATTGGATAGCTGGATAAAAAAACCACGATAGACAATATTGATCATCTACAATAGTTAGTCAGTGGACTTCAAGTAGTGTTGAGAATTCACAGCAAAACTTAGAGCCTCTATGTAATTCAAACTATTTCTCCTTTCTTTCATATTTGGAGACCTTGAGCAGATCCAAAGATGAATCATTGTTAAGAGTTCCAGCTACATTACAAGACTGTAGCAATCAGTGATGCCATTTCAGTGATTTACACAGGCGATTCTTTTCCAGAAAAAATGGAGAGGGGGAAAAGTGCTGCGATGAACTCATTGCTCAGCAGAAGATTTTAATGGAAGGAAAAGAAAGAAAAGCCAAGTCTGAGCCAGGAATATGCCCAGATGAATATGCAAATAAGAAATTTGTGGGCAGACATTTTCTCTGGATTTTTTGACAAATAATATTTGGCCTGTGAAAAGCCTGCCTAACAGCTACGTTAGGCAGAGCTGCGGGAGAGCTAGGAGATCAAAGCAGAGAGACCTTGCATTTAAAACCAGGAATGATGATTAACAGATACACAGAAGTCTTCAGAGCAAATGACACGAAATGCCACTGAGCAACATAGTCATACCTCATGTACAGCAGTGACTAACAGCTTTATATTGCACCTTTTCTCATCCTCTACACTGATATCTCCCTGCCTGAAATTTAATTTCAGCAACTATTCATTGTTTCTTCCAAAGTTAAACAATTTTAATCCAAGTCTGCAACAGCAGAATTTCTAACAACTATAGCAAAACAAACAAAAAAAGCTTTTAGACTACTTATCAGATAAAAGCACATATGTTGCTTTTACTCCACACATCATATAATAGCACATATAGCTACTGTAATAATCAGATGGTGGGAAATGCCCTGGATGAAGAAATAGCTACATTTATTTTAGATGAAAGCCACTGGCACAGAGCATGGTTCTACTCTATTCTGAATTATGTATGTGTGCATTTCTTGATGAGCCTAAAAATAATACATGCTTTAGATTTTTAATGCCTTTTGAGAATTAGAATATGAACAAACAAATGTAGACATCATAGATTTTCCTACTTTCAGTACTTAGGGAGAGGGTTGTCCATATCACTTATCATGCAGTCATTCTGGAAGTAAATAGACTCAGTTTTCTCGAGAAGTCAGTCAAGCTGCAGTCGATTGAAAACCTCAGTAAAGAGCATGTCATTCCTCCAAATGACATTCAGTTAGCAAAGGAACATTTTGCAGAAGTCAAGAGGATTGGTAATAATACAGCCAGCAAGCTGCAGGAAAAATTAAGTATGTCTCGGGGATAGCCAGGGAGTGCAGTAGTAGGAGAAAGAGGTCATGACTAAAACGAATTATTATTTGAAGTCATATTTGACCAAGAGGCTAAGCTGGAAAAAATGTGAGAGCGAAAGTTTCAGAATAGAAACCATCTCAATTTGAAATCAAAGTGAAATATTTCTTTTCGGACAATTTAGTGTTTCATGTTAAAATATTTTTCTAATGTTAGGTTTTCATTTCAAAAATCACCTAATTTTAAGAAAATCTGGAAAACAGCTAGTTTTAGTTGAGCTGGCAAATATTTTAGGCTGAAAAGCAAAGCCTTATAGATTGTTTTGCCAACAACTCTATAATTGCTGTTTCAGTTCAATTCTGGTTTTGTTTCTTGCAAAATATTTGGTTCAGCCACTAAGAATATGAAAGCAAACAAAATTTACCAACTTTAGCTCAGCAATAATTCACAGTGATTTTAGTCCAGTGTGGAATGCAAGTGTGCTCCTCATAGCTGGGTAAAATCATCAGTTAAGATTCTTACGATAAAGGTGTCCATACAACTAACACAAGAACATCGCCATTAGTTGGTACCTATGCTGGCAGGCATAGCTAAGAGGCATCTTTCAGGTGTGTTCACCTTCTCTAAGCCGAAACCAAAGCTTCAGCAGGGATAAATAAGGCAAAGGACTTTCATTTTTAAGTACTGCTGTTCCTAAATGCTGATAGTACTGAAAGGGCAAAATAGTAAGACTTTGCAGCTTCCTCTGGGAAAATCTGGGCAATTGATTCCCCATCTCTTTCAGGACTCAGGTGTGTTCACCTTCTCTAAGCCAAAACAAAACTTCAGCGGGGATAAATAAGGCAAAGGACTTTCATTTTTAAGTACTGCTGTTCCTAAATGCTGATAGTACTGAAAGGGCAAAATAGTAAGACTTTGCAGCTTCCTCTGGGAAAATCTGGGCAATTGATTCCCCATCTTTGATGCCATCAACAGGAAACTGCCCCTAAGCTCTCACCTAGGCATACAGAAAAAGCACGGGCCCAGGAAATAGTTAAGAAAGAGACAGAAAAATAACGAAAATTGCAGTAAGTTTGCTTTGTATAGCGACTTCTGAGGTCTTCTCTTACAGACTCCTCCCTTCCTCAACAATTAGCATTTGTACTTTGACTCCTTTGTGCATAATTCGGAATGTTGAAAATAATTAATATTTCAGCAAGGATAAAAGGTTATGCAGCTTGAAGTCTATTACTTACTTACAGAAGAGGTATACCCCAGAGGGCAGTTGTTACACAAACATGCCTCCAACCCAGAAGTGGAAGGACCACTTCTGAGGATGAGAAAGCAGCTCAGTCATTATTCACTTTTACTACAGTGGTACCCAAGCACTGCATAAATACTATTTCTGTCTCAGCAGTCTCTTGCTGAGCCAACCGACAGGATGCCAATTAGTGATCACTTTCTAATCTTACTTTTAGTTCTCTACTTTAAACATCTATTTACTGGTAAACTGACCGAGGTCTCTTTACCCACTTGAATGGTCCAAACAACATTCAGCTGAAGCTGAATCGGCAGCCTGATTGTGAATAGATAAACAGATAGATACGAATAAAATAATGATGCCTTGTTAGTAAGCTGTTGAGCTGTCAACTTGTTTTTCTCTCCTTCCTGGGGAGTTGATATCAAAGATAGAAAAATAGTCAATTCTGAGGTCAATTATAACTTTTCCAATAGAATATTTTATCAAATATGTTCAAGCCTCATTTTCTACAGCCAGTTGTAAAGCTTAAGATAAATATTAATTAAGATAAATAACTTAAACCATTTATAAAAGTAAGACCTTAGGAACTGGGAAACAGACAGGCCTGCTCTAAATTTCTTTCATGAATTAGTGTGAAATTCAGCCTTTGTACCACTTTACACCAGCTTTATTTGTATTAATTCTTAACGGCAGTCACTATAAGCACTGAAAACAAAAGAAAGCCATTAGGGAAAAATAATTTTTTAAAAATTTTAAACATTATTTTATGCAGCCAAGGCACTCTGCTCATTTCAGTTCATAAGAACTAGATGGTATTTATTCTCACTGTTAATACCTCTGTAAGAAAAATATGAAAACCCAAAACAAGTAAGAAAAACAGAAATCTAGGTACACCTAGATGAATTTATGTGTCCACATGCAAAGAATAAATACGCACTGTATTTCTATAGCATCTAGGCCCAATCAAATTTTTAATTATCATGCCGTATATGTAAATGTCAAACATATTAGCAAGACACATTGGAGACACACAAAATCTCATACAATACAAAATATTTCAATGTCAAGAAAGTATAATGTCGTTCTAATTTTCACAGTCACTTCTACTATGTTTCCGTGAGTAGATTCAGTAGTCAGTCAGATATGAAATGACATCTTTCAGAGAAATACCTAGCCTACTGCCCCTAAAACAAACAAAAAGAAGAAAACATTCCTTCTGTCCCCCAGGATACAGAAAACAGAACGACTGTTTGCTCTGGGTGGTAATTAAATGATACTGAGGACAGCATGTGTGTGTTTGTGTACATGCACACATTCACCATTTACTCTGAGTTGTAATTAAATAATGTTGTGTTTGTACGCACACACACTTATCTTTGCCAAAGCAAAGAGCACAGAAAAACAGATCAAACAGTACAGAAAAATCAGCTATGAGAGAGACAGAACACATCACGTTTTAGGCTTTCCTAAATCCTTCATGTATGAAATGTTAGTAATTAATACATGGTAACTCTTCAAAAAGCACAGCCCTGTCCTGGCTACTGTAATTCATAAGGCTTTTGACTTGTTTGAATACATTCATAAAGTTTTATCTTCTCTGCTCATAAAAGTAATTATTCTTCTCATTCACACCATTTACTTTAAAACTTGGCATTTCTGAATTTTACCAAGATGCTGTGAAACATTTTGAATCATTGACATGGGGTTAACAGTGTGACCAGAGCAGTACTAAACAAAACTAAGGTTACAATCTTTGCTAAAAGTCATTGACAGATCTATAACAATCTCTAAAGCTGTGCTAAGTTTGTACTGGTTGCATTTCCGAGCCAGTTACACTTACTCAGCAGAAAATGCATTTTATAGTTAACACACACAATCAAGTGACTCCACAGAGAATTCTTGTGTCTATGTTCAAAAGCATTTATTTATACAGCAATGAAATGGCTCTATAATTACATTTTATAAATGTTTATAGCTCATCTTTCAAAACAACTAAATAAAGAGGAATTTAACTGAATATTAAAGGTACTTAATGCACACTGAAAAGCAGAAATTGAAAGGAATGTTTATTTTTTGTTAAGACCTGTAAAGGAAGGAGAAACAAGCTGTCCATCTGAATGGACTCAGAGATTAGATTACCATTAGAACTAAGATGTATGGGCAATTTTTTAATATATATTCAATAGCTTAGAATTGCATTCAGCCTTAATTGCTGTGTTTCTGCCCTGCTATTCTTGAATCACTGTTTCCTTCCCTGCTTCTATATGGGAACTACAAAAGGTCACGTCATCAGTAGGGTAGGCAAAAGAATAACAACATACTGATGTTTCCTAAAAGACATTTGAAATTAAGATGTGGTTTTGACACACGCTACTAATGTCTCTGCTTAGCAGTATTATTGCCCTTGGTGACAGTGCTTATTTTCAGATGGGTATTTTGCCTATTGTATATTTTATGCACTAATTATCTGTAGAAGATAACATTTATTTGTATTACTTTTAATTTTTCTAATGTAATAACATGGCAGTAGATTTTTAATTTATGCTGCATATTCACTTTCTGTTGGCCCATTGATGGCTATGTGAAAAAGTTCATAAACTATCAGATTAGCAAAGCACTTCTACTGAAATAAACCACTGAATTATCAGAAATGCAAAAGCAGATAAACAGTGAGGCAATACCCCAAGAGTGAGCATGCCCACCTGATTCACACACAGTTATGAGTTTGCCTTTATCTGCATTTTACCTACAGTCTACAGAACACTACAGAAATGGAAAACTGTACCTGAAGTCTAGACACGCAGACAGGATAGCGGCTGTATTTCAGATCTCTCTGCCATTTTCCCCACAGAGGACTCTTACGCAGTTGCCCATCTTGAGTTCCACAGGAGAAACCACCACCACACAAAACCTGAAGATAAACCACTACCACTCTCTGCTTCTGTGCGGGTTTTTTGTGGAGTTTTAGGCACGATAGCCGGTAAAGGTTTTGCCTCATCAGCTGCCTCTTCCTCTTATCCTCCTCAGAACTTACGTTAACAGTTCAGTAAAAACATTTTCAAAAGTTTTTCAACATCCATGGCCTTATTTTTGTTTTTATCCAATACTTGAAGTAATTGGGCTAACTTCTGAGTTGAGATTAAAAAAGAAACTTTTTCACCCATCTTACACCACAAACTTTCTCTTGGTCAAGACGTTTTCTTCGCTTGTCCTGGCCCAGTTGCCTTAGGTAACAATACTGTCAGCTTCTGTGGCCTATTCAATCCTAACTTTCTAAATGCTAATTTTCTTCCAGTTTCCAGTAGTGCAAGACAGAGTAAGTAAAGCTGGATTCTGAGAAATGCAGTCACTAACCACACTCTCACACCTGAGAGTCTTAACTTCATACTCAGTCAAGGATTTCTCTGCATGCTCTTTTGAAAGAGCCCTGGGAATGTAATTCCTTTCTTATGCTTTCATCCGCTTCACACAGTCATTAGACCTGAAACTTTTCACGGTGAAAACACACACAATACAGTGAACTCTGCTGTCTGTAGAGATACATCTCATATTTGTAGCACAAGAGTACACAAAAGTCAGCCACACTGTGCTAAATAAGCAGTTCAGACGGCATGCCCTTTACTCTTGAGGCCGCCCAGAGAATAGAGATTATAGAATATCCTAATCTGGGACTACCTAATTTTATAACCTTACTGTTCCTTAGAAAGTCTTTTGCGTATGTCAAATGTTTTCTAAAATTAGCCTGCCAGCAAAGGTGAATCTTCTTAAGTTTAAGTCTACAATTAGAGTCATTGTTTGGAGGATTTATTCTAACCCCAGTTTCTACTCACCATAACTACACTGGAATTCAATATAACACAGCTGACAAGAATGCCTTATTCATGGTGCTTTGATATTAAGTTTGAGCTTAGCTAACAGAACCTGGATTTAATTCCTAGAGGAAGGAGCTCTTTAAAAAAAAAAGTACAGAAAAATGCTGAATACTACTACTTGATTTCTGTAATCTGTTCTAGTAAAATGGCACCCCAGAGCATATCAAGGCTTAAACTTAATATGTACTTTCTTCATTTTCAGCCACTTTTCTCAAGTTCATTAAATGACTGTGTGTCTGCAAACCTGCTGCCAACTGGACACTCCACTTTATACGCACTTCCTGCCCCAGTGAGTTTAAATGCTGTTTTACACTCTCAATTGAACATTAAAAGGGCAATGTTACACACTAGGAATTTCATGCAACTGTATTAATGCTGACTGCTGTAGCAGAGAACTGGCTTCCAAAGCAACCCCAGAATTATCTTGTAGACATTATTACCAAGGAATTGAAAAAATCCTGATCAGGTCACTCCTTCCAAAAATGAGGAAGTAGGCAAAAGAAAAATTGGGGGGTTGTTTCTTTTTAAAGTAACATTTGGGGTTTTGGGTTTTTTTTCTGCACAATTATAAAGGATTTTTTTTTTTTTTGAAGGAGAGTCAAAAAAAAAAAAGGTCATTTTGCAGTATTTCTGACTCCAGGAACAACAACTTGTAAGGAAATGATCAAATATCATGGAGATGATGCACAGAAAAGCTTGTTCCAGAAACAGAAAATTGAATTAATTAATTTAATAATCTGTCTGTATCATCACAGCTAAATACTCATCTATAAAAAGCATAGTCCCTCGGTGCCCCATTTGCTACAGAATTCTAGCACCATCCTCACTGAAACTGGTGTCTTCTAAGATCAAATCTTCAGCCTGCAGCCTTCCTTACTATTTATAGTTGGGCAGGGTTTCACAAATATTTATAGATAGCATTTCACACAAGTTCCTTATAATTCCTAGTTCTACATACATGAAAAGTTATTTGGCCCTCAGAAAGCTGAGATGTTATTACATATATTAATAAGTATCCTGTGAAGTATATTTTTAATGTATGTTGTACTTAAATGTAAGCCTTTACCTTATAATGATCTCAAACAGCTATCCATATAAATAACAAATAATGTTTGTTATTTCCATGAATACAGCAAAGATTACCACAGCTGGACTAATTTGCGAAGAACTTCAATTCCTACCAACCCTCGTGGTGCTAAAAAGCATCTTGGATAACAAGACTGAAAAAAAAAAAAAAAAAAGAAAAAAAACCCACAACCTTAAAATATTCTGAGTTTCTCAGAACAAAGGTATTTTGACGACTGTTACCATACCTTTGAACGTCTACAATCCTGCTGCGTAAGAATGAGAAAAGTGAATATGAAAAGATGCCATCAATCCCATCCTGTTAAAGCATGAGACCATCACAGACACACTGTAGCTGATACATGAACATAGCTGAAGGAAACCTGCCTTCCACCTTCAGGAATAATTCGGAATGAGAATATAAATTGCTCTGAGTTGACAGATACATTTTTTCCTCCCTCATTACAATCTTACTCTCATATTCCTATGCACACGCTTCTACATGCGCTTCCATATTCACTTGTCGGTCATGTCAAACAGAAAGGAAGCATCTAGGAAAAAGCCCCAGTACCGGATTGGGGGGGGTGTGGAACTTACAACCAAGCTTCCAGGTCATCACTGCCTCTACAAGTCGATTATTCAACTCACTACTAATCTGCTGCACAATGCAATTTGATTTCAATTTCCCAAGGAGGTGGAGGAAGGGAGAGAGGAGAATGTATCCAGCTGGTGAAGCCCCGTTTAGGTTAAAATCTGTTGAAAGCTCTCTGCAAAGAAATGCACAGAAGGGACTGCAAAGGAAATAATGACCGTTCATGTTTCCCCACTACTTTTTCCTTTATTTAGTTAACAAAAATATTTAGTAATCATGATCATTTTGTTCAACTTTACTCACAACAGCCTCTAACACATACCAAAATCCTATCTCAGAAAAATGGATTCTTTTCCCTAACAGCAATAGAAAGTGATTCGGTTTCTTGGATTTTTTTTCTTAATCAAAAATTATAAGATTTTGGTAATTAAAATTAGTAATGGTAGTTGACATATAGCTTAAAACTATTTTTCGTGCTCCTGGAGGCAAGATTTAAATGCCTCTGGCATCATCATTAGACTAAATAAAGAATTTATTTGCCACGCTACCTTAACAGAACAGCTCCTGGACATTTCAGTAAAAATGCTGAACTTATTTTCAGTGTTTTGAAGAGGAAGCTTGATAGAGACTTCTATTTTGCAAAACTGGTTTGCTTCATTACATGTACATTTCAGCATTAGATCATCAAACACTTTGTCAGTTTACTTCCAACCTAATCTGCCATTTCCACAGCAATATGCAATTGAAGTTACTCAGTCTGCATATTCCACAAAGTCCAGCTCATTAGTTTATCTACCAACCTGCTTAATTACATCACATAGTATAACTTCATTAATTTTAACAGAAGTTATATGTCATTCTACAAACTGATTTTTGTATTTTGATCCTGTTTCTAATAGGTATTTCGATCCTTGCTACAGAAACTGCCATTCACACGGTATGAAGTGCAAAACAAAGCTCATCTTGTATAACTTAAAGCGCCAAATGCAGCACATGAAGTAAGAGAACTTTATGACATGAACCATGATTCGTAACAGTTGACCTTTTGAATCAGATCAAAACAGCACTTCTTCAAAGCTGTATGTGCTCTAACCAAATATAATGTAAAACAACAAGGGACTTTCACTCCAATATTTACAGAGGGGTGGTTTTAGTTATACAACTGAAATATGTCAACTTTATTACACTGGGGAGATTTACATGAGCTTATTATGACTTTATAGACTTGATCTGGTTTAAATTATGAAACTCCTTTATAACTTCCTATGTAAAGCTCCAGATTAGAATTTCTTCAATCAACTCAAATGTGTAGCATTCGAATTAACCATTCTTACAGTGTGGTTTTCCTGATAGGGACTTAATGCACACACACAAAACAGGTATACAGATTTGCTCCACAGAAAAACAGTGAAGTAAACAAAGCAAAGGCAGTGTGCTCTAGCACTGTGATTGATAGGCAATTAGCACTAGGTATGACTTGGGCTGTACAGACTTACTTTTAAAGAGTCCCAGTACTTCAAAGGCTATTTTTGAAAGTGGTCTTCTAGATCCACTTGCCACATATATGTCCTCCAAATCACCATGGTAATTCTGTTTCATTAAAACATCAGAACACTTTTTGGTCAAAACTTTGCTTTATCAAAAGTCCAACTACTCATTACTTACCTACTTCACCCAGATTTCTACTGGAAAGGGAAAAAAAAAAAAAAAAAAAGACAAGCATCCTAGCTGTGAAGGTGACTCTCTTAACTAATATACTGAAATGCATTTGGGGAATCCTGGGTGTGATTAATTTTGAGTGATCTGAGATGTGAAAGCTATGCTGTCAATCAGAGCAGGAACTTGGGGCAGGTTTCTCAAAAGCCAGGTCTGTACCTCAGAATCCCTGACAAGGGAGTGACACGTTGAAGTTTCCATCCCAATGGAAATGTGAGTTTTATAACCTCCATACTCCTACAAATGAAAAATTGTCTGGTTAGCTGTATATGTCCATCTTATAAAAATGCAGGATGTGTTGTATTTTCATTATTTTAGCCTGATCGAGACACGCTTTTTAAGTACCGCCCTCTGATCGATCCAGCCAGCCGTCACAACCACTGGTAACATTATGTGGAGCTTTTTGAGACAAGGTGGCTAAAAATAGCTGTCAACAGTTAGGATCCCCGCAGAATAGTTTCAAAAGTGACTAATACTTTGAAAAATTGAAATGCTTAACTAGATTTCATTTTAAGAAAATAGGTGCTAAATATTTCCTGAGAAAATAAGCCTTTGTAAGAGGTCTTATGTAGGTAACTCAAAAACTGAGAACCAAAATGGTCTTTTCATGTATTTGAAAACTCCTTGACAGAGTGCTAACCGGGGTACCTGGATCAAGAAGCCCCTGCTTTGAATTCCTGAGTGCAGAGTGCTTCACTGATGTCATGAGGAAAATCCTCATTGTATTAGTTTTACTAAGAAACTGGAAATTCACTTTAGTAGATAATACAGGTCCTACTGTTACAAAGGCAGCAGTTATATCATTAAGTCTGACCAATTTGCAAATAACAAAAGAACACAATTTTTGGAATATCAGAACACAATTACTCTCTAATACTTTAATGTCCAATAGTTCTCCAAGTTAATTGGTCAGTGCACAATGTCTGAAATTTCATAGAAAATATCATGCCACAAAGGCTTGCAGTATACCATTTTCCCATGAAGAAAACCATCCTTCTCTCCAAGTCTGCCTGCATAGATACAGCCCCTGATTCAACAAAGCACTTAAAGCTATGTTTAATGCTTTATTTCAGCAGAATTCAACTGCACATGTAAGTGCTTTGTTGAAAAAGGAGGGATTTAGGCACATGCTCAAGTACTTCACTGAATTGGGACCATGCTACTATTTATAGAAAGCTTTTTGTTCCAGTTTTATTGTTCAACACTTACAGTCATCCTATGGATTTTCCTTCTGTATACCTTCCCCTCACACAGCAAAGCATTAGGCCTACATTTTTCCTCCAGGAGTCATAGGTTTAAAATCAGAATGGACATCATAAGGTCCACCATATCAACACAGAAATATGCAAGAAAAAATTAGGCTGAATCACAGGAAAGTTATGAAGCCAGAAGCCATATATAATAACAGGTTGAAAAAGCCTTTTTCTTCAGCCGCCCTGAAGAAAGCATTCACATAGGAACTAAACACTAATGTATGCACCCATAAGTGTCCATTTCAACTTCTCCAAGTGTCTTTCAGTGTGCAATACTCTGTTCCGCAGACAGAGAAATTCAGGCAGGGTCACGTCTGAAGCAGAATTTAATTCAGCTTGAAGAGACATCAGTGTCGCACACTTATTGCTGCTGCAGAGAGGCAGACTGCTAAAAGGCAGTGAGTGGTGTTGTGAGAAGACAAAAATACTTCCAAATGACCTCCAGTTCAACACCAGTACCTCTGTATTTTCATTTAGAAAAGTATCTCTCTCCCCTGCAGAGGGATCCGGGCCTATCAGCTCATCTTTCAGTGTTAATGAACATATTTTCACAAATCTTTGATTTGATTAACCAATCTCTCTTCACAGATACTGATATGATAGCAAAAATTCCACATCTCCCTAAAAATCTCTAAATATTACGTCTGCTTTATTAACAACACCAGTGATCCACTGTTGTTCTTTTACAGATTTTATGTCCCCCACAAATATATACACAGGGCTTCTATTTTTTATATTTAAACACAGATTATCCAAAGACAGTGCTGTGCTGCTGGGATGCTTGAAGATCTGGTTGGATAAAACTGGTAGGTTTAATTGACATCCCTCATTTGAAACAGCTGTAGAAGTCATGTTTCCATCCAAAACAATATCGAACATAAGACTCTTTAGGAATTCAAACGGTTTAAGGGGAAAGGATTCATCTAGATAATTTTAGAGAATGGGAGGAGAGAGGTAAAATGAAAGAGGAGAGGCAGACAGTAAAAGACAAAGAAAGAGAAGGAACGATGAAAACAGCCAGCTCCTCAGTGGTGCGTAACAGCGAAAGCTGCGGCATCGGACGTGCCTGTGCGCTGATGGAGGAAGGCTGGGAGGGAAGGCAGGGCACTGCTGCTGTTTCGTTTGATGCAGAGCCCATGCTGCACAGCAGTAATAGCTACTGCGTAGCCCACCTCCCACTTCTCTTCCAAGGAAATCCACCACTGAGCTTTTGCTACGGAAAGCTGGCAGAGAGAAACTCACTTTGCCTGATTCTTCCTGCGCTCAGGGGAACAGAATCTTATACATCCTTGTAAATACTTGTACGTAAACAGCATCAAAGAAGACTCCATCATCCGTTTCTCCCGTAACTTATGACTTTCAACTCTGGCTACCTAGATGCATTGGAAGGAGCAAAATTATCCCCCAAAAACACGTTATTTCATCAGAGCACCCTAACAACATAACCCAAAGCTACTAAAATCAATGAAAGAAACTTTTCATCATTTTTAGGAAGTACTGAATCAGACTCCAACAACCTTCAGCTGAATTATTAATGGCAACTTGTAAGCCTTTTATACCATTATCATGGGAAGATCTCTATTAGTCACCAATTTAGAGTGCTATTTTCAAAAACATCCAACTTATAAATGCACAAATCCCACTGACAAGCCAACAGGACTTAAAATTCCATTTGGCTTCCATTCCTCCCCTTTTTAAAAATCCTGCCCTTAACACATGAAGTATTTCTACTGCGTTACCTATAACTCATTTGACAATCAGGCCATAAATGTTACTTGGAAATGGTCTCTTGACAAGAACGCAACACTTAGCGCTAAGTTTACAAATGTGCTATTCCCTCCCTAGAGCAGGATGAAATTTTAACTGAAAGGGTATTCTGTTCTAGGCAGCTTCTTCTACTTGAAATGCACTGGTTCTCAGAACGGTGCCTGCAGGAAGAACACCAAAAAAACTGATGCTTTCACATAAAGAAGAGACTTGGCTGTTTGTGTATACGTAGAACCTACCACACTTCACTCCTATTTAAGTAAGTGGCTTTAATACTCTTTTTGAATAACATCCGAAATATCTTGCAGATACCAACAGTGCTTTGCACTTACAGCAGTATTTTCTATCCAAAATTCTCAGTAGCTTTACAAGTAGTGATGAATTAACCCTTGAAACAGGCAGGTTAGGTGCATACTGTAGCAGTTTAATTATTAATCTGATACACCAGCCCAGCAAAGGCAAGCAACTTGTATGAAGGCAGAAAACATCCCCTAACAAAGCAAGTAAAAACACACAGAGCCTTAGTTCCCCCATCTCATGCCCTAGCCATCGCATACAGGCATTTTTTTAATCTTTTCATGCTGCTCCCTTGAGGAGGAAACATGTTATATTACCAATGTGGAGCTGTGCTAACAAGATAAAGGTATGAACATGGAAGACGTTACTAACGCCGCAGTTGTGTTTTATTCTGATTAATAAGAAAGCATTGGCTGAGATTTTAAGGGCAGCAATCCATTTCAAGTAAGCATTATCACAAGTCAAGAGAATTCCCTAGCATATTGAAAGGAAGATGTGACAGAAGCACAAAAAAAGAAGTGGAATTCAGGGCAGCAGCTTCAGCAAACTCAGCCAAATAATTTGTAACATCTCTTGAAGAGATAATCAAGGAGCTCGGGAAAACTGATAGTTATCAACAAAGCCTGTATAAAATAGTGCAACAGATTATCTCAGTGCAGAGGGAATATAGGAAGCATTGGAAGAGACTATTACTGTTACATCCAGAGTCTTCAAAGGCTTTGACTGTCAGAAGAGATTGTACAAAAGGTGAAACAAGAGCATTTAACAAAGAACAAGTAGAGAAGAATGGCACAAACGTCTCGGGTATGATCCAGATGAGCCAACACACAAAAGGATCAACAACTAATGAGGGACATAAAAAGGCAATAGGAAAAGGATCTATAAATACAGCAGAAGTAAGCGGGAGACAGAGATAGGCAGAGGTTCTAGGATTTAATGGGAAAGGAGAGAAAATAACAGATGGTTAAGAGAAAGCTGAAGTATTCAGTACCTCCTTCATAGTCTTTTAATGTCTCCATGTAAAGGACAATAAAAAGCAAAAAATTTTCTAAAGTGATTTTTAGCAAGAAGACAGGCCTACAGGCCTGAAGAAAAAAGAATAGGCTAAAAAATATCAAAAGAAGCCAGATATACTCAGTTTGATAGAGAATTATGAAGTTCACTGCAGAGTACTTAAGGAATTACCTAAAGCCATCCCCAAACATTAGCTATTATATTCAATAATGCACAAGGGAAGGGTAAAGTTCCCAAAGGACTGTGGAGAGGCAAAAGCAGTATGCAACTTCAAAAGGAAAAGCGAGTCTGACTCAAGAAGCTGCAAACCAGTTCACCTCCCTTTTATACCCAATGAAGATGCTGAAACAAGTTAAATCATCGCATAACCACCTGAAGGATTAAGTGCCTGAAAATAATCAAAACGTCAAACCAACGACATTTCCTTTTTGATATGGTAACTGGCCTACTAAAGAAGGAAAAAGCAGTAATAGGCAATTTATACGGGCTACTGTAAGGCTTTCAGTAACTGTCCAACACGGTATTTTCATAGGACAGTAAGGACTGATAGGAAACTGCAGGTTAGTGGGTGCAAAGTTTATTAAACAAACAAACAAACAAACAGTCACACATATTAAAAGTGATTACTAAGCTTCACTGTCAATGGAATGCAATTTCACGTGGCATGCTGCAAGAATACATCTCACAGCTGGCTGTATACATTAACAAATTTCAGTAGAGAAAAATGTTTGTGAAGTAAGCAGGTAGGGTTCCTATCACCTTCAATCCACAAGCGGACAAGATCAAAATTCAAAATAAAACCTAATATATTGAAGAACTTGTCGAAAAGTAAACTGCAAGCAGAGCAACTGCAAAACTAGAAACCTTTTTTTTTTACAAAATAGAGATAAGCTGAGTTCTGCTAGAAGGGATCTGGAAACCATTGTAGACTGTAAGTAACAAATAGTATAATGGTATTTTTAAAAAAGGCATATGTCACGCCAGGGTGTGTAACAGGAGTGCCGCACATAAAGTAACCTTTCCATTTTTCTCTACTCTCCAGAAACTTGCAAAACCAGAGTCAAAAAAAGGAAGGAAAAAAAAAACACAAGAAAATTCACAGTAAATGCAACTCTGTCTTGTCATCTTATTTAGCTAGGGAGCAATAAGTGTTAGCAATGCCAAGAAAAAATACGGAGGGAACACTGCTGGGTCACACAAAAAGGAACATAATACTGTATCTTCTGGAGGAGAGAAACCTATTAACACCAAGCCCTCACAGACCATAATGGCATTTTCTTGTTCCTCTTGCTCTCAAATTTTTAGCACTTGACACAGAATCAGCAGGGCTATAGTGTATTACACATTAATTTTTCAGAGTATTTAACCTTTCAAGAAGAATCATTCTACCTCTTCCAGAATGAGTCTTGTGTCATTTGCATGTTTAACCAAAAATTGGCATAGTTTTTGTCAGGGCTTTTGGACACTTGGTACTTACTGTAATTAAGAAGAACCCAGTAACATGGAATACACCTTTTCCAGAAAAAATTTTGACATTTTGTCTTCATGTAATTACCTTCTGCAATTTATAGGCCAAAACTCATGCCAGTCTTCTATTTTTAGTCCACAAAAACTGATTTAAAGCTAGTAAAATACTTCATGCATTAGAAAAATGCTGGTGAACATGTAGATTTTGTAGAATAAAGCAAGGCATTAAAACTGCATTTGAACTTAAGACTACAACTTCAATGCAGCAAAGCCGTTGTATATACACCTAATATTGCACCAATTAGTTTTTTGGTGTAAGTTTATTCTCAAAACTACCATTTTGCTTTTACTGTGACTGTAGGCCAGCACCTAAAAATGCACAGACCAATCTCCTCAGATGACAAAGAATAAAAATCTTCATTTTTTTGGAATAAACTGAATTTACCTTAAGCTTCAGCAATTGCTGTCAACAGAATTGCTAAGAAATCTCATGACAGCAAAGAACATTTTTCTGCTCTTGATTATCATAAATCTCCTCGTTTAATACTCCTGCTTAAAAACATTTCGAGACGCCTATTAGAATTTTTTCTAGGAACCCATCAACCTATTGGGAGTTTCCAATTTTGGTTACAGAGAACATTCCCTGAAAACAAACTTCCTATTATTTCAATCCTCTTAAACATTATTAGCCTGTTTAAATAATAACAATATTAGAAAAAGGTTTAAAATACGAAGAAAATACTTGCATCACAAAAACTGAAATGCTGGATAGTCTAATATATGGCCTAATTTGTATGTTCTGCTGAATGCAATCACATCTTCCATTATGGAAGATTTCCCATTAGTGGGAACAACTTCCACTGATAAAGAACCACTATTCAATAAGGAGGATAGAATATATATGATCAGCAAATACATTCAAGGTGACACTGTGACTTTTGCAGCACAGTAAAGCTATCCAGAGGCTTGAAAAGTATCTCCTGCTCATAACGAGATATCAAAAGGAATATGCTAGGTGTTAGCCTCACAGTTAACAACCAAAAAAAACCCTCCTGTTCATCAGAAAACCCCTGAATCCTAAAGCATTTTAAGAAGAGATGCATGTAATATGGAGTGGACATCAGCAGCTGCAATATTTTTAAACACTCTTCATCCCTGCTGGATGATTTTATATTAGACATAATTTTCATGAAGTTCAATGTAAGTTATTTTAGGCACGTTAATAAATAAATTAGGCTAAAGGCAATTCCCCAAACACTATGGAATTATTGACTTATTAATCTTAGAAATATAAATGCTGAATAGAAACAGCTTCAGTATTCTGGGCTTCATACTGTACAAAGTTTTTCAAAACTTGAAACGCACATCCAAGGTCACAATGCTGCGAAGCTTGGCGGGTGTGAGAGGGAAATGTGATTCAGTCTTGCAGCTCCAAATCCTGTCCCTTCAACAATTAAAATCAATCCTTCCTTCATGAATTTGCAAACCCATGTGATGATTTCCATATATACATACAATGCATACATAATCAGGCTGCTACATGCAGGCAGGACAAAGTACCTCCTTCACAAGAGCACCAATGAAAGAAAGCAGTTTTGGTTCTGAAAAACCCAGTGCTATTACTTTTTAAAGGCGTTCCACTATACAGTGAATAAATTCATTGTGCAAACAAAGATTCTTGTATTATGACAACTGTACTACCTAGTACACAATATCACTGTTGCTCTTTCACAGACGTTCAGAAATTGCACCACAACGTTGCCTTCACAAGTATCTGGCACTCCAAATATGGCAATTTCTGGAAGCTGAGCTGTTCTTGGGATGTATGGCCTCGAAATAGCAGCGATGAGAAGACTGTAAAATCTGCCAGCAATGTGAGGCCTTTAGATCAGAGGAGAGAAATAGCTGAAAGCAGATAAATAAGCTTCCGCAAGAGAATTGCGATTGAGGCTATGAGGGCGCTGACCTGAGCATTCAGACTGAAGAAACTCAGGCTCTTCAGAAATTATGTCTTTTTCTGCAACTGGAAGGTATGCAGTGAGCCCTCTGAATTACACTTCCTATTGTACGTGTTAAATATGTAGCAACTTCTGCCTCCAAGAAACATTTAAAGCCTTTTTGGTTTACATTCCAGTGTGTGGAGGGCATCCCTGCAGCACACCAGCTATTTTATTTATATGTTAGAAAATATTGAAGAATTCTGAACCTAAGGTTCAGAGTGTGTGAAAACAAGGCCTTTTACACAATGACCTTTATATACAAGTCCATGCTGATGTGTATGGGGTGACCCAGGAAAATGCCAGTTAACACATCACTTAGGATATGCTATATTAGATCCAATAAATGTGAAAGGGTTGGTCACACCTGTAAAATGGAAGTCTGAAACATTTCACTACTAAGTAACCCCATTTATAGAAGATGAAACTTTTTTCAGAGTAGGCTTTGGCAAAAAATAAGCCTTTCTGATTTAACTGATACTTTTGCAGCATGAATATACGGAGACCAACACGTATCTCAGCCACTGTCGACACATTACTGTCACATCCGTTACCCTACTACACATAAGTATTATTTGTCCACGATCACTTTTCCTTTCTCAAAGATTTTAGATTTTTTTTCTTTTCAGATAATTGAAACTATTTTATCCTTTTGCATTTGCCACTTCTATTCTTAAAATAAATAGCCTGCGTTTATACTTATCTTTACTTAGTTTTTACATATTTTTCTTTCAAAGGACAACTTAAGTTCCACTTTGAACTTTGCGAATTGCAAATATTTACTGCACAGTATATATTATATGTAAAGCTTTGTTTGTAAACAGAATCCTTAAGTATATCTGACACACACATTCCAATGGTAAGCTTCATCAGAAGTTTGAACTTCGTTCAAATGTTTATTTTAAAAGATTTCAGCAGCCACACAATTTTGTTTAAATGTAAACATTCTTCCCATTCCCAATTACCTCCTCCACTATCATCTCCCATCAGACTGTCTCTAAAACAATCACCTAACTCTGGTATAATTACTTTGCTTTTTCCTCATGGTCAAGATGGATTATTTTTCCCCAACTGCATTCATCATCCTGCACCTATTCTAAAGTTACAATGCGAATTCTAGGATATTTTGAGTATCAGAATTTTCTTTTTCCCCTCACTTTCTATACTTTAAACTGTCTATTATAAGTTTTGGACAAATAACCAGAATGTGCAGGTTTTGTTGATGTAGATAAACTTTAAGCTAACACCTAGAGGATTATCTATATTCAGACAAATAGTCCTACTTTCTAGTCACATCACTAAAGTTACTGTGGTAAGTGATCTGCAGCACTTTCTTCTTAGCTAACAAAGGATAAGGAACCAGACAAACACACCAGGTTTGACTCGGCTATCTACAAAGAGGTAGCTAATGCTATCTGAGGTGCCCTGTTGTGTCTGATACGTGACATGGGACATAGCGGAGACTCACAGCCCTCCCAAGCGGTGTGAAAGGCCAGGAGGGGTACCCTGAGGCACCTCAAATGGCACCAAACGCCTATGAGGAAAAGCAAACCAGACCCAATGCTATGATAATGGTCCATTCGCTCTCACCATTGCACTCCTCCAAAATGAAGCCTATTGAGGTGACAGCATTACAGGCCACCATATAAGTATACCCATTATCTCCCTATCGAACTTGTCAAAACCAATAAAAATTTATTTAGCATAATCAGGAAAAAGGCAATTGAATGGTTAAAAGATATATGGTTTGGATAGAGAGACATGCCAGAAATTTGGATCAATATCACGTTCAATAGCCTAGATAATCAAGAGATTGTGGTCCTGGATTTATAGCATGTGAGCAAAGGACAATACTGATAATGATATCAAATACAAATTAAAGGTAACATAATACCCTGCATTGTAGGATTAAACAAACCATTCATTCCATTAAATGTTAAAGTGAAAATGTTAATATTGTCACTAAACATTTAACATATATTTCTTTTGCTTTAGGAAGAACTTATAGCAATGCTCACTTTGAAGATGGAGCTCAACATTAGCCCATAAAATCATTAAGAATACTGAACTAGTTTATTAGCAAGATACACAGACATACACACACAATCTTCACATAAAAGTCATGAAAACGCTGAATTCTATTTGAGTCACCCCATGAAAATTAGTCACGTGTAGATGAGTGGACAAGATCAGAAATGAAGTGGTACTTGCAAACAGGACCGTATGCACGCAGTCCCACTCTGTTTCAAAAAACTGCTTACGTAACTAAGGGTTTGCAGTATCTACCAGCAAGATAGCAGTATTCTTTAAAAGATTTCTTTTTACTATTTGGGAGTTGAGTTACAGCAGTGTCAACTTTCACACTGTTTATAAACTTACATTTTCGTTTATTTCAGCAGCAGTGAAGTCCTACTCTACACCATTGCTTTCAGCTTGCCTATCTTCCCAGCACCTTATCTTGGTATCCATGCTTCTCAAATATCACTTTACTACAAAATACTCTTTAAATAAAAAGAAAGTAAAGAAAGTATTAGCACAGATTTAGGTTGTATTGGTGTAATGTGATAAAACAGCACACAACAAGAATTAAAAAAATACAAGCAAAAATGATCAGCAAGAAATACACAGAAAGAAGTAAACTTTTTGACAGTTTAATTAAGTAAGAGATGTTTCCTCCACCTACAATACAACAGGCCTTTCAAGGATACAGAACGGAAGACAGTGTTCCTTCTTTCACATTTCTAGCGCAGTCTGTAAGCCAAAATTTTAGAAAAGTAATCCATTATGTTCAGTGACGATTGGAAAGCACATCTTGACGACATCCGTGCAAAGGTGGCAGCGACGGGGACTACAGCAGACACCTGAGCCGGGATCCACGGGCACCTCGGCGGGCGGTTTACTGGGTGACCAAGGGAAAATTACCTCCCGCCGGAGTTGTTCTCGGGCTCTGAGGTGCTCTTAACACTTCACTGGAGTACTGCGAGGCTTTGAAAACTACTGCTTGTAAAACATATTTAAATCCCCCAGTGGAAAATAACAGAAGAGCCCCATCCCCGCCGTACCAGAGCTCAGCTGAAGGCGCAGGAGCGGGGCGAGTTCCCCCGCCCGTGGGCACGGCGGCGACGGCGAGCCCGAGGGGCTTCTTCCATCAGCTCATCTCACACAACCCAGCCGGACTGAGGGGCACAAACCTCCTTCTC
>NW_008825218.1:920593-930539 GCF_000699105.1 Pygoscelis adeliae
GCCCCGGCCCTGGCTTCCCGCCCGGGGCACCCTTCCCGGCCGAGAGCCCCGCGGAGGAGCGCTGGGGCCGCCACAGGGGTTAGAGGACCGCGGAAGGGGTGTCCTGAGGGGGCGTGGGGACACCCCCCCATCAGTTTTATACTGTTCAAGTTATTACGTTAAAATTTGCCTCTCACACCGTGGGTGCTCGCAAGATGTCGGGGCACTGGCGGGAACCGCGCGGAGACGCCGTGCAGGTGAGAGCAGCTCTGACCCCGCCTCAGCGAAAGGGGAGTTAATCGCGTCTGTCAACAGCAAAGGTTTACCACCACCACCCCTTTTTTTTTTTCTTCTTTTTTCTTAATACTCACAGTTTTCAGTCAGAACTCTCCAAAAACCGCAAGGGAAGGCCTGACCCTGATTCTGAGAGATGGAGAGTCCTGCCCTGGGACACAGGACCTGTGGAAAACTGTATGTATATTTTCACTTTATGAAGGAAGTACGATGTACAGATGATGTACATTACATAGACTAAGGAACTAACACTACAGTATTAGAAAATTAGTTTAAAAAAAATGCACAACATAGCTTTGAAGATACTATTTTTCCTCACAAGATTGCCAAAAAGAGAATGGCATCTTTGAAACATTTCCGGAGTAGTTAATGTATTTAACTAAACCTTCCTGGTTTTACACATGGGCTTAAATTAGATTTTGTAACGGTTCTGTTGTGCCATATAATCTTTTCACCATGAGAGTTAAAACCAGTTACTGAAGGTCTCCAAAGCTGAACTGAAATAGAGCAAATTTTGAGGAGCAGAAGAAAAATATTTGGTAGATAGGATGGATTTTTGTTTGGTGTAAAGGATTTGTACACATCACACAACACCTGTAGACCACTCCAGTGAACAACACTAGCATTTTACTTGGAAAACTGGAAGTCTTCCACTGCTTTTTATCAGTAAATAGCAGCACTGGCCAGCCCTGGTTGTTTGAGAGATGATACACTGTTAATTATATTCTGATTACTATCGTAGCTTCTTCCTTAACACCATTTAAATTCCAGTCTTAATCTTATCTCAGCAAGGACTTAACAAAAAAGTAGGACAGCCAACATAACAAAAGTACAAATCCCTCCACATCTTTTAAAACTATATCTAACTTAAAACCAGCAGAAGTTGTAACCATATTTTTGTAATGCTTACAGACAAGCTCGTTAGCAAAATACAGACTTGTAGTTCTCAGCAAGTTCAGTTACTAGCTTTGGAAAAAATTAGAAACCTTTAACTGTTCTGCAAATATCTAGATTAGTTTTCTCGTTTGATCTTAAACCACATGCTTACTGTCAACTGAGAATCAACATTTCTGGTGCTTTCCCCTGCTACATCTCTCTGGGTCATGATGAAGATCAAACAAACTGAGAAATACTAATCAAGAATAGCAACATTTCTGTTTTGACAATGCATAGAAAGATGGCAGAGAAAGCCTGAATGAAATGTTTACAAAAATAATCATGCAAACATTAGGTAAATGTGGTGCTATTTTCAGCTTGTGCTTATTAATCATTTAAGGCAGATGATTGGAGTACTATTTGAAAAGCATTAGATGTGCATTCTTACTAGCTGCATGGAAACACATTTGGCTGATAATTCTGCACTGCATAAAAACATTACATCCTACGGACTGTTTTCACAAAAATACTAAATTCCACACACAGCCACACCTTTTAAACACTAAGGATCACAGTGCAGAGCTCAGGATTTAAATGTTACACAGAAGGACAGTCTCCCAGTGTATGATTCGTCACATCGTAACATCTACAGCTGGTCAGCTACTGCAGCTGGGACTAATAATGCCAGAGCAGTACAAACAAATTATTGCTTTCCTTGCCTCCTCTCCATCTTAAGATATTTAGCCCCTATGACTGATTTTTTAAATCATGGTGAAATAGCAGAAGTGCATGGCTGTTTATCACTTGTGATAAACAATGAATGACAGAGCAGCTTTCTTCATTTTAATATCTTCTGCCTATGAAAATCTTTTCCCGTGCAAACAGTCATACAGAATTTCTTGAGTTTCTGACAGCTTTAGAAGCTATCCTCATATTTTTATAAAGAGTACACAACAGAGGTCTCAGCATCTCTTTTTTTTCCTTTGGAGATCTCTTTCTTTTACTACAGTATTTCCAGGAACTCAACCTCTTATGTACAGGTTTTAATAATACTACAAGATACAGTGTGATGTTAACAACAGCATCAACTAATCTACTATAATGTAACACTTCTCAATATGTTTTGGAGATTAGGACAATTCATGTTATGTTTTTCCCTAAATTCATTGCACATTCTCTCACCTAAGGTGAGGTTTCGATATTCCTTTAAATTCTTCCTCGTCTTCCTGGTTAATGGGGGAATATATGCATAGTGGGGGTAATCTACTTTGTCAAAAGAATGTAAAGGAGCAGAGATTATGTTATCACCAAACGCTTTGGCACTACGCTCGCCTCAAGTTTGAATAATCTAATAGTGAATTATACTTGTCAGACAATTCTTCGCAGTTTTCAGCTTCATATATTTTTCACAACCTAGAGTTTAATTTCCACACTAACAAAACGGAGGAGGAATTTCAAGGACATTTCAAAAGGGAGGGGCTAATGGATGCTAATTCAACAACTTACAGTTTGGCTGTATTATGTTAGAATGAAATAGCTATTCATCTTTCAGCATCCTTTATGAAACTTCTCAAAATAGATGTATCTATTAAGGCATATAACTATGATGTTTTCATATCATGTATACATAACATCTTCCGTCCCAAGGAATCCTTATGCACTTAGAGAGTTTACCTTTGAAGTGTTTTTGGTGCCAAATGGCAACACTAAGAATGAAAGTGAAGAACACTTGATCTGCCAAAAATGTAGTAGTACGTGGATTAACAGAGCAAAGTGCAATTGTAAAACCTGTCATCACTCTTTATGAAGCAGGCAGAAATGTTGTACAAGGAGTTGTTATACAACAGTACAGAGCTTTGTGAAATATGAGGACCAGGAGGGATATTTGCAGTACCCATATTTGACTTGCAGCCATGAAGTCCTACTCTTTTATAATGAATTTGGACATTTAATTACCAGAATCTTCAGACCCAGCCTTAGTTGCTATTAAGAAAAATCTCCCATGGTATCATATGCCACCAAACTATGGCATAAGTCCAGCATCTGATACAGTAGAAAGCATATCCCTGTGAATCACCAGTGTGATCTCTTGCAGTAATTTCACACCCTCACATCACAGTCTCCCAGTCAAAAGCCAACCAGTCCTAAATCTCTATTGTTTTTAAGAGCAAAAGTAATGACAGAGAAAGGCTGTGACAGTAACACATTCTGTGACATTGCCATGAAGTTTTATAGCAGTCAGCATGAGGAAGTTGCTTTTTGCATTTATTGTTTGAATGTCATATGCACTACAGGAGAAGACAACAAAAATCTGTCCTCTGCTTTGTTAAAAAAAAAAAAAAAGGTTGGTCAAACGATTATTAGATATACTGGGAAATTCTGCAACCATCATTTTGCGGTTCTAATTCAGTATCAAAGGAAAAATAGTCAAGTGCAAAGCACACATTATACTTGCACCTACATGAAATGACCTTGATGTGGCCTAGCTTCAGCTATGCAGAAAGTAGAGGGACTTCAACATCCATCTGATGTTAGAAGCAATTGTATAGGCCAGACACAGGGCCTGAACAAAGTTCCTATTTGCTGACCCTGTTGGCACTAGCGACCCTGGCTAGAAAAAAGATTGACTAAAAGTTACCAATGGATTTCTCTATAAAATAAATCTGGTGCTTCCCTTGCAAAAAGAATTCTCAAACTGTAGGTAATTTGTTAAACCTGACATAAAGTTGATGATCTTGCACCCAAAAGCACTTAGTCAGAAACAACATAAAAGGATGTTTTCTGCAGCATTTAGAACTTGATGGAGATATCCACAATACCTTTATTCTAAAAAAAAAAGAAAAAACTCACCCCAAAACCCCACCAAACAAGAAGCCGCCTGCAAAAAAGGGTACAAAAACCACCACAACAAAAAAGCATCAGAAGAATATGGCAAATGGAGAGACCATAATATTATGATTGTATATTTTCTGAAAGGACCACAAGTTAGTTTGCCAGATGCATAGTCTGACTTGGTTTGTCATAATATACTGAATACATGTGTATAAATGGGGACAGAATAACTTTTTTTTACCCCTGAACTCATTAGCAGTCACAAAGTTCTCTTATGTGCATGGAGTGAATTGTGAGAAAGAGCTTTTTGCAATATTCAGACCTTTTTGCAACACATTTAGACAATCCTCTTAAGTTATGCAGCAAGTCTGCTTTAAAAAAAATCCAAAAACCTATATAACACCATTCCACAGATTACTGTGAGAATCAGTTGGCATAAAATTTTTAGTAGGAATGGCATCATATTAAGAACCACTTACATATTTCATTGAATATATTTATTCACAAGAAAGTACCCGAGGGAAAATGCTGAAGTGGACGCAGTGTTGAATTAAAAACCCTGAAAACACTGTAGATGTGAGAAACAAAAGACAGTGAACTACTGAATGTTAAATCACAGCACAGTTATTTTACAGTTCAGAAAAAAGACAACTTTTAGCTGTATTTTGAGCACAGTAGTCATAATCACAAATAATCTCCTCAAATATGGTTCTTTTCTTTTGATTTTTCAACTATTTGACTTTGTTTTCCAAGAAAAAATACTGATAGAGTGAAATAGGCAACAGTTTGCATAATCCTTAGTGCTAGTAACAAAGATTTTGAATGTGGAAGATAATTAAATCCTTGGACATGAGATGTGGGTCATTTCAGAAATAAGAGTAAAATCCAAAAAAGCAGTGAAAACAAAGCAGCATCTAAAGGTCAGTACTGGAAAACAAGCTGAGTATTGGCAAACTTGTCTCGACATGCCTATAAATTTTAAAGTCAGTCCTCGCTTTCTACAGCGCTTTCCCAAGGGAAAACAGAATAATTGATTTAAATACGAATTGTCATCAATGGTTTCAGTAGAAATTTCCAGAAAAAGTACTACACAAAATTCCTAAAATAAAATATTTATCAGTAACACAGAATTCATGTTGCGAATAAAAGTGGATTTAGCAAGGCAAACAGAATCTAGACATGGTCCTAGTGGTCATTGTATAAATACCAGATTTAGCTTGCTGCTCTTTGGGTAAGAATAATTCATTTGATTTGAGAATAACAACATTTTAAAATATCTTCTTCAGATTGAAGGTTGTAAATTACGTTCATGCTATTTTTTTGGGAAGCCCACTTACCTTTCCTGCCTGAACTCTTAATAAAAAACAGCACAAGGGCAAGGCAAATCTGCCAACATGCATTTTGAGCAAGTAATTGCTTTAAGTCATAGATACCAGGAAAAACAACCAGGAAGCCCTTGGATCCGCTCAGGAGACCCATGTCACTGCAAAAAGAAGTTAACAATGCTGTTAGACTGCACTGCAATTTATCCACATCGAAGTCTGCTTTTTTACTTTTTCAGCTTCTGGCCAAAACTTCTACTAATGAATATAGTACTTATTTCTCCAAAGCACTCTATAAACAGTCGCTTTGAATCTCTACAGATGACCTCTGAGGTGAGATGAACATAAGCATTCCTGTCAGACGTGGACAGACTCGGGTACCTCCAAGCCTACTTGCAAATTAATCCCCCAGTTGCCAACATGACTGATAGGATGTGCTGTCTCAGTAGCTTATGTGGTTAACTGCATACGGAAATGGCAGCGAGACAGTTCATATTCTTAGCATGTACGGCCCTAACATTTGTGTGTGATCTCACCTGCAGGCTTTAATTCTTAAAAGAGTGGCTTCGTACCAGGATCTTACCTGTACATTTAATATATCATGATGATTACATAGGCTTGTATTCATTAGACTGAACCACAATGCTGAAGTTTGGAGCATTCTTCTTAGACTCCAGTGTGTGTGTACTCACGTGCATACATACATACATACACATATAAAACAATGAAAAGAGAAGTACGTCCAGATGGCATTCCAGGTCTCCTAAGACCTCTTCAGTATCACCATTTACATCTTTCCATTATCCAGAGAGGAATTTAAGGTGACTACACACCTAAATTAGGCACTTTAATAGGATTAATCTCTTATATTGTTTTATAATTAAATCCATATATCTGTCTAATGATCTTGGACATGTAGTCTAGTGATGAGTGCAAACGGCAGGAAGGAAAAAAGTGGACATGGAATACATTATGGATGGAAAAAGTACAAGCCGTTTTTTCTTTTTCATTCAGCTTTTTGTTTTCTTGTAGCATTTCAGCAACATATTGATTTCTATTGATCTGAAATTTTTAGGTAAAAAATTATTCCCGGTTTAAAACTACTTGTATTTTTCTCTCGGACAATAAATTCTGATTTTATTTGCATCAGCATAAATTTATAGCGTCAACTGATTGCCCCAGATAAGAGAGGGAAAAAAATCTAAAAAGGTTCTGTATTAATGGCAAAAAAGACAAACAGCCTCCTGGGCTGCACTAGGCAGAGCACTGCCAGCAGGTCGAGGGAGGTGATCCATCCCCCCTGCTCAGCAGTGGTGAGACACATCTAGAGTGCTGGGTCCAATGCTGGTGGGCTCCCAGTACAAGAGAGGCATGGACTTACTGGAGCAAATTCAGTAAAGGGCCAGGGAGAGGTTTAGGGGACTGGAGCATCTGTCATATGAGGAGAGTCTGAGTGTGCTGGGGCTGTTCAGCCCAGAGAAGAGAAGGCTTAGGGGGATTTTATTCATGTGGCTAAATTCCTAATGGCAGGGAATAAAGAAGATGGAGCTAGGCTCTTCTTAGTGATGCCCAGTGACAGGACAAGAGGCAATGGGCACAAACTGAATTCCAGGAAATTCCATCTGAACATAAAAAAAAAAAAACCACCCACAAAACCAAAACCCCACCGTTTTTTACTGCGAGGGTGGTCAAAAAGTGGCAGAGATTGCCCAGAGAGGTTGTGGACTCTCCATCCTTGAAGATATTCAAAACCCAACTGGACGCAGTCCTGGGTAACCTGCTGTTGTTGAACATGCTTTGAGCAGGGAAGCTGGAGGTGCCTTCCAGCCTCAACTCTCCTGTATCCCGTACAGATGAATGAAATTAGCCTCTCCTCCACCACCCTGATCGAACAGATTTGTTGAAACTTCTTTCTTATTCCTATCGCTATGAAAATTGTCATTTAAAGTTTTAAACCTGATCTTTATCAGCAACAACAGTTTACTGACAAAGAGCATCCAAACCACAGTATCTCTCAATCTAACTTTCTACACAACTTTTAATTAATCGTGGATCAACACAGGGGTGAATTTTATTTTCAAATGCTTTTCTGGAGCGACCTGAGTTTCTCCAGACCTACTGATGCTGGAAAGACTACCTTATCTCTAGCATTTTCTGGCGATAATTGGATCAAAAGCATCTTGGGGATAGTGTTTGACACAGAATACCAGTGTGTTGCACAAAAATATCCCACCCAGACACCCACCCCCTGAAGTTTTAAGATTTAATTACCTCTTAGAGATGGTTTAAACTTTTTCTTATATGTATGCGATATCCTAACACAAATAAGTCATGGGGAGACGTATTATTCTCTTAAGATGGAGTTTGCATGCTTTAGGTTTCTCTGCAACGCCTGCGCAAATGGTATTTTGCTACTAGTCTGCTGTTGCTTCTGGGCTGATGCATATTCTGTCCTCATTTACAAACACTACCTAATGAGGTAAATATTACTTTTATATATTACAATTTATATATCTCATCAAAATAAACAATTTTCTGACTGAATAGCAGCACAAAAAAACCATGTAATGTACCATATTTCCTGAGCGTGGCAACTAAAAAGGTTACTACACGTAGCTAGCTGTCCTAACTATGCTTAGAAAGCTTGGATCTCAGCAGCAGAAATGAACTGGGGTACATTGGGAAACAAAAGCTAGAATAACCTTTGAAAAGGACATGGTGGGTGGTCTGCCAGTCCTTCCCTGATGGCTTGCTAAAACAGTTCTGGGACGGCTGGTAAGACTAAAAAGTCCCTGAGTCTTTCAGAAATCCTCCTGTTTGCAATTCGATGACTTGTTTTCTCCAGGAATGAACCGGATGGGATGAGCATCAAGACTTTCTCCCCAATACCTCTGGTTACTGCAAATTGTTTCCTTACTTTCTCTGTTGATGAAGAAAGGAACGAGGTATTTGCACAAAATGGAGGTACCAAAGATGGACCGTTCTGTTAACAGCGCAAGGAGGCAGGCAGGGCTAGGTCTTATAAATTATCGCTGTTTCCTCTTTAAGTTTTCTACTGTCCTGGGTTTATTTCTTGGGTAAACCGATGTTCATTAGTTGTTTCTGCATTTGGTCTCCAACAATTGGCAAAACTGAAAATACACATTTGATTCAATGTTATGAGAGCTTCAGTAAGGAAAATCCAGGAATTTCTGCGCTAAGGCAAACATTAAAGGTTTAGATGAGGCAGCGAATCAACTCATACAGTGCAAAGTAATATCTGCCCAGATCCTATGGTCATCTTGTAATCTGCATATAAGCACAGAGGACAGTCTTAAGTGTATGTTCAGTTATGTAAGATCAAAGAAAGCAAACCTAGGTATGAAGATACAATATTTGCAAAAAGGTTGTTAATACAAGATGAGTAAACCCATAAAGGAAAAGCAACTGTCTTTCATAGCACAGCAAAAAGATACCAGCAAATCTTCATCCATTCCTTAAAACTTCTCACAGACTATGTACGCACATTACTTACTTTTAATGAACTGCAATGGCATATATTAATCAGAAAGTCTATACTAAAGCAGTAATTATTGCAAAGTTCTAGCATATAAGGGGGTGTTTGAGTAGATGTACTTAGTACAGATTAATATTCTTTTAATTATATAACTTACTGGGATCTGAACAAAAATGAAGCTATACAGCAGCGTGCTCTTTGAGTTGGCAGATGTAGTTGTTTCTCAGTGCTAGGCATACATGACAAAGCTTCACCAGTCTCTCATCTTTTTTTTCCCCCTCTCCTATTCATTTATCATATGGTTACATAAAAACAGCAGGGAAATGAATTATTCATATTTTTTAGCACACTGAAAAGTTAATGAAAAGTTAAATACAACTTAGGTGTGTGATTGCACAAAGCACTTATTTGACCTTGCTAAGCTTTAAAAGGCATTCTAAGATTAGCCTGGCATGTATTTCAAGTGTACAAAAAAAAATACAAAATTGGTTCTTAAAATGCTAGTACAGACTGTTTCATGCCTAAATCCTCATTATGTTCAGTGTATTTATAGGAAATGACTCAACTTTTAAGTGGGTAAAGACACGTAAACCCTCCTTTCTTGTGGAAAAGTGGTGCTCGTATATTCAGATGCTACCTCGTCAAGCTACAACCTTCAAGAAATCATGTTTTGCATAGGAACGAACAAAGACTATGCAAACGTTTCAACGTACCAATTTTTGTCAAAGTGATTGTGAAACATTGCAGCATTTTACAGTTGAGCAAATGGGAGGGAGGGGACAGAAGGAGGTGAAGAAGGGGAAAGAAAAACCCGGCCCTTCCACCCCTTTCAGTTTCAGGATTTGCATACAAGCTTGAGAGCCCCCGAAAGCCCAGGAGGATGCTTTCATCCTCCACCTCACTTCCGCTTTTCCATTTGTTACATCTCATTTTAATGTTAGGCCTTGATCCTCTTATTAGCCACAGGGGAAAGCAAATTACATGAGACTGAATAGATACACTAATACTAAGGGTAGAACAAATTCCCATACTTCCAGCAATACATAAGCAACACAAAAATAGACTATGTTTTATTCTATGCTTTATTTCCTGTTCTTGCGTAGCAATGAAGAACACGGCAGTTCAAGATCCTGTGTACCATGCTGTA
>NW_008825218.1:930561-960710 GCF_000699105.1 Pygoscelis adeliae
AAGTTGCTTCAGTTTATCCTTTCATGAAATAGAGACAATAGTTTAAGGAGTTGAAAAAAATTCATATTTAGTTTGAGATTTCTAAGAAGCTTCAAGGTCAGCAATTTAGATACTGTACTTGAGATGTAAAAAAGTTATTTCGTTAATTCAACTCTGCTCTGCTGAGAACTCCTGGACTAAGTTTCAGCCTCAGCTGTTAGAGGCGTATCAGTCTAGGTTTTCTTTACTGACAAGTTTTATCCAAAGAATGGGAGGATGGCTCAAAACAGTAAATACAGATGAGCTGCTGGAAGTGATTTTTAATATCATTGTTACGTTAGGAAAAATGGACTATCCAACAGAAAACCATAAATGACGCTCAGACAGGTGCACACGTACCAGCTACCACAGTTCTCATCTCAAATCCTTACTAATTTGCTATTGACCTTATACCCCTAAGAGCTTCACTAATTAAACCCAAAAATATTTTTATTTTGGTGTAAATATTCACTTTCCTTGACTAAATCTGTATCTCCACCTGTACACCCTTTTTGTTGGTATTCATTATTGTATTGTATTGCATTATTATGGAACTCCTGATTTCAAAAGTATAAACTCCTGGTCAAGTTATGTGTGTCTGACCAACAGCTATAAAAAATTATTCTCCCAAATGCACCCCTTTGTATCGCGTTCTCTATTTTTGCCACCTCTGAATTAATATAGCACATTGCAGCTTTTCTGTGGTTTTAGGATTAGCCATTTAATCATGACGTTATGTCTATCTGAGAGCTGGATTTAACGCAAAATTCAACAGTCTCCTAATTAAGTGGAACATCTTGCTGAAAGCAGACAGCAATTCTTCCAGACATACCTGGGCTTTCTACTAAGCTCAAAAACCGCAAAGTGCCGCTTTTAACTTTCTTTGGAAACCCACTAAGAGATGAAGATTTGTCTGCTTCTGAAACTGCCTCTTGTTCCTCAGCATAATACTGAGGAGTAGTGACCACTCACCAGCGCTCCGGCAGTGCATCCTGCAAGAAGCTCTTATATGTAACATCCCTTGACTTCCTTAAATGCAACAGTTGTTCAAACTAGCTGGTCTTCAGAGAACATTGGCACAGCTTTATTTTTGAAAGACAGGAACTAGGATCTTTATTTTAGAAGCAAAAAATGGTTGAGTTCTAGTTTGAAATGATCTCTTACATTCTGTAACGGTAGGCTTTGTCTCCCTCTAGTTTCATCATTACCTTGAACGGTCAGCAGGGAAGTCTGAGTCTTGGTTGCAAGTTTTATGATGCTGAAATCAAAATTAAATAAGAACAACTACACTTTATGCAATAAAATGGTGCTCAGATGACTACTTCAACTATTACTGACACTACTACATATCACCACTTTCACGCTGTGATTCCATTGTGTCCTAATTCTGGCACTGGGGAGCAATTCCTTTCTGACACAACCAGTGTCATAGATAACCTTTCATTGCTGACATACATGCTAATCATCTGCATTTTATAAATTAAATTAACATATTTATGTGAGCAGAGATAAGGTACTGCTCTGAGAAAGTCTTTCCAAGTTAGGGGATATATTCAACAAGGCTGGAAAAATTTCTGAACCAGTTCTGGAGTATTGTAATAAGAGACACGAGCAGGTAGAAAATTCTGTTTACCCTACAGCTCTGCACTTTTAGATGCCCAAAATGGGATTCCTTTGCTTTCTTTTGTTAAGATTACTATAAGATTAAGATTTTCATACTACCAACCTCCACCACCCCCAGAAAAGAGAAGCCTCACTGTAACTGTCCTCTACTGATAATATCCAGTGTAATACAGGAAAATGCTGAGACCCCCATAAAACAAAACCGCTAGCTACAACTATAAAATATTTTAATAACTGTTTTGAAGGGAATGATACGTTTTTTTCAGTGATTCTTATCCCATGTAAAAATAGTTTTAAACTGGCAATATTTTACGCATATTGTTACAAAGGTGTACAAAAACTGTTTGATATTACTGCCCCATGTAAATTACTTTGGCCTCTTGCAACTCTTAACACCCTAAAACCATCTGCTTAAGGAGACAATCTTGCAATAAAGACTACACGTAGTTTGTGTTTCTGTCCCCTTGTCTTCTCTTTCTCTTCCGTATATACAATTGCATGAAAATCTTTCACTTTGTTCCTACTTCATTCCTTTTCTCTTCCCCCTTCCTATTTTCATGGAAACTATTTAAGAATTAACTTGCTGCTAGTGACTCCTGGGTCAGTTTCTCTATTTTTGTTTTGACATCATATAACAAAGATTAATTTGGATTCAGGCTCTGAATGGCAGCTTTGGGAGGAATATAGCAGACAGAGCCGGTACTTTGCTACTGAGCTAAGTAGAAAGCGGGACAAGACTCACAGGCTTCAAGTTTATGTATTAACTTCTAAAAATGCAAACCTACAAAATAATCAGCGTATTTCTTTGCCTTAAAAGAAATAACGGGTTTGGATTATTTTTTTCCCCCTCAATGACTTCAGTGTTCATGTCACATACGCATGATGTACTTAATGAGTAAAGTCACAGTTTCATTGAGCAACTCATGCACATCACAAAAGTAATCTGCAAGTAGGAATTAACTCAGGACAAACTGAAAGCCAAGACTTCAAAGAGATCCTTAACGTTTAAAAATATAAATGTACATTATTGAACTGTCAGCTGCAAAATGCCTTTTTGGAAAACAGCAAAGTAACATGACTACCATTCTTAAGAAGTACAAAGTGTGTCAGTGATGTGAAAAAAAAAAAGATGTTAAGACTGGACCCCCCTGGCAGCAGTCACCATGTTCGTACCTTTCAGGTTCAGCACAGAGACAAGTCCTGCTTAGGAAAGGTAGCTTTGAGTCTAATAATCCTTTGAGTCCATACACAAGAAACTAGAATAGAAGGGCAGAAATGAAAAACCGCTGTGCAGCCAAAGTTGCCAAAGCAAGTTCACAGTCAAAGAACAATGTTCTTTGCAAGGTACCATCACAGAGAACTACAGAAAAGGGAAGCAATGCTTTGGGATCCTTAGTGTTTGGCTATGCAACTTCAGGTTAGTACATGCCTAAGAAATCTACCCTAATTACAGGCCTGTGCATCCCCTAAGAGACCAGCTGAAAACAATATTTTACACAATAATAGAGGTCAGTCTAAATATTTGACAATTTTGTCAAATTCAGTTTTGATAAGATTGCTGTCATTCTTCATGGTATGCCTTTGCATTTGTATTTTGTATTTGATGATACCATCAGAAAAATGTCATTTGGACACAGACCACTAAGTCTGCATTTGTAGTAGCTTTTTGTAGATTTTTCCATTTTTTAAATGATGAATGTTACTGGTTCTTTGCTATTTTCCTTGGGGGAAGGAAGATATCTATTTGGATTACGTACAGCCTGAAGTAGCCAGTGTTTTTTTGGCTAATGTGCAGAAGTGATAAAAATGAAAGCACAGATTCACAGGGCAGTGGCTGTACTCAACCATGGAGTGGAAGAGATTCAAGGCCTTCTGTAAAATTGAGATTCAGAACTCCATATTATAAAATGCAGAAAGTCTAGCACTGGGCATAGGTTAGAAAAGAATACTGATCCTGCGATGTTGACCACCAGTACACCTGAAACATCACAAATATAGATGTTCTGATACCATGCCATCATCAGTGATTACGTCCTCGCATAATCACTGTGTAAGAGACATTACGTGGCTGCTTTTTGACTTTTTTCTTCAAAGAGATACTCAGTTTTTCCTTAGTTTAATTTTAGGGTGGGGAAAGTAGAAACTCCTGTGGCTGTTTACCAGTTAATCTGTTTTGTTGGTTTTGAACTGTAAGTTTATGCCACTGAGAAGAGGGCAAAGCAGCTGAGAAAGACATTTAAAAAGAAAGGCCATTAAAAAAAAATTAAAAAAAAAAAAAGGATAAAGGAACTCAAGACACTTTTCTGTGCTAATTCATTTGGAGAATTAAGATCAGGAGTAAGCTCCTCCCAAGTCCACAAGACTAATGGTATCATCCAATGATTTGCAGTATAAGCTAAGGGTTGCAGATTGAGTTGGTCCTCTCCGTTGCCCTTTGGGGCAAGTAGCAGTCATGCATATAGATAAATATAACCTGTGTGGTTTTTTTTTAAAATCCCCTTTCTGTGCCTTTAATACAGTCACTTTCATTCCTGTGACAGAGCTGATGGTTTCGTTAGGTGCTAGTTGTTTAACATCAGGTGAGTGACAGATCCTTGAAGGTACCTAAATACTGCCAGCAAAATCTGTTAGTGCGTCTGGCTTGTACATATAACAGCTGATAAACCACATACAAAATAGCCTACTATGTATATTCAAATGCAGGTCTGACTCACCTAAGCAGCATTTGTGCTGGCACGCTTCTTTCAGATGACGTTAGAATATAGTTAAATATAAAATCAAATAGAGTGCAGTAAAAGAGTAAAAGCATTCAAGGTGCCATAGAGGTGTTCAGACATCAGAATGACGGACACATTATTATAGACATCTGAATAGAAAACATACCTTAGAACTAATAAACAGTTTATTTTCTTCTTCCCACGGTAATTTTCGTAGATTAGCTAGCGACAGGCTGAAATTTGTCAAGAGTTTTTTGAAAATTCATCTTTTCCTTAGGTGACAAAATAAATTTGAAAAATGGGTCAGAAAAGGCTTTGAGAGGTTTTCCAGTCTACCCCCAGCTCCAGGAAGAACAATCCATATCCAAGCTATTCCTTGGGGACCCTCTCATAACCTCTTCTTAAACCCATCCTTGATGAAAATCCCATCACCTTCCTAGGCCACCCATTCCAGGAGCAGATTATTCTTATAATCAGAAGGCTTTTCCTGATGTGTGGTCTAAATTCCCATCCAATTTTAACTGCAAGCCTCTTGAAAACTAGTTCACTACTATTCTCTTTGCAATTACTATTTATTTATTGGAAGACTTATCACATTTCACCCTCAGTCTTCTCTGCTGTAGACTAAACATGCCAGTTCTTTCAGTCTTTCCCCCCAGGTTGTGTTTCCCAGACCTTATTCCTGCTTCTCCTCACTGGCTTCCCTCCAAATGGTCAACATCTTCCTCCCAGCATGGTTCCCGAAATGGGACACAGTGCTCCAGCAGGAGCCTTATCAGTACTCGACTGGAAAGATTACTTCATCATCTTACAGATAATCTTGCTTATATAGCCCAGTGCTTGCTTTTTTTGGCAAGAGTATGAAATGATTAGTTCTTGTTTAATTACTAATCCATTGTTTCTAAGAGCATAAGCCTATTTTTTGGCTTGTTCATTGACACAGTAAGCAACATTTCTTTTTCATCTTACAATCATTCACTTATCTTCAGGAATATTCAGGATCCTTCATCCTTGTTTAGGCTGTAACATGTCCATAAGCGAGTTTTGCAGGATAAGATCTCCTAAATTAAATTTGCCATGCTGCTTCTATCTTCCCCTCCTCCCACTTGCAATGCCTGACATATGATATCCATAAGCAGTGCAAGTCCCAAAGATGCCATGATTTTGGGGTTTGCCAGCACTATTAATCACACAACACATGTTCTACCTCTAAATTTTTATAGTCTTCACCTTTGCAAAATTGCTGACTTGAAAAGTAGAGGGAATTTGTCCTTCAGGTATACTAAAATGATATTCTGTGGAAGTACCTTATGCACAGCTGTCCCGCTGTTGTACTTGATCAAATACAGCAAATCTTAAGTTCCAGGTGCATTTTGCTTATTTGGGACATTTCAGCTGCACTGTTTTGAACACTGAAGAGAACTGGAACAAATTGCAAAATTAGGGTAATGTGTACAGAACTCCTTTATCTCTGACTCAAGAAAGTCTTAATAAAAAATTTTTAAATATATTTAGGGGCAATTTCATTCTAATTGCATCTACAAGGAATTTTAGAAGTCTTCTGAGGAGCTCTGTGACCCCTAATCAGAACGTTGTACAGACAGAGACTGGAAATTAACTGAAATACCCAGACATACTGAAATAGGAACCCCTTTCCCCCCCTCAATTACATAAAAGCTATAATTATATTGGTTACATAAACATTTTAACTGGGGAAAACATTAGATAATTGAAGACACCCCCTCCCCCCAACCCCAGTTAACCAACGCTCACAGCACAGCAAGAGTAAAATTAACTCAGCAAATAGCATTCATACTGTAAAGCAGCTTCCGTGCACGGATGATGCTGTGCTGCTCGCTCTTTCGTTCCGTCTTTGAAAGACAGATGCTAAAGGAAACCATTTGAGACTATTTTGAAGTTCACCTGTCGTTACGCAGTTGCATACATTATTTTTTCAACCTGTTTAATCAGTGTCAAGTCTATCCCATAAGAAATCAGATAAAGCGCAAAAAAAATGACTTGACATACTGAATGCTATAGCTAGCCTGACCCATCACTACATTGATTTATTCTGAGGAAAGATGGAAACCGGACCGACAGGGAACAAACAGCCCTGTTGCTATGCTGTCTGCGCAGCTTTGCTGGTGTATCTTGGCCAAGCCTGACAGGGATGTCATCCTGTCGCCAGCCTCCGTCAAGGCCAGGCCCTTCTGCTAAATATGCTGTCAAGGGTGACAATTAGGATCAGCTAGTGAATTCCTGTCTGGTAGAAATGGGACAGATAGCAAATCACTTTGAGCCCGAACCAGCCTCCATAAATTCAAGGGGGTGTTGTTTGAGGCAAGGAGGAGAAATGTGGTGGGGGAAGACAGCTATGCGTGCAGGGGAGGGGGAGGAGATGCCTCCATTCTTCTTTTTTAAACCACGTCACCATGATTTCTGGATACAGCTGTAACAGATCTATTTTGTATCAGTGCCTACAGCTCCCCGACAGCGAAAAGCTGGTTCAGCATATTGCAGATCACTGGATGCTGCACCCGTTTCAATGAGTTCAAAATAGAGAGTGCTGTATTGCTATCGGGTGAAAGGCAACAGCGGAAGGTCAGCAGACTGCATCAGAATTCAAGGATACAAACTCCTACAGAGAACAATAAATGGTGTAACACAGTTCTGTGAGTGGCTAGGTAGTGTTTTTCTCTATGCAGAGAGAGGCAATAGTGGTCCAGGACCTAATTTGTATAACAAGCTATTCAAGAGGGAAGCTAATTGAAGTACATAAATCCTGAAGAGTATCACATCAAGCCAAGATACTATTATTAGCCCAGCCTAGATGAGGCTATAGAAGTGCATTAGAAAACCTCAGTATAAAAATTAGTAGGAAGCTTTTCCTACTTCAAGATCCCATGAGACAAATTCTCTCAAGCAATGATTAGATATTATCCAGAATAATTAAAAAAAAAAAAAAAACTAAAAATGGATGTGGAGAAGGAAGATAGAAAAAGCACAGGTTCACCCAAATGGGTTACAACGTGTTCCTAACATTCACTGTCAGTGTGTTTTAGAGATAAGAGATCATAGCCAACTAACAGAGTGGCAGCTGAAAGTAAAATGAAACTGTAATTCTGCAAGATTTTTTTTTTTTTATTATTTTATTACATAGTACTTACGTAAAAGGTTGATGTAAAGTTAACTGACCCAGAGGCATTTTCAGCAGTGTCCTCTGAAACTGTGGTCTCATTGTTCCATTACCTGTCCTAAGCATATTGAATTTTCCCCTCTGACAGCTTTTACCGATCCTACAGAAATAGCATTTATGGGCATTTCCACCCTTGCGATATGATGAGAGGGGAGAGTGCAAGGGCACACCTCGGTTTCTGTTCCAGCCATCACAACCCATGAGGAGTAAGTGGATGTGGACAGAAAGCCACAGCTGAGAAACTAAAAGCAACAAGGTAAAAAACCCAACCAACAACAAACAAAAACCCCAAAAAATAACCAGAGAAAGGAAAAGGAAGAAGAAAGAAGGAAAAGTGTGTGCAGTGAAGAAAGGAGACTGAAGTGAAGGAGGGCAAGGGAAACACCAACGAGCACCACGCACTGTTTCTGACCCTGGCAGTTAACTCCGTAACCCTGGAAAGAAAGAGGTAGTGTAACTTTGTGCCCATACAACACCCGCTTCACTTTAAAGAATCAGTACCTTCGGAAAAAAGCACAATCAAGCTACACAGAGAGACAACAGCTTTAACGTAGTAGTTCACACTGCACGCCCTACAGAGTACATCTACTTTAAAGGTCTTCCTTCTGTAATTTTTAAGCTCAAGCCTCATTTGGAAAAGAAAAACAGATCTTACTGAAGGATTTCTTGGGTCAACTTCTCTAAAGACAGATTTAGGGCTAGCTGAACATACTCCTTGACAAGGAAGAGTTTTGCATTTCTTTGAAAGATAATCCTTTGTGCCACACTGCCACTTGGGCCAAGACTTTCACCGTTCCCCGTTCGCATACTGACAGCAAGTGGAAGTACTTTCTTACACTGTTCAAAGTCTAGTACCATTTACTTCCAGCTCAAGCAATATGACTATATAACCATATTTTACTGAAATGAAAGAAATGCAGCTAGATAAATTAAGACAAATCTAGGAGATATCCATATCTATTCAAATATGAAGCGCCAGGTAGGCAGCATCCCTCTACTAAGGCGGTGTCTGAATACCAGTGTTCCATTACAGGTGCACTCCGTACCTACACTGTGGAGACTCTGTAAAAGCAGTTCAACATTCCATTATCTTTGGCCATATTTTGTCTCATTTTTTGTGGTAAGACTAGAAACCCACAGGAAAGCATTCTTCCAGCTTTCTGTTTGCACACAAAGTTGTGGTGAAACAGGATGAAAAAACCACTACGCTTCACATCTAGTTTGTAGTCTATCAACAACTTTTCTTCAAATAATGGCTTGCCTCCCTCTGGTTTCTAGGTTGCTCTTCAGAGTACGGTATAAACTCTATTATTCCATAAACACCCTCTGAGAAGCAGGTCAGGGGTAGCTATGCTAATACAGCAACCTTCGTGCAGCCTCATGCACAAACTAACTGGACTAATTTCAGGTCTACAGAAATAAAGTGCTGTCTTTGCTAACTTTGTCTTAAAGCCTATTGCCTTCGCATAGGTCTTGAAGAACTAAGGGACACATACGGAAAAGAGACCTCCAAGATCATCGAGTCCAACCATCAACCCAACAACACCATGCCCACTAAACCATGTCCCTAAGCGCCTCATCTACCCGTCTTTTAAATCCTATTGCCTTCGCATAGGTCTTGAAGAACTAAGGGACACATACGGAATTATCAGCAATACTTGTTCTTCACCCCTTTCCTGTGAGTAAATAATTCAAATCCTTTACCTCTGACAGTACGTTTTATCAGTGTGCCTTCATCTGTTTTAACAGTGCATCACAGGCAGTGCTATTCTGCAGAACATCTTCACAGAGAAAGCTCATGTGTAAAGTCAAGGGAAAGGCCAGTTTTCACTTTCAGCATAAAGCAGTCATGTACTTACAGAAAATCCAGGAAACCCAATTCAACTATACCTCATGTGAACTATGAGATTATTGGACTAAGGTCACAAGAAGTATTTCTTCTCTTAAGGGCAGATTATTTTTGACATTAAGCAGCTGTAAATATATTTGAGAAGGAAAAAAGGTTTGGTGAAGATTATCTTTTTCTGTTTGTAACTCATTCAGAGTGAATTCATAAATCTTGGCTGGGCTTTAATTCACTGGAAAGCGTATATATATATAATTAATCCAGTCCTTACACAGAGCTTGGCCAGCCAACATCCTTAGAAAGAAAAAATTACACACACAAAATGCTAAATCCCTGTCCTGGTTTCGTCTGGGCTAGAGTTAATTTCCTTCCTAGTAGCTGGTACAGTGCTGTGTTTTGTATTTAGTATGAGAATAATGTGGTAACACACTGCTGGTTTAGTTGTTGCTAAGCAGTGCTTACACTAAGTCAAGGACTTTTCAGCTTCTCCTGCCCTGCCAGCGAGAAGCCTGGAGGGGGCACAGCCAGGACAGCTGACCCAAACTGCCCAAAGGGATATTCCGTGCCATGGGACGTCATGCTCAGCATATAAACGGAGGGAAAGTTGGCCGGGGGCCAGCGATCACTGCTCAGGAACTGGCTGGGCATTGGTCGACAGGTGGTGAGCAATTGCATCGTGCATCACTTGTTTTGTATATTCTTTTATCATTATTATTACTATTTCACTTCATTTCAATTATTAAACTGTTCTTATCTCAACCCATGAGTTTTCTCACTTCTACTCTTCTGATTCTCTCCCCCATCCCACCGGGTGGAGGGGACCGTGAGCGAGCGGCTGTGTGGTGCTCAGTTGCCGGCTGAGGTTAAACCACAACAATCCCAAATAACTCTTTAAAAATGCAAGTAATGTTGTCCCCTTAGATTGTCTCATTAAGAATGAGGTTAGATTGCAATCATTTGCCATCTTCATTTATTCTCCATAAATAATAAGTTTTTCAGCTTAGGAATAGCAATCTCACCTTCGCAAAAGACATAATCGGGTCATTTTTAATGTGACCAAAAAAAAAATCAATACCGATTTGATTTCCATGTTACTAGGTCAATAAAAAGATAAGCAAGCTGACTTACAAGGAAAGGTAGAGGGCAATGTCCAATATTCATTAAACCGAACAGGCCAGTGATTCAGTACGTTCAGGCACTGACATTTTTAATACTGATAAAAATAATTTTACGTAAGCTGAATGCCAGAGACTTGATTTACTTCAAACAAGTCCTTACAATTTTGGTATGGTCCACTAGAGCCACAGTAGTTGCACAGAACATTTATTTATAGTTATTCCCACTAACATAGTGTTATCACAAAAAAGCTTTGGTTTTTATTCATAGTGTAAAGATGAAAAACAGAGCAATGGAAAAACATGCTAAGCAAGACTTTGTTATTCTTACAAACTGTTACTCTGTGTTAATACTCTTGTTCGCAGCATACGTAATCTCGTTCTCAGGAAGCTAATAAAGGCACAGCAGCGAAGGCAGCTGCGTGCACGTATACCTTCTCACGTTCAGTATGCTGTACAATAGCAGGTTTCAACACTGATTGACACCACTATGGAAATGCAGTGAAACTTAAGTGTGCTTAAGTTTCTAGTTTAAGTTAACAAGCCAAAAAACATTCTCAAACTGAAAAACCGTTGCCCGTTATTGCACCTGCCTACAGATACACAAGGTAACACTAAAACATTTGGCAAGTTGTATTGACTATTATGAAAACTAAAAACCCAACACATTTCAATCTAAAACTGCTTTTAAATCTGAAACCCTCCCCAAAACCCCGTACCAAACAAAATCCCCAAAACCTGACAGTATGACAATCCAAACAGCCATTAGCACTCAGTATGGACATTTTCAGATTTCGAGTCTCTCTAGGTTTTCCCTCATCTGTATGGTGTGCTAAGCGTTACCGTCTTTAGAAAACGTAAGGAAGCACAGTACTCTGAACTCGGGGAAACGAGTTTGGAGATGAAGCAGATTTATTGTTCCAAGTGTTGAAGTTTGGGAGTATTTTAAATCAACAGCCACACACTATTGTAACATGGGGTGGGTGGGTGTGTATATATATACATACACACGTTATATGTGCACACACGCACACCCCCCAGAGCCTTGTAGGTAACCCGTGGTTTAGAAAATCAAAGATGCCCCCTGCATAAAGGGCAGGCAGAGAACAGCATCACTGAGGTACTAGTCCCATTTCTTTCAGGCAAATTACTGCATAGATATTCAAGGTTAAGGAGTTCTGACATTTTTCGGAACAGCTTTTACAGTATCATAAGATAACATAATGAAAATACATTGTATTTGAAACCAAAGAGCAGCATATTAGACATGCACTGGTAGAAACCATCCTGTGTGCAATTCGAGATGTTAGAAGTACCAGACACAACTTGGATGTTAATCTAAAAGCGTACTAGTTTAATTTTACTTCATTTTTTGTGGAAAAAGAGTCTACATGGTCTTATTCATAAACATGGAGTTCTCAACATTCAGCTGTGGTGGGTATAACACGAACATACACAGTCTTCATGTTCAGGTTCTTCATGGAGATGTCCTTTGTGATCTCTGAACCAAGAAAAACAAGAGAGAAACAGCACACAGTTAGTGCTCGTGCTTACAAGTAAAGCTATCAACACGCTTCCCCCACCCCCCTTTTCTCAGACAGTTCCACTGGTTCAGTCAAAATGGGACGCGGACAGAAAGTGCTCAGCTCAAAATTCCCTCCTCTTAAAGCCCAGAGCATTAAAGGAAGGGTCACCACGCGTCAGGATTGCCACTGCAAGAGTTGAAGATGCTGTTGTAGGTTGCAAAGTAGAATTTTTCGAAAGCCAACGTCAGCCCACAGCTCCCAGCTTCGCATCCACACAGAATAGTATCTAGTTCAGGAAATTATTTTATAATGCAGTGAGGCCAATATTAACAATACAACACAATGCACTGAAAACCGGAGTCCCTTATCACCATTACGTAAGAATGGCCATACAGAGATCCATCTCCTCCAGTGCCCCATCTCTGACAGAAGACAAAGCAGTGTACGTGTGGAGGAGTGCGAGAACAAGAACATGCATACATTAACTTGAGTTCTGTACATAAAGCAATGATTGTACTAGTATCTGCTGAAAAACTAATGTTGCAATCTCGTCGAGTACGCCTAAAGAATTTCATACCACACCAGATCAATTCCTTAAGTCTTTTCATAGCTGTATGCACCTAGTTTGGAACTGTAATAGGATAAAGTCTCACCAACAAACCTCTTTTAAGGATATAGCGTATTTCCAACAGGCTGATTCAGGGCTTATAATTATTTATGAAACACAAACACAGAGTAATCGCACTTTGTGGCTGCAGAAAAAGTCACCTGCAAAGTTGGTAGGAACTGGAAATCTCTTCTACTCTTCTTGCCACCTTACAGCGCACTTTTCCCAAGAAGTTAGACGCTTGCTAGCTCAGTGCTTCCCAGCACCCGTCAGCTGTAGCAAACTACCCCAGCAACAGCGCAGATTGTTGTGAATACTGGGAGGTGCAGCTTTGGAACAAAAGTAATCTGAGTAACGAATATTCCAGAGGTCTCGTTACTAAGAAACTTCAAAGCGGTAACCCAAAGCAAAAGCATATCAGGGGGTGACGGTGTTGCTCTGCACACTAGAATCCCTATAGACAACACGAGCAAGTAAAAGATGATTTTAAACGTTGGCACTAGTGTCAGCACAAGTGACAGATTAATAACATTCAGAACGGCCGGGTGTTTCTTCAGTAGAAACGATTTGGTAGTGTACTGCACTGTATCACAGGACTGACGTCAGATATTCACGCTGCTCTAACTTGGGCTCACCTCCGCCTGACAGCGACCAAGGCACTGCCTGTGTGCTGGGGGGAGGCAAGCCTGAAGTGCAGCCATGGAGATAACGTGAAAGCAGTTTAGTTTTCAGTAACATGAGGTCCAAGTGAAAACTGATTCTAGGAATGGCAGCAAGGAGTTTTGTTTCCATGTAACGGTGTACGCGCTCCTTCTAACATTAAGGCCCCCATCTTTCTTTGAAAAATATGTCATTTTTAGACTGAGCAGATATAGTCTGCATCGAAGTTTAAAAGCCACCTATTAATTAAAGAATCAAAAAGCCCTTATGGATCATGATGGTGCTGTTTTTAAGGCATTCTCTTCCAGCATTGTGCTCTGCTTTAAGCAGCTGAATACCCATCTACAGAGCTGGAAGAGTGGAGGTATAATCCCATTCAGCAATTAGGGCTTTATTCCCTCATTAACCTTCCTTCCCTCCCCCACTGAAAATGTTACGTCAGTATGTAAAAAAGTTATTTTGGTCTGCAGAAGCAGCCAAACCAACAACGAACTTGGTCTCAAAGTCTTTTTTTTAATTATTTATTTTTGAAATCCCAAAAAAGGAGGAACTACATGAAGCTACTATTTTCAACAGTATTTTTTACTTCTAGAAATCAGAAGCTTGATATCTCAACAAAATGTAAGGACATCCACCTTTCTGAGGCAATTCCTCCAGAGGAAGGCTTTGAAGTTAGCGCATTAAAAAGTATTGCCTTCATCCCGAATGTGACTCTGAATCAGCTACCTGTAACGCGCGTTTCAATCTCATGAATAAGCGACGCTCACCACTCTGACATTATTTATAGAATGTTTTTCCAATATTCCAAAGGGGGGTCAAAACCACATTTCTTTCTGAAAGGTTGGCAAGCTTTTGTGCAATAGGCAGCAGATGCCCACTGCCCGTACCTGACATTTACAAAAATAATGTTTTAAAAGCCGGTAACTCATTTTCCACCAAGTGATTTTTTTCTTTTAATAAAACAGGCATCAGCCTTCCAATTCATGGGTTATTTTCATCAAACGTTCAAGTGGTTAACAGCAAATAACTTGTTATTTTTAGAATAAACCATTAAAAAAACCTACTCAAGAGACTGAACTGTTTGTTTCAAAGGTAGGACCTTGAAATATATTGATGAAAAGATTAATAGGGGATTACAAAGTTGCAGCAAGACACGTAACCATTAATTGAACTCATGTTGTCCAGAGGCATCAAAATATTTGCTTTATATGCAGTGCTTATTGATCATATAAAGAGATCTGAAGATAAAGTACGACCGTTTCAGTGTTTACTCCACAAAAAACCTTATTAGGAGAGCTGCATGGTGAGAATTAAACCTGAGGAGCAGAAGCATAGCTATATGGCACAAGCATGCGTTAGCTACACAAATAAACCCCCAGGCCCAAGTTCTCTACATTGAGTCTCAAAAAGATCAAATCACTTGTTTTAGCCTTTGAAGAGTTATCAAATCTGATCTTTCACATCATCATGAATTGTCACTTTATTTAAAGTTTAAATAGTTCTGGAGAATTCATACTGCAAATATGTTATAGCAATTTCCCTTTTAGGTAAAGGCATTTTAAAAATCCTTACTTAAATTGAGACTTAAAGGCTGTAAATTTCCCTGTTTTGTCACTTACTTCCCTCTTTCAAAGCTCAAAGTTTTCTACAATAGTTATTTTAGTATCTTAACGAAGTCATGTGCTGCCGTGAACCCGTTTGCCCTGTAACAATGATAGAAACCAAAAAGAGACAGACGTATAACATCAATTGCTCCTGAATGGCTAAATTCCTAGTCGGCAAGGTTGCGCTCATAAACACATTTTCTGTTTATGCAGATGAAGTGTGGTTGATATACTTGGTTCTTACACCTTGTGCTGTTTCTAAACACTACAGTCTCCAGTTCTCTCTGTTTGTTAGCACCATTCAGCACGTTATTTTTAGCATTAGCTCAAACTATCACTGGAAAGTCTCATCAACATTTGAGATCCATTTTACTTACAAAAATGGCTTTTGAATAAAGAGAGCTCAGGTCACATGAAATAAAAAAAAAACCCACCCCAAAATCCACAGCAAAAGAACCCACACGTTACTCGCTCTGATTCTAATCTCTCCTGCTTGAATCCCTTCAACCCAGGTGGATAGCTAAGTGACCCCAGTTTTAGCCAGCTACGCTAGAGCGCTACACTCCTCCTCCCCTCATCAGCCGACAGGCGCCTCCCGAGGAAGTCATCCCATCCTGGGGTTAGATAACTGGGTTAAACAAGGTGTCTGACTTCGGGACAGGTAACCTTAATTTACCACGTTAGGCTAAGTGTCACATATCCTTCCCAAAGCGCCTGTAAGTCATGCCATTATGATAAACCGGAGACAGAATCCTTTACATCATTTCATTCGAAGAGTTGAATTCTCCTGAATACACGGAAATATCTGGGGTTTTTACCACATAGTTTCCAATCCATTCTTCCTGTCAAATAAAGTCCCAAATCGTTCTCAGGTCCAGCTTTTTAGCACTACAGGTGGCTACATCTTTAGTCTTATCTTACTCATGAATCAGAAATTTTTGTTTCTAAGCCTCACCATCCGTCTGTGGTTTTGGAAGATTCTTTAACATTTCAGACACGCAACTATGTGATGAAGCTTCCTACTTCCCAGGTATTCTGAATGAATCGCAGCTGCCGCACCCTACTGAGTCTGACCTACTCACACAACTCTAAAATAGATCCCATATGCTTTTCCGCCCACTCCCATTCTCCGAAAGGAAGGAAAAAGAAAATCTGCAGCGATATGAATGTTACGGGAACAATTTGAACAGGTTCTTAAAATATTCACACTTCAGACTCACTTCTCGGAGGAGATTCACTCTCTCTGCTTAGTCACAGCAGCACGTAACTACCATCTACATTGCTGACTGACCATTCTATTCCAAAAGGACGACACTTTCACAGAACTTGTCTTGGCCATTTTATGAAGGGAATGCATTAGAGCTTTGAATTTCTAAATGTATACGTGTGCTTAAAGGATTTTATTAAATAAATACTGAATTACTGGGCAAAACTAGAAACCAATGCGTAAATAGTACGCGTTTAGTAATTAGATCTCAGGCTACATTAGCTGCTCCTCAGCAAAAACTTCCCTGTATCCTTGGACAAGCAAACCAGAAGTTCGTGCTTACCCTGAGTTTGCGCTTCATCCAGGAACAATTTTAGCCTCCTGCTTCTGAGACCAAAAACTTTTGCCGTTTCATGTAGAAGACCTTGGTACGTTAATCCATTCTGACCAACAGGGTTTTCCATTAGAAGAGTTCCCACTGTTCCTTTCTGACATTCTGAACAAGATAAACGGTTGAATCACTATTGGTGAGGAATGATGCTATTTCATTTATCTTGGTAAATTGAAATTTAGGATTTCTTCTTCCATTTCACCTCTATTTCTTCATAGTGCTGAGTAATTACCAATACTGACCTACTTACAGATAAAATACGTCACTAAATAAGTTCATGAATTATAGAATCAGAAATGTAAGTGATTATTAACAGCTTGAAAAACAAAAGAAAACTTTGCAGAATTCTTCACATGGGTCAACAGGATAACCTAGAGACTGGGAAACAGGAACTATGTCAACAGGACACACCAACCACGAAGAACTACAGAAACTCACAAAGCACCTTCTAATGATCAAATCCCCAGTTAAAAAACACATTTTGGGCCCAAGTAGGTTCCCAGTAGCATCAATAGGATTCCACAGGGACAGTCCAGAAAACCTCCACCCTGCTATGAGGCGTTGAGAGCAAGTTACTAACAATATAGCTGCTCCAACGTGAGGTTTCAGAGTAGAAGTTCCAAGATTAGCAGCTGTGAAACAATTACATACACATTACATACACTCCAGATCAGGTTAATAATACAATTCGTTTGGCTTTTGCATAGCACTAAGAAATGTTTCACAGGCCATTTACAATGTCTTGGTAAAGAGCTGGCTCCTTCATTTTCCCTCAGTTTTAAAATAAGCTGCACAGGTGAGCTGATGGTCAGAAATAGGAAAACAAGGCTGAAGGGCTCATGTTTAAATGCTGTCCCTTATCTCACACTGGTTCTCCTTTTTCTTGTGTGAAAAGAGGGAGAAAAGCTAAATGTAAACATTGTGTTTATTAGAAAGCAAATGCTAGGAACAAATAAACACAATCACCATCTACCAGTAAAAACATAGGTACTTCTCTTCACCAGTGAGCAATGGTGTCCAGAACTTGAGTCACAAAAAGCTCAGCCTGTAAGTGAGGAGAGATCAGTATCCTACATACCTTGGGGTTTTGCATTCATTAACTGCAAGTTGATATACTGGCAGAGCAGAGCATCAGGAGAGCTGATCAGAGCAGGTGCCGACCCTGTTGTCACTTGTAGAGTCCTTCCGCTGAGACTAAGCAAGTCAGTTTTGTTTATCAGTTCTGAAAAAGAAAATGAGAGCGGTCGGGCCATTACAGGGAAGCCGCGGTCCAGCTCTCACTCCATTAGCTGATGATGAGTCTTTAACTACTGACTCCACTGTGGAAGCGTTTCCCTCTTCGCGATTCCTTCCTCAAGAAAGAGCATTTCTCCATTCTGAAGAACAGATTTTGTGCAGAAATATTTTGTTTTGTTAATAGAGTACTTCGTCTGCTGGGGAAATGAGCTCCTACGTAACACTTCTTATGCACATAAATATACAACATGATTACTTATGCAATAAAAATAGTTAAGTAGCTTGAAACAAGCAAGAAATTATGCACTTAAGCCGGCCATTTCTATCTCATTAAGTTAAGACCTACGATCTTTGCCTGTACCCTGACTTCCCTAGTTGAAGCAGCACCGGCTATGTGTCACTATGCAACATCAGGACATTTCCCTCATTAAACTCCAGATGATGATAAATGTAAAACCAGTGGCTGGTTAGCTCATGAACCCTCTGCACTAATATTTGTGTTTAATATCAACAACAGCTGATGATTCAGCAGATGACTCCAGCCATGCATATTTAGAAAATGGTGGAAGATCAGACCCAAAATAGGACCTATGTCTCAAAGGATTTTAGGAGTAATACCAGCACCCCGAAAGCACTCAGATGAGAAGCTCGTGAGGTTTCTGTAATACAAATGAAATACGTGGGGCTGCATTCTGCACTGCCAACATGAGCCTGTATCACAGAGGTAAAAAAAAAGCTGCTGATAGCCATAATGTTAAAGATACAGAGAAATAACATCACTGCCTGCTACGAAGCTTTTGCAGCTACAAAAGAACTCCAAAGACCAAATCCAGGAAGAACTAATAAATGTAATTTCTTCGAAGAATTGTGCGTTGCCTGTACGTACGGAACAGGCACATCTGTCATCTCTTTCCAACAGGTTTTCATTCCATATCAACCCTATTCGCATGTCACAGAGCCTAAGTTTTACGAAGCTTATTTTCCATCAGTTCATCTGAATGAATTTCAAAGGGGCAGAAGTGGCACTCCTTTTCCCCGGGATGTTTACAAACTTAAAAATGAAAACAAAACCAAAAAAGCCAACACCAAACCAAACAAAAAAAACCCCAAAAAATCAAAACAAAACCCCCCAAAAAGGTGGAAAGTAATCACAGGCTACAAGCTCTCAAAATTTTGCCAACTGCCACAGAACATCAAAGCGCGACGCGCTGTGGAAGGCTTACGAGGCTGCCCTGAGGAAGGATGAAGACCTCAGACTGCATCTAAGATTCTAAAATGCTATCTTTTAAAAATCAACTTTTTTATATATATATATAGCTTTAAAGAAAAAGGCAAAACTTCATTGCTGCTTCTAGAATTCAGTTTTCAAGAATGAAGGTTTTACAATGATGGTGGCCATCCGCCAGCCACCCAAACGCTTCTTTGGTATGTTTGAGGCGCAAGGCACGGGCTCAAGCACAGGAGGGGGCTTTGCTTTTGGTTTTACTTACAGGGAAGCAAGAAAATAACTAAATTAACAAGTGGAGAGGAATTAACAAGATTTCGTCATACGGAAAGGGAGCCAGCAGCAGGTTTTTCCTGGGATAACCCTAAAGCACTGCCGCTTGCCATTTACGTACAAGTCATGGGTAGGAGACAGCAGTAGCGAGCAGGGTGCTTTACAGAGCAAGAAACACACGGCTCAGGTAACTTCGAGTTTGACATTACCAGTTGCCGGGATCTGTGCAGATCTATGCAGGGCAACAGGGCACGGGCTACAGTCATGGTGATCTGCGTATTTAACAAGCCTAGCATTTTGCATTACAGGACCGCTGACATTTCCACAAGGAAGAGCTCATGTACAGTCCTGTCAATGGAGTCGGTTCATAGAACCCTCTATTAAGAGCATGAAAAAGAAAAAAGTGGCTCATTTTTTCATATGTAACAATACACTTGAAAACAAGCAGATATTACAAGTGCTCATCAATATTAAAATCACTTTTAAAGTCAGTTCTCCCTGCAGCTGAGATTTAAGTGGCAATGCTCTCCTAAGGTGCCTTACAGCCTCATGGCCTTTTAAAAATTAAAGATTTAAAAAAAAAAAATCTTTTTCTACTCTTGTTCAGAAAACAGTACTAGGAATAGAATTAGAAAAAAAAATTAGCAATCTGAAAATCATAAAGATGAAATAAGACATGAACTAAGAAGCTTGTAGAGGGATTTTTGCCTCACCTTCCCTTCCCTCCCTTTAAGCCCTACCTGATTTACAGCTTCATTTATTCCCATAAAGACAAACAAATTGAAATTTTTTTTAAATAGGTCTTTTTCAATATGGCCTGCTTCCATGAAAGCCGAGTGCAAGTCAAAAAGCATTCCCAGTAAGAAGTTTAGAAAGTTTTCAGCTACCTAGAGCAAAAAGAAAGTCACAGACAACTGTTCTTACCATCTGACTTGAGCCCAGCCTCTTTCCTTTAAATGATTAATTTTTTTTAAAATGTAAAGAGACAAATTGTATTCTCAGTTTCTGAAGGTCAGTACAAATCCAGAGCCTTGCTCAGTGTTTGTGCAGTTACTCAAAATACATCAGTACACTGTTGGGGAGGAAATGTTTATCCCATTGTTTCGATGTTGCACATGACATATTTTAGCCTGCCTTAATACAAGAATTGCCTGATCTTGTGCCATTACGCAACCCTAAGTAAATCTTCATTACAATTAGAAAACAAGATAATAAATTACTGCAAGTAAAGTGGACAGCCCTAAAAACCACAGGAAGGAAAATGAGGAGCCAGAAATATGGTTGTACTGGGTCACAATTTTATTAACACACATGGGAACAATTCAGCAACAATTTGTCCGGAGTGCGCGACCTTTCTTTGCAATTCCTCTCAGAGAGCGCGGCTGGTACCAACCCCCTGCCTGACCTAAAGAGAGCCTGGAATCGCCATTAGGCCTCACCTAACACTACCCGTGCGAAGGCTGGGCAGATAAGGCAAAGGGATTGTATCCAAACCAGACATCAGGAATTTCGGTTCTATTCTCTAACATCTTTAAGAGCTATTTTCTTTGTACATGCCTTCAGCCCTGACTCCTCAGGGAGCCGTACCTTCTGCTGATCAATACTTAATTCAAGATCTCTGCCAAACTGCAACAGAAGTGAATTTGATAACCTAACCTTTCCAAGGGAATTTTCATGTTGTTAATAAGCGGGCAGGGGAAGAAAAAGAACCCGCTCTGCCCAAACCACTTACAAAGAGTGAAAGCTTAAAATCAGCACGCAAAGATGGAAGGTCCCAAAATGATACCTACACAGCAAAAGCAACGTGGAAAGGAAAGAAAGCAAGCTTTATAACTGCTGCAGAAGAGAACCTTTGAGAAAGAGGGAAGGTTTAGATTTTCTCTACCACTTCCTTTAGGATCTCAGCATTAGTAGATTGGTGCTGCATCCTTTTGTCCTGTTAGTGGCAAAACCCAAACTGCTTCTCATCTTAATGAGATGAGTTTCCCAATCCTTCTTGGCCTTTTGCAGAGGTCATCGCTTAATAATCATACTGAATGAATTGTAATAACTGTACGGTAGCAAATTGTACTAGTACGTACCCAACTCTGTAGGCACATACCACACTGCTATGAAGTATATCACTAATATTTGGAAAATTATTTCAAGGAAAACTATTTCCTCCTTTAAAACATAACTGAAACTTGAGGAAGATACTGAGGGATCCAGAATTTCCTATAAATCATCTGCAACTGAAAGCAGAGAACAATCATTTTGTATGATAGAACTATTCCGTTCAGCTGAGCACAGCTTGGAACGAGGTTTTATCACAGTAAGGTAAGCGCATCTCATCCGATATGAAAAACCCCAAAACATTCTTCTAGAAATACTTTCAGGAAAAGACAAGTAAGAAAACTAGAGATCGAGATGTAAACGGTGACATCACAGACTCGAGTAAGACTATTCCCCTTCTGACGTCACGGGTAAGACACGAACTGGTGATCCTTAGCCGTCCTACGGTCACCCCTAAACAGCCTTCCACAAGAGCCAATTAAAGTATCTCCCTCTTAGATGGTGCTTCAGTAATGTTTCTATGAAGACACACTAGCAAAAGTTTCTGTAGCCGTCCAATTACCAATTACCGTTAAAATGTATTTTATCATTTCTGTGTCACTCATTTTAGACTTCATATGAAGGGTGCGGAAACAGACAAAAGTTTGAACTTCAAGATGTGCCTGTACACAACCCTGAGAACATACAAAGAGCTTACTCCTACTGTTCAAACATCTCTGAAGTCGTATCACGGCCCGGCCACCGCAAGTCCTCTACTTCCTGTATGCATTCACTGAAGTGTTTGGTTACTAGTGCAACCTTGTCCTCAGCGTGCCGATTTCTATGTTGTAACTTTTCCTGATGTACTGAAATATTATACGTAATGTAATAATAAAACAGCATCTTCGTCTCAGGGGAGAGAATGCCGCTTTTCTGGCAGGGCCTCATAGTCACTAATTGTAACATCTTTCATAATGTTGTTGTTCTCTGTTTCAGCTATATCATCTTTGTAATGAACAAAACTACGACATAGCCTGTAACTCTCTACACGATCCATAGACGGTATTTTTCGTTCTCGTGCCCTAACGGAGGCCAAGTTCAAGCTGCAAAAATATTCCATAGCTTTTTCTGAAAAGAAGAAATGCAGAGATCCTCAAGTTTCTCTAGGGTGAAAAAGCAACATTTTTTTTTTCCTCTACAGACAGCAGTTTGCATTGAGTTTAAATTCTCACCCTGCCTACTGAGGCATTAGGGAAGAAAAAGCAGGCAAAAGCTGATGGCAGCTTGCCATCAACATATAGCATAGCCTGGACCCGATGGAAACGCCTTCCCAAATAAATCAGACTTTGTCCTGATGAGAACTGCAATGGAAATAAGATAACAGAAGAGATGAGCATCATTTAGCAGCAGCTTTTGGAAACCTTTTGATGTGACTATAAACACAGTCTCATAAGTACTATAAAATAGAATATTTCCTTATGCATTTGCTTGTCAATTTTGTATATATATAGAAAAATTATACAGTAAATAACTCCTAGCTGCCGCTAGAAAGACTTTCCATTTTCCTTGTCATAGTCCATTTACCTGTTTTTCCATTAAAAACTGTCAGTTTTGAATTTTTAAGACCAAAAATGCAGGAGACAGCATCTACAAGTCCAGTGAAGTTCAAGGTATTATCTCCTTTTGGATTTTCCAGCAGCAATACACCATCTAAAACCAAAATTAAGAAATTAAAATGCCGTTTGGAAGCAACAGCCAAATGTCAATGATTTTCTAATGACTTCCAGGGAGTGTCTAAGCTAAGTTGAAACTGGCAACACTGCACCTTCCAGAAATTTTTTTAGTAAGAAAGGGAAAAAGGAAAGAAAACGGGAAAACCAACTCAAGCGTACCTCAGATTTAACGTATGGAAGTTATAGTTGTTTTTATTAGCAAAGCAGTCAATTTTTTATGTCACCGAATTATAATCCAGTGTTGTATTGATTGAAAACTGATGGACTGTGTGCCCTCCGAGGCGTTTGCCAGCTTACATAGTTACGTTCATTATTATTCAGTAAGTGGCTTTGTAACCATGTTAAACAAGGCACACTTACTTTGACACATAAACTGTCAACACATGTAGGAAAAATAATTCCAGAGAGTGCATTTAGTTTTCTCTCCTTTTACTGTATTAACTCAACCTTGAAACACTTTTAACAATATCGCTCCACTCGTCTTTTCATTATCCATTATTCATTATCATTATATTCTCTAGTTTTAAAGTATTCTTCTCAGCTCTATGTTTAATAGCTCAGTTTTTCAAAAACAGTATCTCCTCCACAGAGAGGCATCACCTACATTTACAGTACTCCATCAAGAATCAAAAATTCTCAAGGTGCACGCTCTGAGCGTGGGTGAATGTACACACATAAATATAGAGCGTGTACGCCTCCATATAGATACTCACATGCAAACCCTTCTGCAGAATATAAATAATTCATGTGCACGCCCACATATTTACTTCAGGTCCCTATCAGAAGACATCATGGACAACATGTGGTTTTGCTTTTAATAAACTTCTTTTCAAGAATTCTTTAAAGCTACTATCGGAAGGGAGTTCGCACCATCTTTCAAACAAATTTGTGGCTCCAACGTTCATCACACCGTCTTCCAAACAATCTTTTAACACCACCACTGACAAATCAAACCCGGTACGTTCCTACCTTGCTCTGTCCCATTAACACAAACTCTGAGGTTGACGTAGGCACAGGCTGGACCAACACACGGACACAAACCACCTCTGACGAGTGTAATTTCTAGCTCTGATCCCTTCAGCTGAAGGAAGAGGAATATTATGATTATCATCTGAATATCATTTTGTTAAACAAACATAACAAAATATTTTTCTTAAATAAACAACACTAAGATCTTGCCTTATTGTACTAAACATGACTTAAAATAAAATAGCAACTTTTGCCACACCTTCCTTCAGAGACAGAGCGCTTCAAATATTAATTTGTCTTTAATAGATGTTCAAGATACAGCAGCATTTAACACGTAAGAAAAACAGAGAGGAACAAACAGCCTGGTTTTCACAAGTGATGAGCAGTGATGACAGTCTCCCAAAATACAATCCAAAAGTGAATACACTTGAGAGAGAAAGACTCTTCCAGAGGTAATTCAGAGTATCCAAAGACATGACCCTGCTCTCAGTCGCTGCCTGGAGAAGCCTTCATCTGTCTCCAAGGGGCTACCGAGAACAGCCGGGGTAGCAGCTGCCTTGCTATCAAGTCAGCCTTGGTGAGTATCTCCCCATTAGCAATTAGTGAACCAATTAAGACTTCAAACACCCCAACAAGAAATGGAACAAGTGTCTTCCTTTGCAAATGAGACGGACAGGATGAAGAGACTTGACAATCTGTAGCAACACTACAGAAACAGACATTTTGTAGAGGCCTTAAACCACAGCTCCAAGACTGTGCTTTTTCCAAGCATGGGTCTTTTCCTGAGCTAAGTACGGGCTGGAGTTACTCCTGCACTTAGACCAGTTTTCATGAGAATCACACTCCAAAAGATCTCTTAATTACAATTTGTAATTAAACAAATATCATACAGAAATCAGTTAGATGAACAACTGGTACTAAGTGGCCATTGCGGCCAAATTTTTTGTAAATTTAGGGACGGTCTTTGTTACGAGTCACAGTCCAAAGGTGACCAGCTCAAACTGGGAAGTGCCACTCCTTGCTGAGCTCCTACTACAAACTAGGGAGCAGCAAATCTCATTTTGTGTTTACCCAATTCTACCAGCAATTAAGAATTCATTTTTCAAGTAGCTGTTTTTCCTTCCCAGTATTTTCTGAGCAACTGCTGATTTTTATTGTTGTCTCTCAGAGCAAGTCTTTGGGAGAAGAGTTCATAATTAAAGCCTTGTATCAAAAATTGATCCAGGATAATTTCACAGAAATAATGATCCTGAGCATAATCAAAAACACTTGTAGAAAAGACAGACTGCATTTCATTTTTGTCCCAGTCTTCACATATTCAACATCATGCAGACCTGTTATTCCTTTTAACATCTTCCAGAAATTTGGTGCAATGATCCTGTCACAGCTGACTTAACTTATGAATTCACATGTGGAATTACACACTTCATTCTTTTAACTTGCACCTGCTTTTGTATCTGAAAAGTCTATATAATCATCTATATAATCAGCACTGTAAAGCATTTTCCACGTCAATACTGCTTATCAACCCCCACCAACAGAAGACAGTTGATGCATAATTCAATTTGAATTCACATCTTCATAGTCTTTATGCCTGAAACTGCTAGTGCAAAATGCAATCCAGTTATGACTAATAAAGACGACTAACCGTAGCCACGTCTGCTGCACCAAACTACAAATTCATTGCACACAGCTGCAGCTATCCTCAGCCCTCCAACAAAGGGCCAAACTGCTACACTGAAAGGATTTCTAAAGAAGGGCTTTTTCATTTCAGGTATTTTTATTCACTGCTCTTAATGTGACAAGCTAGTTGCAGCGGAACACAGAGTACAGAGTCAAACGTCTGCCCTAAGCAATCCATCTCCGCAGTCTCAGGAGGCGCAACTACCAAGGAAGACTTTACAGTTGCACTAAAATCTCAGTCATCTGTTTCTCTCTGCAACCTCTATTTTAAAGTCTAAGTATGTGCCGAACAATTCCGAGGCACAGCAAGTCTGTAAACACGTGTGCAGAAGGCAACCCACGCGGCAAAGACGACAGACTAACTCCGTAGGGAGGTACTTTGTAGTGATTGAGACTCCTTAAAGTAAAATAATAACAAACAACTCTGCATTTACCCAAAGTTTTTCTTTGCCTCCGTTTACCACACAAACTGTGCAGCTTTGGTACACAGAACTTGCAATAACTCCCTGCTAATGTTTTTGTTTGACAAAACCTCCATGCCCAAGATTTTAAGCTGACAGGTAGGCGCTCTCAGCTCTATGACCATTACAAGATCATTACATTTCTATAGACTTAGTCATTGCAACAGCCACACAGAACCGTATCATACATAGTCTTACTTCAGCTATAATTTTTTAGGTTTACGCAGTCTGAAATCCAACACTTGTGCAAACGCATAGCCACAAACCTCCCAGCTCCGGTTTACATACTAGCTCATCATTTCCAAAACTGAACGGATGTCTGGTTTTTGCTGACATCCAGACAACAACTATCAATTGTATCCATAATAACCAGCACCTTCTGTCAGGGCAAGATTTCGTCTTTACGTAGACAGTGTTATTTAAAACTAATCCAATAGACTCATCTTTCAGCATTCCACAATGTTTTTTTCACTAGAATCTGCTAAATTAAGATTTAGAAAACAGAAAAATAAGGGGGGGGGGAACACACTTGCACAGGCACAAGAGCTTTCACGAAAAAAGACACAGTCGCCAACATTAAAGCTCATGTACTAGGCAATTTCAGAGGCAGGCATTCAGACAAGTGTTTCCCAGCACTAACGTTTTTTTCCAGCTGCTTTTACATTCTAATTCATTTTTTATGTTGACTTAACATCAAACTGTCCATCAGCAGTATCCCAATCAAGTAAGTACCTAGAAGAAATAGCAACATATTTTCACCGATTTCTCAACCATAATATTCTCCACTTTTACACAGTGTTTTTTCCCTGTATTTGTCACTAGATTAAACTAACACTTTTGAAAAAGGCCAAACAGAGCTTTGTTTCAAATCTGTACAACTTATAAGTGTAATTAATAAGTATAAAACATTTCCTTACACATACTGTTATTAAGATGGATAAAACGTGCTTTCCTTTCAGCTATTCTCAGACCTCCAAGCCATTCTATAAATCAAGTTTTAAGTCTGATATATCATAAGTTCTTGTCTTTCTGGTCTAGCATGACATTTAGATTGAAGAATATTTCATCCAAAATTCTGCTAGGAATGCCTTTTGAATATACTAAGTTTGAATAAAACCACAGCAAAAGTATTCTCAAAACACGTCAGGAGAAACACTCAAAGAAAACAAAGGAAATAGTTCAAATCTGCTGCTGAAAGAATAAGCCAATCTGCGAAACGGCATTGTTACAAAAGACTGAACTTCAGCAACACGGGGGAGGAAAAACAAGCGCCTTCAAACATCAGTAACTGAAGCTGGTCTTAAGCCAAAAGGCAGAATTTAGCCTCAAGGGAGAACATATCTCATACAAAAGCATATTAACATAAAGAAATCAGAGCAACAATATTTTTGCTGTTTAAACAATGCACAAATAACTGTGTGTATTAAGCTTACATAAACAACTACCTAAGATATTTATTTTGGTACCCAAGCAGCTTCATTTTCAAAAATACTACACATACAGAGCCCAACTATTCTCATTTTTAAACCAAAAAGACTAATATGGAAGTTTATAATTAAGAAGCAATATCCACTATATCCCACAAATAAATATTAACATACAATTTTTGTGCGATTGAAGCACTTTGTTCAGTTAAAAGCAGATAACAAAGTGAACTACGTAGTTAATGCTTTTTCCTTCTTACTTGGGTTGTTTCCTGGATGAGAACTTCTTTTGAGGTAGGCACCGGGTAAGGCTTCAGGGCAGCCTTTATTGTTCCAAAAATGAAGTCCGTATGTTCCTTAATAACAGTATCCAAGTAGTCACCTTCTGGGTGTGATCTGTAGTACACTGTAATCTCGTCTGTAGGAACCAGATTGCGCTGTAGGATACACCAAATACACTATTAATGACAGCAAGATGACTTTCACATATACAAACTAAAAGAAGGATACTTGTTAAAGAAAAACGTATTTACCAGACATTTGTTAAAAGTTTCCACTAAAGATTTAGAATAAAACTATTCTTCTGTCAGAAGGGCAAGAAAGAGGCTCGAAACATGGCGAGTTTTTCTTCAAAAGATAATGACCAAGTAGTGTACCGTACTCAAAACGTCTGGCTTCCAAATTCATTTCTCCCCATAGTGAACTGAAAGCCTACCTAATTTATTAAAAAGCTTTTCTTGATGCATGAGAATTTTACTAGCGTTTATACATCCCGTTAGCCTGAAATTAAACCCTCAGCTCTTTATTGAACAATTGCTCAATCAGTGACATTTTCTTAATGCCCAAGAGTTTCCGAGACATTTTGGGACTGTTTCGGAAGGTGGTGACCGGGCTTTTAAATTTTCGCACTAGTTCTGCCACATCTCACATACTAATGTTAACTTCAGAAAAAGAGCAATTAATTTGAATGGTATGCTTATTACAGCTGAATTAGAGCAAAATTCTGCCTCAGTAAGAAAATGGTTTCAAGGAAAAAAAAACCAGCAGCACCAAGGAAACTTTATTTCTGAAGTCTGCTAAAAATGACTGCCCTAATGCCAGTAATAGTTACTGTGGATCCAGAATCTGTGGGTTTTATTACATGTACACTTTTATAACAGAAGTGGGAATGAAAGAATGACAGAATAAATGCACATCAGCATCATGATAATCATTAGACAAGACTAAGTATTTTGATATTCATTGAAGTGAAAGTAAATTATGACCTTACGTCCTTACAGAAATAAATTTAAATCATCCAGTACCTTATGAGAGTTTTCTTTTCATGGCCACATTCCTTCCTGTTTTTATTTTATACAAAGTATATAGTTTTTTAATATATATATTTTATAGATATATAATTATTTTGGTACAAATTTGTCATTTTTCAGTCTTATACTGAACGTTCATGCAGTCTTAACTGTACAGATTCTTTTCCCAAAAAGATGTCCCATGAAAATTTCCTCTACACATCATTTAGAGCTCTTGCAAGATTACTTCAGGCATAAGTCTGAAAAAGATACAAATTCCAGTGCATTGCCCCTGAGTTAGTCAAATAAGAAAACCCAACATAAATCACAGAGCAACATGTTCCACGTTGGCAATTGTCGTGGTTTAACCCCAGTCGGCAACCAAGCCCCATGTGGCCGCTCGCTCACCATCCCGCCCGGTGGGATGGGGGCGAGAATTGGAAGAGCAAAAGTAAGAGATCTTGTGGGTTGAGATAAGAACAGTTTAATACTTGAAATAAAATATAATATAATAATAAATTGTAATTAAAAGGAAAACAAGGGGGGGCTGTCCCCCAGCCAACTCACCCCAGTTTCTGCACTGAGCATGACATCCCATGGCATGGAATAGCCCTTTGGGCAGTTTGGGGCAGCTGGCCTGGCTGTGCCCCCTCCCGGCTTCTCGCTGGCAGGGCAGGAGAAGCTGAAAAGTCCTTGACTTAGTGTAAGCACTGCTTAGCAACAACTAAACCAGCAGTGTGTTACCACATTATTCTCATACTAAATACAAAACACAGCACTGTACCAGCTACTAGGAAGAAAGTTATCCCTATCCCAACCAAAACCAGGACAGGAAAGTGTTATGTGCATGAAGGGACAGGGGACTGTTTTGTGTTGTTTTTTTTTAAATTTGTAGGTTCTGAAACCTTTAGAATTCTTCATATCAAGTTAAATTTTACTTAATGTCCTCTCCAGATTAAAGGCCTTTTCGACTTGTCACCTCCATGGTGACCATGCTTTCTTGGCACAAAATGGAGATACTGAGTGCAGCTCTTTCTGGATTAGTATTGTAGAGAGAAGGAAGTCACATTGGTTCAAAGTGCTTTAACGTAAGTTCAGACGGCATCATTTCCATGTATGATGAGAACAATTTAGAGCAGAATCATTAATGTAGGTATACAAATCAGTGCCCAAAATGCCTCCTGCAATTTGCTCAGACATGAGTTTGTTTCCTTTAGCAGTCCCAGACTCGGACGTCTCCGCTCTCACCAGCCCAGCTGACGGGACCGGAACTGAGACGGAACAGAACGTGACACTTTGCAGGAGGCTGGCAGGC
>NW_008825218.1:960732-971182 GCF_000699105.1 Pygoscelis adeliae
GCTGCTATGTGACTGAAGATAGAAAACAAGAGGGGCTCAGTAAAATAAATAAATAAATGAGGTAATTCGCTGTGGGTAATGTATAGCAAGCTCATTGTTCAACTCTAGCTACTTAGTAATATGGAAATTCAAAATGAAAATGATTATTTGTAATCATTTGTGTCTGATCAGAAAGCTATATATTAGGAGTAAACGATACAGGGCTTCATATTTAATTACAAAGGTCAGTTCCTGCTGCATATTGCCCAAAGATTGCTTGAAAGTAAATTAAAATGTCTTGTTCCAAACCATCGTCTCCTAACCTTTTTGCGAAGCTTCTGGATGCGATTAATCACTTCCCGGGCAACTCCTTCATCCACCATGGACTGGTCTGGGGTAACATCTAGCAGAACTAAAACCTGAGGTGATGCACAGAAGACAGCTGGATAAGTAACAAACTTGAAACAAGCCGGTATTAACTCCCTCAGAACCTCAGGTACATTTTTATAGAGCTCCTCACTTACAAAATACCTTGTTGAAGAGAGTACTTTAACATCTCCAAAATTCAGAAGATAAGCTCTGGAATTTGTTGAACTAACTGAACAAACAAAATCACCCCAGCTTTCAGCTCACTATTTTCATATTACTTCTAGAGGAACTCTTTCCTTAATTTAAAAAAAAAAAAAAAAGAAATAACCAATAAAACACCTGCGCATCGGAATGTGCCTCAAACTGGGCAGATCCTCCTGCAATCTGATCAAAGGTATACATGAGACGAAGATCTTCCCCATGGAGCTCATGTCCTTCTACAACAATGGTGCCTGCATAATTGGCAGATGAAGAGCATCTCTTACAATCAGAGCGAAGAAAAAAGTTTAATTCAAAAAGCTTAAGACAAGTATCAATCTTCAAATACATGAAATGCAATATATTTGCAATACATTTAAGCAGCAGTTAAGCACTAGTAAGAAACCCTGAACTATCCCACATCCAAATTTTTCATACAAGCACTTCTACAGGCAGCAGAACTCACTCAAGTGAGCTCAACAGCTGCTTCTGCAACTGTTTGAGTACCATTTGAATGAAACAGGGTAAGGCTTAAAAATAACCTGTATACTCAACTAAATCAAAATTTACATTCAAGCAGTTAACTAAACAGATACAGCTGGAAACATCACACCCACCAGTAAATCTGGAATTGAAGCAATGCTTTTAGAATCTAAACTACTGCGCATATACTCAGTTCAAATTTGATTCAGGCTTACAGAACCGTTTACACTCTACTTCATTGTGGCCTTGCAATAGCACTTAAAACAGGAGAACAGCTAACATTAGTATACGTGGCCACTTCTAATCTACTGTCAGCAAAATAATACAAACAACTTTTCTCCTATTCTCATTAACAAAATTTAACAGGGATAATAACTGGGAAGTAGGCCTTAAGTTTCCCTAAGCCCACAGAAGGATACTTTTGCATCTGTTCCTGCAAATGCTTGATTAAGATGCACAAATCAAGTGCAACTGCTTGATTTTTTTCTGATGAGCCAAAGGATTTTGGATCTTCTTTTTCTGGTCAACATTGCCACCGTTCAGTGGTTTGTACCGCTGCGTACCTGTCTCCTGGAATTCCTCCAGCTGCTCACTCTTCAGCTCTTTGATTGCAGCCATGACAAGCTTAAATGCCCCCTTCAAACGCTTCCCAAGCACCATGTGATCGGGTTCTGCTCTCAGCTGGACTCCGTATTTATCTTTATTAGTCGATAATGTCACTTGACGTACATTAAGCTCCTATATAAATACACCAAGAGGAAAAAATGAAGCTAAAGAACAGCCATCTCTGACAAGTGTGGAAAGAGTACAAAACCAGGGGCCACAGTACTAGGGAAGTCGTAAGTCTCAAGCTGCAAATTGTTTTATACGGTTGTCTCTATGAACTAAGTAATTTGCCAACACTGCAAGAGCAAATAAACCCAACCAACACGGAAACTATCCTTCGGCAGAAGATCCTATCCTCCTCTTCAGCCTTTAGGTAGGCATTTCTCTGTTATTAATAGACACCAGTCAGCTCTCAACTCAAATCAGATCCCTATTCAACAGCCTTTTTTACTTTACTGTTACAACTGCCTGAAGAGATAGAATTATTACCTTTGTGTGCAATGGCCTGGCAAAATTCAGGAAGAAAAATTTTGCTAAAATACTCCTTTCAGTATGCATTTAGCAAGAAAACTGTAAATCGACAATTTTATCTTTTAAGTTGTACAAATGCTACTGCCTCATTTTGTCCGTTTCCTTATCTGTTTATTCTAGGTCCGTACTGTGCAGAAAAACACCTTCACCTTGCTCAGAAAAACTTCAGTCTACGCTTTGCAGCACAAGGACTCTGAAGATCAGTGTGCAGGGGCAGCCAAAAGCTTATAAAACTTGCATGAACTTCATGAAAATAGTAGGAGATTAGTTTAAAAGAGATAAACGAGTAGTTAACCCTTGGACCTTAATGCCACCAGAGGAGGTAAGCAGGAGCGTGCCAACAAGTTCAAAAAGGAATTAGGCTCCTAACAGGCGCGTGAAGAGATGTTAAAGGGAATCGGCAAGCACGTGCCCTTGAGTGTCTTTAATACAGTAGCTGCAGATGGCTGACTGTGACAGGAGTCTACTGCAAGAAGCGGCCAGATGCTCGTGCTTTCTCTAAATGGACTCTGCGATTGCAGGAGACAGCACGATGTGCTAGATGAGCCACGAGTCTAAACCACTGAGTCACTTCTTACGTTCTTAATTACAAATATCTTCCTCATCACATAAGCACATTAAAACCCACCATTAAACACCCCCCGCTCCGTTACACACCCTGACCAACATACAATGCCAAATTTGAAAATACACGGCAAACCTCTCCGCTCTACACTTAATTCTGTCCAACAAACAAATGCATTACACACATTATTAGTAACACCAAGAAATAACGTCCCGGTATACCTCCTGTAAATAAGAGCACTATATCCCAGTGTTGTTTGCTGTCTTCAGGAGAGTCTGTTTTTTCCCTGCTTTGTAAAGCTAAGTAAGAAACACACACAATACCTAAATTTCCAGTTTTGCACAGTCTCCCTCTCTCTATTCTTGGTGTAGCATACCAGGGACAGATCTTGGAGCGTTTTAACTGACAACATGCAACTCTTCCACAGGTACAAACCTGCACATATCTGGAGCACATTTCACTATAATTTGGCAGGTTTTGTCTGTCAGACTGCCCAATACTTGAAGCATTTTGTGTTTAAATCTCCACTAGAAGGTTGTTAGAGTTCACGGCAACATGATACAGAATCACCAAGCGCATTTGGCAAGCAAGCTACTCCAAGTCATTTAGGGAGCAGAAGTGAATGGTAGCATCAGCATGACAGGACTAGCAAGTAGCCAAACATTTAGACTGAGAATTAATGCTTAAATACAACCTCTGAGCTACAGTCTAATTCCCTAGGAAGTCCTACTGACGTGAGGAGCCAAGAATACAACTGAACCTAATTTTACTCAATACACCTTTTAGGAAATCTAATGAAAGTTACGTACTTCAGGAATTCCGTTTTAATGGGGTGCTGTTGGAAATGAGCCCACAAGTGGTAAATGATGACCTCATGGGGAAAAGGAAATTATAATCCAAAAAATAGCACAAATTTAAAGATGACTTTTGGCCTGATTAGCTAAATTACATACAAGCCAACTCCATCGGGACAACTTTTCTATACTAATTAGATTAGGAAACCATTCTTCTGTGTACATGATCAATTAAAAAAACAGAATGATTTTTCAAAAAAAAGCAAGTCTGTATCTTAGGTCTGTTTATACCTGCCTGTTGTATTTAACCCAGCACAGCCGTTCGCTCACTCCCCCAGCCCAAGTGGGATCATGGAGAGAATTGAGGGAGGGAAGCAAAATTTGTGGGTTGAGATAAAGACAGTTTAATAGGACAGAAAAGGAAGGGGAAATAAATAAATAAATAAATAATAATAGAAGAATATACAAAACAACTTATACACAATGCAATTGCTCACCACCCGCTGACCGATGCCCAGCCAGTCCCCAAGCAGCGATCACCACCCCCCAGCCAACTCCCCCCAGTTTCTGTACTGAGCATGACGTCCCATGGTATGGAATGTCCCTTTGGCCAGTTTGGGGCAGCTGCCCTGGCTGTGCCCCCTCCCAGCTTCTTGTGCACCTGGTAGAGCATGGGAAGCTGGAAAGTCCTTGACTTAGTGTAAGCACTGCTTAGCAACAACTAAACCAGTAGTGTGTTATCAACATGATTCTCATGCTAAATCCAAAACACAGCACTGTACCAGCTACTAGGAAGAAAATTAACTCTATCCCAGCTGAAACCAGGACACGGGCTCAAAGTGCTTTGAATTAAAGTAGTTCTTAATTTTATCTTCCCAATAAATCAGAATTGGCTCCTTAACACATCTTTCAAGACTCATACACACAAACCGAGGCAACCAGCGCTTCCCATCACCAGTAGGAAGACCTGTATATTCAGGCATTCATATGTACAAGGGCCTTTAGTTGGTGCCAGACACGATCAGATCAACCGGTAACCCAACTACGCCCAATTCTCAGAACAGAGAAAGAGAAATGCCAGTGCTGTGCTTCAGCTAGGCTGGTCTCTCTAAGTGAACATCCTAAAAAAGAAAATAAGTATTGATTATGTAATACTGTAAGAAACAAAATACTGAAGGACCACACACTGCCACAGTTAGTGTGTCAGTAAATTCAGCCCGTTCACGGACTCGGTCTACTACACTACTGTAACACCATTAACGTTATGAAATATGGTAGACCTTGGATTTGATGAAGGAGAAGTCAATTCTCTCCATTTTATTGTAGCCATACATAGAGGTGGGAAATGAAGGGTATACAAAGGTTGGATGCAAACAAGATTCTGATTGTGCTTAGAGTAAAATTTACTCAGATAAAACCTTCCACCGGAAGCAGTTAGGAAGAGAAGCCCTGAACTAGGCTTGTAAAAGGCCTCAAATACTAATGAATAAAATGCAACTGTGTTCAGTTGCTAAAAGCCTTCTGGATTGATTTCATTCTGTGAGCTTGGCCATTTTTGCATGACAACTCTATATTCTGGACAGTTCTAATATTAAAATCCATTCATTTAAATGATTTGCTATGTTCTGATGATGAGAGAGTAAGACTGCAGATCAAAAAAGTGATCAATGAAATTTTCGAAGAATTGACAAGTGTATTTTTCAATTCTTTTGTCAGCAACTGCATAAAATCAGATGGTGTAATTTCTTACAGATTACCTCTGGCACCTGCAAATTTACTGGAAACACACTTTTGGCAATAACCAAAGGTTCTAAAGCTTTGAATATGTAGGAGGTTGACGAACAAAGCTGCAAATACAGCCCAAGTAATACTACCCAGTCTGCCTGTATTCATTGACCTCTTTAGCTCTGAACCATCCTAGTAAACAACTAGACTGATTGCTATGCAGTCCAATAAAACCCATACTAAGCTTCAGCTTCAGCGTGTTGAATTTTAAGATACATAATAAAAATAGGACAATAGACAGTATCTTGTATTTGTGCTTCCATAAAGGTATTTGAGTTTATTGCAACTCATCTCCCCATAAGACGTACCTTAACTTTGTTTGCAGTAGCAAATAAATACAAATTAAAACATAATTTTGCACAATCCAATTATGTAATAATTTGATAAATTGTTAGGTTCCTGTGCTACCTTTTACTAGCTGTAGAAGTTGACAGCAAATTTTGTGAGCTATCTTTTTGGAAGTAATTTCAGTAAGCAAACCTTATCTCCCTTAAAATTGGATTCTATAAAACCCACAAATCCAGTTTTCAGATCAAGAAAATGTGATAGACACTAATCTGAATTTCACAAAATTCTACTGTTGAAAAGATCCAGGTATTGAAATGATTAATAATAGCAATTCTGAAGTGAAGCATCATAACTGCCAAGCCTAAGAGAAATAATCAATAAGCTAACATGACAGAAAAGCCTTACAATCCCACTTGCAAATCAAGATTTTTTTAATTAAAATTCCTTTCGTGCACAATTCTTAAGAATTCAAGTGCCACAGTAACTAAAAGGAAGAAGCATGTAACACTGATCTAGAAGTCTTGTGCATTGAGCCATGACTCCCTTAGCTAGTGCTCCTAAGTTGCCCCCAGCAGAGTTTTTAGAAGCCTTCCTTAGATGTGTATTTAGGCTTGGGGAAAGATGGTTTTGCTGGAGTAATACATAATTAGAAGTTTAAGAGGTCCTCCACTGCTTCAGTCATCTCTAATTCTTTGACTGACATGGTTGCTCTCACCAAGACAAGCGAGGTGAGTTGATCTTGCTTGGGTAGATGCAGATTTTTGTTCTCTTTATCAAGGCAAAGCAGCTGATCTTGACAGTGACAACTGGAACTAAAAAAAGTTCCATCACATTTTAAGCATGTGACTAGATCTTCTGTTACAGAGCCCTCTGCAGATACCTTATTGAAAGGAAGAAGGAATCCTTAACCTCCCAAGGACAGGCGTATGATAAGGGCCATGCCATTTCTGGACAAGGGAAAAAAATCCATAGATGCTCTACTGCCGGTGGTTATTATAGTAGAAAAAAGAATTCCTCACTTATCTTTGAAGACCCATTTCACTGGCTTTAGAGAATGCAAAATGTTACAAACACTTATGGAAGGAAAAAATCCATTAAATGTAAAGCATCATAACGTTATGCTTCAGGTACTACCAGCATGCCTTAGTACAGCCATTGGAACGGACTCTGTCATGAGCGCATATAAACTGATCTGGGAAGTGACAGATTCTGACAAACGAAAGATAACAGGAAGGTCAAAGGTCAATTATTAGCAGAAATACAATTTATTTAATAATCCAGAGGTCATTAAACAGAAACACAAGCTAAAGACAGATTGCTGAACCCACCACTCCTATATTATATCAGCTCTAAGAAGTACAGAGGTCCTAAGGAGATACAACATGGTAAGAACTTCCTGAAGACAGAAATGAGACAAAGCTCCTCTGCAGTGTCAGACTCAAAGCCTCAGTGCTGTGTATGGCTGAAGGAAAGGAACCACTCTGAGCTGTGGAGAATCCCAGCATTTCCCACCCGATTACTGTACTTGGACACATAGCAGACGTACACTAATATGACAGTAGCGTGGGAAGTACACTGGGGGTAAAATAGGACAAAGAATTAAGTTGTAACAGTAATCTGTTTTTAGTATATACGCTACAAGCACTTAAAATGCAGGAAGAGGGCAGACCAGAGGATAATGAAAAGTACATCCTGTGGCTCACCTTTCCAGATGTCAAGTTATCACGGGAGGGAAGGGAAGGAAGTCTTTCGTAAACTGTTCAGATGTACAACTACATTGCTGTTCAAAATTTTTTTCTTCTGATTTTTGCTCATTTAAACAGAGATTGTTTTAAACAAGTAGATTTGAGAGGGCAAGACATGAGGAGGCTAAGCTTGCAGTTCACAGGCATTCAGAAACTGTATTAAGACTTCGACATGAAATCTCCTGTAAAGGTTAAGGAAGTTGATATTTTGGGGGGGTTGTTAGTTCTTGTATTACATTGTACTTGACTTCTCTAACAAGGACCTTACATTGAGGCGAGTATCCCTTCCTCAGAAACGTTCTTATCAGGAGGTCTTGAATGGGGAAGATTGTCTGAACAACTACCTAGGTGGGTTTTTTTGGTTTTTTTTTTTTTTTTGTTTGTTTGTTTGTTTTTTTTTTTTTTTTTTTTACAAACCACATCCTTCAGTTCCCGTCCGAGAGAAAAGCTGGTCTGTATTCTGCCTCATTGAATTAAAAGCCACACACAAATACAACAAGACTGCTTAAGGGAAGGATTCAAGTGAAAATCCAGACAGATTAATACACAGAAATTATTGTCACGAAGTAATCCCCAATTTATATTCAAGTCTAATGCACGCCTTCTGCCCAACATCAACACCAAATCAGTTCCTGCTTTCTTAGCAAAGAGCTGCTACTCAAAATGCAATTCTTTCCTCCCCAAAACACATACAGTTCCAAGGATGAAGTCATGGCTTATCTCCCCGAGGAACACAATGAAACATCTGGGTGAAAAGCGATCATCTATCCCAGCGAGAGACTACTGCAGCAAAAGAAAATTAAGACTGCTCAGAAAGAACAGCATTGCTTAACCAGTCTTCCTTCTTCCCTCACTGCCTTCCAGAGCGGGTCTGAAAAAAATGGAGATTATATTACCTCTAACTCCCTGTTCAGCAAAGCAATTATAAAGCCCCTAGGCTGCTAACACTGAGAAATTACACGTAGCATAGCTCATGACATCACATGCATGATCGTGACAGATTTAAGTAGTAAGAACCACTGGACTGCAAGATGTTTTGAAGGCCCCAACGCATAGAAAAAAGTTCAAAGGCATACTGGCATAGTAGCTTTTTTTTGCTCTCTCATTCTTTTTGACTAAAACCACCATAGCTCATCGAAATTCATCACTGTAGCTGAAACACTCTTCCTTCTCACTATTCCCTCTTACTGCTTGATTTCTCTTGTACATCATAGATGTGAAAGAAGATGCATATAAAGCCTATTTGTAATGAAATTTAATTGAACATAAAGACTAAAAAAAGCCCTCTCTACAGTCTTTTAAGCAAACCAAAAAGTAATAGGCTTTGTGCCTTCACTACAACTTCTGAAATGCAGTACTGAAGTTTAAAAGATTTATTTATAGTATAAACATATAAATAAATGAAGTTTATAAACAAAAAAACTTCTTTTTCATTTCACATCTTAAAATACTGTGGATTTTTACATGACTGACTAAAAGCAGAAACTGCAGCCAATTTCAGGAAGTTACGCTCAAAAAACCAAGACAGGTTACTTCTCTTTTGAATGACGGGGCTTTTATCCAGACGAAGATTTAGAAGTAGGGCAGGCTGCATTTCTCTAATGGACACACATTAAAAGAGTATTGCAGTGGCATACAGGAGCAGATGAGTGTAAGAAATTGTGTAGACTAACATCTTATTTATTTGACATTTTATTTCCTAAACAACCTCCTCCAAATACCTTGACTGGTCCTCTGTTCTCCCTTACATGGAACTCCTCCTCTCCATCAACCCTTCCACTTACTGTCAAACTGTTTTTAATGCCCTTTAACTGAAGGAGATCACAAATTTTACAATCTTATCTCTTTGACAACATGTAGTTGACTATTGTCTTATTTTCATTCAGAAATTTTTTTTTTCCTTTCACCGACCAAGAAAAAGAACATTTCTAATAGCCTCTTAGTCCTGTGTGGTCAGTTTGGGCCATTAAGTATTTCTCAATACTACAACTGACTAAGCATCATCACCCATTTACCTTCATTTCTGTACACGTACCCATTCATATCCCCTTTCATGACAATTCTCTTTTAAATTAATTTTACCTAGGGAGTTATTAATATCATCAACAGGCAAGGTTAGGGTTTTGTTTGTTTAGGTAACTGACATACCAATCCAGTTAAGCATCATGTTCGTCATGTTCTTACCTCGAGTATGTACTTCTCTAAAGATCTGACGTTTTCCAGAGCCTCTGGATCCTGATGGATAACAACTACTTCTTTCAGAGGATACTGGGGAGAAGGGGGGGGGGGGAGAAAATCAGAAACTTTTGTCCTTCCAACTGAAAATAAAGAACTTCAGAAATTATTTATTTATCACTTGAAGTATTTTATTGTTGAACTCTGTTTGCTATTCCAAATGTAATTATTCAATTTTCCCAGGCTTATCCCAAAATTACAAAGGTATTGCACATTCCCAAGGTATTGGTAAGAGATGTTAAGAGTTCTAACCTTTACTGGAATGGTTTTTCTGTCTCTGATTACTCTTCCAAGCTCAATAACAGACTGCAAACAAGAAACGGCACTTTCGATTTTTTTGTCGATGAGATCCTCCCTAGATTAAAAAGGAAACATGATATTGCTTCATTTTCATTGTATCTGTTTGAGCAGATTGAAAACATTTTGCCCCCTTCTCTGAAATTTCCCACAAGAGACTCCATTATGCCCTGTTTGGGGCAATTTGAAAAATGAACAAACAGCTTTTTCTTCTGTCTTTGTGGAGAAGATGAGGAAATAACTTGCTGAAAACAAAGAACAGAGCTATTTCTAAATCATCTTTTGTTAGCACCTCTCACAAGATGGAGATGATGGATTGAGTCATACTACCTATTCTATTAATATCCAATAAAAAGTAAGATTTACATTAATAATATCATAAGAAGATGCAAAAAGATACTATAAATAGGATACTTATAATGACAATGAAATACCTATAATGCAACCAACTCACTGGATCTCAATTTATAATCTTTTCCAGGAATTCTAGATACTTTAGATTGATGTTTTAAACAGTCTTGTCATCTGTCCTGGCTTCATCACTTTAACACCCTTCCATTTTGAGGCAAGGCAGG
>NW_008825218.1:971245-990826 GCF_000699105.1 Pygoscelis adeliae
GGGGGGTGGGGTGGGTTGCTTGGGGTTTTTTTGAGTAAGCTGATGTTCACATCTTGTTTCACATGTACTAGCAGCCAACAGTTCCGAAAATGTGGTTTTCTTGATTTCTTGAGTAGCTGCATAAATTGAGCCGCTCCTTTACAACCGCACAAGTGTCATATCAAGACCAGAGGTACAGGTTCAAAAGACAGTTGTGAATAAAGTGAACAAAGTTGCTTGCTGTAATGTAAGTAGCAAAAGTACTGGGATGAAAACCATGCATCCAATAAGGCTTGTCCAGAAAAACAGAACTGGTAAAGCAAACCTTACAACTGAAATATCCCCATCTTCTGCATTAGGGCTTTGATTAAGATGTTACTACCTATTTTGAAGCTTTTGTTCTTCCAAACGCCAGTCTTTCACGATGGTCCTCCAAAAACTTGGAAATGTGTAAGTTGTGAGGTAAAGATTTTGCTCCCGGAAAGATTCATACAGTATAATGTGGCAGTATTTCAATATTACTTGCCATTACTTAACAACATTGTGGAGCCACAGAATGAGAATAGTCTTCACAGATTGTACGTACATCCACAAAATTTAATTCAACCAATCTGTTCAGACACTTAGCAACCAAGTAATACCTCAGTGGGGTTTGTAACACAGGTATTGAGTCCAGTTCAGCTGTGAAAGCAGCCAAGTCCCTGTACATGCCCATCACATTGCTATAGTAGTATTTTCTGGTACTGCATCAAAAAAAGTCTCTTATTATTAACTGACTATATTGTCCTTATGCAGTCATCAGAAAAATATTCAAAGAAAAATGCAATAGTGTGCTTCGCAACTCAAGGTGAAACTCTCAAACTTCCACAATAATTTAGTTCTGAAAACACGTCTTTTTATCTGACAAAGGGAACAACTGATACATAGGGGATCCAGTAAATTACACAAAATAGTAGCAGACAAAAATCCAAACAAAGTACAAGACAAAGAGGAAAGCCGTGCAAGCCGCTCAAATACATCATATATTTGCATGATGCAGCAGAAAGCCAGTTAGCACTAACAGGAATAAAAAGCGATGAAGCCACTTTTAGACGCTTATGCTAAGCCCATGCCTGAACTGAGTTCCTGCAAATAGCTCACTATCCTTCCACTACTCCATTCTACAGGAGCTCAAAACCATTTCCGATAGCTCACTGATGAGTTTTGCATTCTTTGATTACATATTCTTTAGAGCACTTTCCCAGGGAACAGAAAATCAGCACCATCATTATGTCAACCTCAAACTCCTTGTTGCAGTAACTCTCACTATTAAAGCTGAAGAAAGAACATACACTTCCCTCAAAGGATATAGTATCCATAAAAGAAACACCATTAGCAGAAGGTTTAAATTTTTAAACTGGCACATAAAGTATCAAGGTCAGCTCCCTTATCTTTGAGGGTTTTCAAACTGAGCTGCAATGCAAAAGGAAAGTTTGCTTCTCTTACATCCAGTGACTAACAGCAGACTGCAATGCAGGCACTAACTTAATCCACTAATGTAGCACCAAGGCACTAACGAGCAACTGATTACTGTAATATTAGTGTGACTCCCTCGGCTGGATTAAAAAAAACAAACCCAAAACCAAAACCACAAAACAAAACAACTTCAACTGTCAAGTTCTACCTGGGTTGAGTTGATGCTACGGATAACCCAGAGCATATGTCCCGTACCACCAGCATGGACCCAAACCTTTTTGAAACACACTGGCACTTACAAAAAACCTCACCCATCAGCATCCAAGGAGATGATCTGTCTGCAAAGCTCTCTCATATGCTGTATCCTCTTACAAGGAAGTGGCAGTCTCTGGACAATGGTCTAAATTCTTGATGTGAAGCCAAAAGAACTCACTCTGCTGGCTCCGTATGTGGTCCACACAAAACAATAATTCCAGTCCACATGGGATCTGGCACCAGCATTCACTAAGAAAGGCCTAGAGATGGGGGATGCACACGTTCTTGCAAATGTAGGGCTCACCAGAAAGCTTTATAATCCTTTGGGCCCTTCATAGGTAGGCATTATTATAGCTTCTAGTCAGCGCATGCTTGGAAGAATAAAAAGGATATTCCTTGCCCACCATATGAAGGAAACATTATGAGCTGGGAACATGTGTTCCTCCTAATTGTTTTCTTTCCTATCTACAATCCTTTAACCTGGCAGAAGTCTACTGCCTAAATGTGGAGGAAAAAGAAAATTCCCAGCTAACGTCGAGAGTAGGGTGTGAACCTACAGCAAAGAGACTAACATTAATCAAAGCTTAATCAAAACTTAAAACATTTTTCGCTTGTAGAAAAGAACATGTTAACTACCAATCTAAAATTCTTCCTGAAGCAAAGGAATATTCACATTATTAAAGCAGCTTGTTTTCTTGTTATGCAAAACAGTTTTAAACACAAGTAAGTGAAGGAGCACTGTTCTGTGAAAAGCAAAAGAGAAAAAAACCACCACAAAACAAACCAACACTCAACCAAAACCGAACCAAACCAAAACCACATTTTGCCACATAACAGCTGTCTCTTACCTCACTTGGGGAAGCATGAGGTAGTGGATGCTTTCAGTATTCTTTTCCTGAACCGAGGCCGGATCAATAAGTGTCTTCAGATTCTGGTACATCAGCTCAGTGATAAATGGAGTATATGGTGCCTGTAACGTTGCATTCAATCATCATCTTTTCTTTATTGTTTGTACATTATGAATCAGTAGTGCTTATGAATTGCGTAAGGACAGTTCAGCAAAAACAATGCTTGCACAGTGTCTTCAATGCAGAACTGTGATGTTATTCAAAACGCAGACTGAAATAAATGATGAAATTGCTACTACTTATTCACCTCCTTCCTGATATTTACATGTTACTTTTGGGCATCTGATAAGACATCATAATGTCTCTATCAGTCGGGTGATATTTGCCTTCTTTGTATTTGGAGGCTCATACTACAATGAAGAGTCTAAATTCAAAGTTTTGGAATGTGGGATGCATCCTCCCTCTCACGCATCAGAAAATTTATATTATATCAACTGTATACAATTCTTAATAGTACCATGGGGAAGATAAGCAAATAAAAGGGGGAGGTGGAAAATGAACTGTGCTACACAAATCAGTAGCAATATGTGTTTTCTCCCCATGTGTTCAGTCTCTGTACCCCTAGTTTCTATGGTCAACTTAATCTAAAAGCATGCACTGTTGTGTCTAACTACATTAAAAATATCACGTAATTATATTGGGCTGTAATTTCCTTACCATAAGTCTGCACATGGAGAACAAAACACTAAACAACGTTTCCAAGGCCATAGTACAGTCTTCAGTCCCATTCTCGCCCTATTTGAAGAATTCACCAAGAAAAAAGCAACTGCAATTTTAGGATCAGCAAGTGTACTTCAATAAACTTCAAAAATTTCCTATGTTAATGCAATAAACTGGTTTTCCAAACTGTATTCATTTTGCTCAATCCCATCCAGCAAGTGAAATAGAATTACTGGGCGTTTTGTTTGGCTTTCCTCATAAAGCAAAGAGGAGGAGAAAAAAAAAATGTTAACTTCTCATTCCCACCATCGGGTACAACCTGATATAATTTAAAATGCAGCATAAAGATTTTGTGTAAGACCATGCAGCTGCTATGCATTAAATTAACAGACTACTAGGATTCTGTTTACAGTACAAGATTGCAGAAGTAGATACCTACCTTTAGTCTTCTGCGATTCATTCTAACATACCAGTTGGTCAGAGTATCAACAAACTTCACTAATCGAGGGACTACAGTGTACAGTCTGTAAGCTAGAAGGAAGAAAGTTTACTGTAGTTAATATTTACCCTCTGCATCAAGCTCCTCACTTAAAGAAACACATTGTCATTTGTAGCTCTGGTGTTAAACATAAAACCTGAGCAGAAGCACGTATGTTAGTAAGATCAAAAAAGTGAGAAGACATACTATTACGTTAAAACCATATTTTGAAATTGCACGTCACCAATTCTCATGCTTCAAGACAAACACATCTACCACCAAATTGCTTCCCTAATCCTACACAAACGCGCATTATGGAAGCCTTATGCTTTTATCTGACTTGTAAGAGGATAGTGGATAAAAGACTATTAATCGCAAAGGATTTGGCAAATCCTAGATTTGCACATGCTGTAAATACAGCCAAGTCACTAGAAGTTTAACAGAAGTTACTGTAGAATCATACAATAAAATTTTATTAATTACTGCCAACTTTTTTTTTGTTCACCAGATTTAAAATGAGACACCTATTTCAATCAATTCTCTCTGAATTAATTGCAATTTTTTATTATTTTTCTAAGTAACTCAGTCGGCTAAAAGAACGTAAAGTAACAGCAAGCCTGACGAGGTAAGAAGATAAACATAGCTGTATTTTCAAGCTCTGTGTAACTTAAAAGCACGAAGGACTGCCAACAGGAGAAAGAAGGTCATCACAAGCATCACTATGCAACCGGGAAAACAAATTTCAGTTGTTTGCAAGAGAATTGGGGGGGTGGGGATGGACCTTAAATAGCACTCAGTTTTCTAAGGAAAAACTTATATATAACTTCTCTAAAAGCAAAGAGCGTTTTGATCTCTATTCTGAATCAGTTTCATTAATCAAGCAGCTACTGAGTAAAAAGGATCTTTGCTTTAAAAGCTTCACCACACTTGTCATTGCATTTTCTAAAATAGAAGTGTTTTTAAAGGCAGAGTACTGGTATTTAAACCCTAAAAAGGAAATGCTCAGAAGATTCATGCCACGGTGGGGAAGATATTATTTATGTGGGAATTTGTATTCCTAAAAAATTCCCAGCTTTCTTCCAGCGTTATCTAATTAGGAGACTGGTTAAAAACAAAAAACCTCAACCCCCCCCCACCCTTCAGGGATAGTATATCTTTAACAAGAGATTCAAGTTAGCCTGGAAACATGCATTTCTCACCTCAATAGCTGTAATCCCAGTTCATAAACCAAATCGTGAAATCTTACTTTTTCCATGACTCAAGAAAAAGGCATGCATGTACATGGAAACGCGCACACACATGCACAGACACACACACACTTTCAATTTCAGTCATCAGGAGAAAAGTTGTTTTGTAAAACAATTTCTTGTGTTGGGCACTTAAGTAGAAAAAAAGCATAATAAGCCTTACTGTTTTTAAATACAGACTTTAAATACAGAATTTTAACCCCCCATAAAACACAAAGGATTGTTTGCCCTATTCCTTTCCATATCTTCCCAACATCTTACTACTTGCCCTATTTATCAAAGGGCCCAAATCCCAGATGAGGTTTAGTGGAGAAACTATACTACTATTCAATAGCTAATAATTCATTTGGACACACGTGTTATTATCAAAGCGAAGCTAAGTTAGCTACACCAGCTGCTGCTGAAGAGGTTACTGGCACACGTCTACCTAGCTTGCAGCACTTCTGAAGAGAGCACATCTACAGCTCCAGTTTTGGGCACCTACTAAAACAGAGATAACACGCAACAGCAAAAACCCTCTTACAAACACATGTGTATGGTTTCAACACATTTAACTTTTGCCAATTTTCCATGAATAATAGAAATGACACTGCTTTCTGATACACGTTGTCTCCTTTTCTCCAATTGTATACGTTCTAGGAAGTCAAAAGCTCTCCCCAAGCCAGGATTAGCAGAGGACTGTTATACCTTTCCGAAGTCTTTCTAGGCTCTCTAGAGCATCCCAAGGTTGGAGTGTGCACAGGTATGTTCCCCTTCCCACCCTCAGCCTGTTCAAGTGAGGTCAATACGAAACTGACAGGGACTCCATTTAGGCTGAAATACGGCTGGCTATTCAAGCTACTAGCAGAAATTGGGGCAGAATTAACGTTAAGTTTTACTTAATGGAAACCTTTTTCTAGAGGCAGGCAATCAGTGTAAAATGTAGCTCCACTATAAAATACGCTTGACTAAATGGAAGCAGCTAAGCTCAATTGCAACATTTTTCTGGTTAGTGGTGTCTCCTTGCCATTTAGAGTTTCAAGCCTGTATGTTCTTACACACGATTGCACACACAGGTGCAGGAACAGCACGTTACAGTGCAGACTGGGACATTTCTTTGACAGATAGTGCCCAAATAGCACCCCAGCACCACTGCCTTAGCGAAGTTTTAGACATGGCAGAGACAACAAATTTCTTTTTTATGCATCTTGCAGGTAACAGTTGTATTGCATTAGCCAGCGAATGCAATCATTTATTTTTGCTCACATCATGCCACATCTACAACAGCTTCTGCATTTGTTTATTTTTTCATTATTATTTTCAAAATCTTGGGTTCTAAAATGAAGCTTGTGTAGTGTATTTATCTCCTTTACCTAGCATTTGAGGTTATCAGTCACCATTATAATCTTCCCTTGCCTCTTCCTGACATTTTCCTACTTGAAGTCATATGAAGTAGAAAATCTTAAAACAAAAAAATTCCCAAACTAGTTTTTAAAAAAAGATTAGCACAAGAGTATCATGTCACAGTACCTAAGTTTACTGCATCTCATTAATATCTGTCTGACTGAATTTAGAGTTTATGCAGAAAATAAATTGAAAAATCATGTTTATTAATCACTTCCAAATAAGATGTGTCACTCATTTGATGAGCACGTCATGTTATCTTCATCTAACACAAGACAATAGCATTTAATACCAACACTACAGTCTTGAAAGTCTTTACATTGTCATTTTCCAACAGGAATTTTCTTCTCCTGCTTGGAAGGGCCTTCTTGCTTTGTAAAGATGTCAGCTGACACATCCCTTTTTATTAGCTTCATCTTCCTCTTAGAAATCCAGCAGAGAATTCACGTTTCTACCTCCATGCTCATCTTCCTGCAAATACCATCCCTGTTTAAACCGTGCACTAATCCAAGATCCCAGGTACACATTCACAAATGAATTTTTCACTGGCCCTCAAAGTATTTTCCTCTTTACATGTAGCATGTAAACTTGTGTAGGCTCTGCATATGCAACACATGAAACTCGACACACACCACCATCAAATTTCAAGGACAAAACTTCTAGGAAGAAGCCACATTTTCGTCAACAACAGACAGCTTTTAACATATTCCTGGTTTTGGTAGCTTGAGGATTCTTTCTTCCTTTAATGAAATGTTCTTAGATGACCTCACTTGAATTTTGTTATTACCAAAATGACCTGCTTTATCTACTGTAGCAAGATAAACTCATCATACTGGTCTTGGTGAGAGCGAACATCATATGCCAGTCTAAGAGGAGGGAGTACAAGAGATGACTGAAGCAGAGGAGGACTGTCCTGTGTCCTCAAAATCAGATCTGGCATTTAGCTGTTTCCTCATCATCTACTATCCCACTAATACCTTCCTACCCCAAGCCCAAGCACACCTGCAGAAGGCTTCTAAAAATTCTTCCGAGGGCAACTTAAGATCACAGGCATAGGAGGGGTTATTTGTTTATTCATAAACAGGAACTACAATGGCAAAAGCCATCTTCTTTCCAATATCTAGGTTTCTAGTAACCTTAAAGGCAGCAAAACCTCTTCAAATCCCATCATGACTTTATCTGCAAGTTTGTAAGCTTACTGGATCAGACCAACTACTTCAGGGGGCTCTTGCAGCACCTTCTCTTTTCAATTAATATCATCTTAATATAGTGTGAGCATTGAGAGGTATGGGATGATGAAAAAGAGAACATGCAGGAAGAAAAACCAGGAGAGTATCTTCTTACAGCTACACAATATCCTAATGCTATTCCATCCTGCTGCGCACACTCCCAACATGATTACAAAGAAACCCTCTCCATCGAACTATGCAGAGGAAAATTTATTCCCCATCCTCATGTACCTCTCAAAATTATTTTATTTAGCTGGCTTGAGCACTGCCCATTTTATCCTTTTTTTACAGCTTCCCCAAGTTCTATTTGGCTTCATTTTCACTGCTGTCTTTCAGTTACTATTATAATACTATTAATTGCTCCAAGCACTGCAGAAGATGTTGTTACAGCAACAAGCTACATCACTGAGCTCATAGGATTAGCCGTGACAAAAAAAGCCTCATCGCTTTCTGAAGTCTCATGAACAAGCATAGCAAAATCTGTATTAACACCCATGAAAGCAGCATTCCAAGTATTATGGTAGCTGGTTAAAGGTTTCCTTCCTTTTATCTGAACAGTAAGTCTCATGTGGAATCTGGAAATCTCTGGATGAAATGGCTAGTTCTCTAATCAAAAATTAAACACCCGTACACACACCCAACCAAACATGTGCATACCTGCCATTTCAGCTTTGAAGAACTGAATGAGTGATTGGGTGAAAGAAAGAATCCATTTATCCATGATGTTATTGCTCTCCTTAACTGTGTTCTCATTGTAAAGGAATTCTCTTCCCTCATCCTATCATCAATATAAAAACACAAAACACGTTTTCAAGTCATAAGGGTATATATTCAAATCTCTGTATCTAACCACCTGTCAGCCACTAATATTTTGTCACCTTCACTGTGTTACACTGGTTTCCTAAGAGAGAACATTAAATTCCAGAAACAAGTATGCAAGAGAAATAGCTAAGGAAAACCCGACTCCCACTGCTGCTGATTTCACCACACCATAGGTTCAACAACAAAGGAGGCCAATTATTTGGATCTGTTAAACCAGATAAAAAGTTGTACAGCACACAACAGTATGCTGTCGTTCTTTCCCTGTCTGCAGTATAAGTCATAGCTTTCCAGACACAAGGTAGGACTCTTGAATTTACGTAACTCCTTCATCTAGGAGGATCTGGAGCATTTACAAGAAATGTACTATAAAGATTAATTCTATTTGGGGAAAGGGCATATAAACTATATAATTAAAGAGCATGTGACAATGTCAACAGATTAAAACATAGAAAAACATAACAACCGGAAAAGCAGGTGGAATTTTTAGGCATCCAACATGCATGTAGTGCATTTTGTTGCTTTCCAGAATACTGATGTTTGCACCCATCTGAGAAATTTCGTAACACTTTGCTGGTTCTGTAGGGCATTGCAAGCAAGACCACAAGTAAACACATTTGTTGCTGCCTACAGCCTGACTCTTTTCCATGTGAACGTTCTTATGACTGGTTGAAAACAGGGGGGTTGTTTATTTTTTTCGGATTTACAAACAGTATTTAACATCTGGTTTTAAGAGTCTTTGGACTTTCCCTTCTCTGAGAGTCCACATGAAAAGATCTGTTTGGATTATTCGACCCAGTAATTATGCATCCACTTACATAGTATAAAGGAGAAGATTCTTAGGAAAGAAACATATCTGCACACCCAGTGCAGCAATCCCAGTGTGAGGTCAGCGATCATTTAACCAGCTACAATTACTGTGGTAATTACAGTAAGCATAAAATTATTATTAGACTTCATCCAGGACACTGGGATTGTAGTTTCTCTCTTGCAGGAGGCAGAATACAATGAAAAAGTTGTTTAAGCCTGTGCATGAAATCTAATTTAAGCACTATCACCTCCAACAGCACATTCTTCTGCCTAATATGGTGCATAGGAATGGTTTCACTATCTATTTAGAAAGAAAAATTACATCTGCTGAATTACCAAAACTATCTGCTTAAGCACCCGGGTTTTCCACTGGGGTCTTCCACCCCCAATTTGGCTCATCTTGCAAGATTTAATGGGATCACAGCAAAACTCTGCAAAGCACACTTTAGATAATTCAAAGGTCAAACAAGAAAAACTGAAGTGTATTTTTGGGGCAATGCGTAAGTTCGTCTGACGAATGCTGTCTAGGGATCCTAAGAAAAGATTTGTTAAATATTAGGATGTGAAGTTACCAGACTTTCTTCCCAAAAGGGGTTGTTAAAAAAATAAAACCATTTACTTAAGTCAGCTATTTACTGTACTATTTATTGAAAACAGCTGCCTTGATTGCTTCAAATGGCAGCTCTCCACAGTGATTAGGCTGCGACTGTAATTTCATGCATGGTACGAGGTTTGAACTTTTTCACTTAGTTCCCACTCTCCCATAAAAGTCTGCACTAACAAGTGCCAACCTTCTATCATTAATCTCAGCTGAAAGATTAAAATTGGTTTCAACAGAAACTATACAATATACACATAAAATCTTCAACTTAAATGAAAAATTACTATAAGAAAGAAATTGTAATCTTGCTTTAATTCTGAAAGTGTAGAAACTCATGTCACTTATCCAACATCTTTTAGTAGCTTTCAAAAGTAATCTACAAGTCTAAAGCATTATTGCTTTTATGATGATTTACCTTTCTTTCCATTCCATTTCTTTATTTTTTTTTCCAAGTTGTATTTAAATTTAACTTTAAAAAAAATTAACTGTCCTGTTACAGAAGGCAATCTTCTTGCTGTGGTTAATGTATTCAGTATCGAGTATTCCCAAGTTAAACATCTTTATACAGATTCATCATTGAAGTTACAGTAAATGAGTTAGCTCAAGAAATTGTCACAGCAGCCACTACTGAAAATAACTTTCTTTTCATTACTTATTTGCAGTTCTATTTGTATTAAATCTGTATGCTGTTAAGCAATGTTCTCAGTGCAAAGAAACTTGCAGTCCAGATGCCATCCTCCAACGGCATCCCTCCTGCGATGTAGCCATGCCTGACTACATGATGTGGGGTAACACACAGCTGCAGCAGCACTCAAGGCAGCATCAGTGACACCTACTGCCTCCAAGCTACTACTCAAACACTGGTAAGACAATTACTAGAAAACCAACAAGGCTTAGTATGGACATTTCAGAAGGATGCCCTCAAGCACATGTGGTACCTGGCTTTTAACTGGTGTTCCCAGCAAGGTGACTAGCAGCAGATAATTGCTTAGTAGGTATTAACTCCACAGACTCGAAGTCCCTATCTTGTTCTCTAATTTCAGGAGTACGAATGCAATAGCATCACATTTCTCTCAAATAAAAGGGAATTAAGAGTACCCTAATCTGATAAATGATAGCTGTTACATCTTGACAGTCCCCTACCTTCCACTCCTCCTTTCTATATAATAAGAAGCTTGGTCAAGAAGAGAAAGATGCAGGGTGATTATAGCTTTATAAAACAGGGTACAAACAGCAAATAACACAGAAATTAACAGCAAGTATATACAGCCTGATCTAACTTTGAAGTCAGCCTTGCTTTGAACAAGGAGATAAAGATCAGATGACCGTCAGAGTCCAGTCCTCCCTTCCAATCCAAATTTCTCTATGATGCTAATTCACTTTAACAGTGGAAGAAGCACAAAGCCCCCTTCCACTTTGCTCTTCCATGCTTGAGAGATCTGTACCTTATGTTGCAGGATCTGAACATTCTGAACAAGAAAGCGATATGCATTGTACCAGGGCAGGAAGACATCCTTTAATATATCCCTTACTCCTTCCTCCTTAAACCTCAGATTTTCTGCTCTTACCACAGGAGAATTGATCAGGTATAACCTGCAAAATAAGAACACAATACTTAAAAGCTTAAAACTGCATATACTGATAGAAACGCTCTTAAAATGTACAGTAAACCCTAGAGAGCTGCATAGCAAGAGAAAGATACCCAAGGGAGCAGTTTCACACTGAGAACTCTAAGGAAGACAGTATTGTAAGCATGTAACATATGAACATATGACAATTTACTTCCTAGGAATCCTACAGGATTTTTATGATACTGCATATGGACCTTGAATTGGAATTTAAATTTTAATTTTTACTCTAGAAGTTAATTGAAGTGATAACACATGCTCAGATGCTATTACAGTATAAAACAAGCAGTGGATGCATGGAATTAGTGTTCATCTTTAGAATGGCACCTATAGTTTTGGTAATATTTTGAATTCCTTAACAATGACACAGTACCTTTCTGCTCAATCTAGTTAATTTCCTCAATTATAAAAAGCTTTGGGCCCATTGCAAACACAAGACTAAGGAGCAAGGAAAAACAGGCAAATCAAAGTAAAAGAGCAGAAATTAACATTTTCAAGAAAAACAGCCCCAAAAGAGGACAAAGGATGTACAAATGTGTCTCAGCTCCAGAAACAGCTCAGCAGAGGATTCAGGTGGCACTGACTACTTATATCAGAAGCAGCCCCTCACAGAATCACACCCTCACAGAACTCAGCCAAGGGAGTTCATCTATACATGAAATCCACCCTGTCTAGGGAGATCCTCCTTGGGTCAGTCTCTCTCAAGCTAACAGTTTCTTATTTCAGAGGGACAGACATGTCCCCCAGCTTCCTTGCTGGCTGTGAGTTTGCAAAACATCATCTTTACATTTTATCCCATCTTCTTCCCTAAACAAATATTCTGTCTACGGAGACAAACTGGTGTCTATCAAGTTAACTCAAAAAGAAACCAGGTTTTACTCGAGTATCAAAAAAAAAAACTTGAATACAAACTTGATTTAGATACACTCCATTTAATTTTCCAAATATGGAAAACAAACCAAACATTTTTTTGTTTTAAGGATTGTGGCATTTCTCAATAGAAATTTATTAACTCATTTTCTCACATTTTATCAACTTTTAAAATCATGACTCTAAACTAACATATCTTTACAGGCACTTCCTTTAGGAGGCTTTAAAATCTTAATGGGGTTTGACACAGCACATTCAAGAATACCAGACCATAAATTCTTCAGGAGACGGCTTCTTGCATAAAAATGAATACATAAAAATAGAGCTGCCAGAGTAAACAGACAGTAATGCAGCACAGAAATGGGCATGCATTGGGTTGTCAAGCACTGGAACAGGCTGCCCAGGGAAGCGGTTGAGTCACCATCCCTGGAGGCATTTAAAAGACATGTAGACGTGGCACTGACTGACATGGCTTAGTGGTGAACTTGGCAGTGCTAGGTTAACGGTTGGACTTGATCATCTTAAAGGTCTTTTCCAACCTAAACGATTCTATGGTTCTATGATTTTCAGGACTGTATTGAAAAAAAAAGTATTTTTAAACATGATACTGGAATTCAAATTATAAATTTACAAAAGTACAGAACAATTAAGCATGATAATGACACTAGAATTTATAAGTATATATTTAAATCAAACTTCCCATCACAATTTTTTATGTGTTTATTACTCATTATTTATTTCAGAACTCAAACATAACTTTGCTCCGAATACAAGAGGTAGTCTGGCCCCAGGGTACAGCAGGATACTCCAGGCCTTTTACCCATTTGGGACTTACCTAAAATAACGACCACTTCAAATTGCCTCCACTGCTTTCCTCCTGAAGAGGCAGCAATGCAAACTAATCAGAACTATGAAGGATCCACTAAATTGCTCCTCTGCACCCACCTCAGCAGCACTTGCTGCAGAATCTACCAGAAGTCTTCTTAAAATCTCTCTTAGTACGAGAAACTAAAGAAAACGTAGCTCTCCAAGGCTACAGTTTTGTTTGTTTGTTTTTAACATAGCAGCCCTACACTGTCTTACAATATGTAAATGTTAAAAGAATACTAATTTCCTAAATTATTCCAATGCAAACGTACTTACATCTATTATCTGGAAAGAGAAATAAGGCACCCGATAAAGAAAGAATTCTATCAATATAGTTACACCTAGTGATATTACCCATTGGGCAGAAAATAAAACCTTCCTCAAATCAAGCCAGTATTATCAAGTTTTCCAACAAGGTATGAGAAACAATAAAGTACCCTCCTTTTCATCTCTCTAAAACAGTAGTCTATGGCTTTATGTTATTTCTTCTATATTTTAAGAACAGATTGAGAGGAGAATGTAACACATCACTTCTAACAGCAACTTACCTCAGGATACGTGAAAGCAAAGGGCTCGTAAATACTATGACCAGCAAATTCTCCTTCTGACATAGTTCAACTCTGACAGCTATCCAACCCAAGTCATGGGTCTTAGGAATATCGAAATATAACTGGTTTTGACAATTCTTATGGACTTCACACAGGATTCAAGTTTCAGGAAGTCTAAAGTTGGGTTGTTAAATTTACTGTGCTGTTATTTCTTCTGTTCGCCCTTTCTATTCAATTCCATATTCATTTAAACAACTTACATCTGTATTTTCTGCTGATCTATTTATCAAAGTGGCAGTTAGAGAGAGTGTGTGTGTACACGTACACTGCAAAAGCTAAACTAATTCTGCAGGGAAACAGTGCCAAGGAAAAAACTCAGTTGTAGCTTTTTCTATAAACAGAACATATCAAGAGCTTCAGCGAATAAGCAGAGACAACTGAATCGCACAGCTCCTTCCATAAATGAACCTAGTCTGCAATGCTTTTTACTCTCTTTGTGGGTGTATGTATAAATAAATGTGACATTAAAGAATGAGTGCACAGGCAGAAAAATGAATTAGCTTTTTATAAATCAAAAAAACATGAATAATGGGAGTGTAACTTCTGGTGTTTGAGATTTTTTTGTTTTGTTTTATAAAAAAAGGCAGATTTTTTCCAATGGAAATGTCACTTGTGATTTAAAAATCTCCAATATGAGTAACTCCTACCCTTTTCATTCATATTGTTCCAGCTACCAATTCACTGGTATTCTGCTAATACCACTTGATTATTTGTAAAGAACAATTTTGGTCAAATTTAAGAAATCCACCCAACTCTCCATTGTAAGCATATATGAGAAGATAATTTACTAGGTCTTTTAAATGCTAAAGCTTCAAACAATAAGGAACTTCACATCTATTTTTTAAAATTATCTAGAACAAGCAACAATCATCTTTCTCAAATAAACCAAAAACCACTGTACACTAAGCTTTCATTCAGCCCAATCGTTACCGTGTATAGTTGTAACATACAATTCAACATGTGTAATAGTTTAAGGTTTTCTTATATACAGGAAGAACTACAGGGCTCTCAAGAAATGCATAAGCAGTGTACTCCCGCAGTTACTAAGATGTCTTTACTGTACTTTTACCTCAAGGTATCATCACTTCATGCATGTAGTTAATGCATCTAGCCGAAGTACCAGGCAACTGCGTAATTACGTGGATATGTTAGTATAACTTTAATGAAACACTTGAACTGTGTTTAATCTCGGTTTGACCAGGACAATTTATATATACACATTAGGTTGCTCCACTTCTGCTTTTCTGGTTTCACTATTATTAGGTACATATTGTATACTTACACCAGCAAAAGAAATGCTTTCTCTTTAGAAAATGTATAGTATAAGCAGCAAACAAACATTTCTGTGCATTATATGTCTGCTATGAACAGAAAGCTAACATATCAGACTACATTAATTAAGTAAACCCTACCTTAGTGCATCAGCTCCATAACTATTTACAATACTCATTGGATCAGGATAATTCTTCTTCCTTTTGCTCATCTTTTGGCCGTCACTAGAAGATATCAGAATGTAGGCATAAATTCCCAGAATTCTTGTAATACATGGATAAAGAAAAAAGGCCCCTCAAATCCAGCTTAATTCTTCCGTCCTATTATGTTCTTGGTAGCATAGACATAATTATATATTAGCACGTCATTTCAGTATGACTGGTGAACCCACGAGAGCAACTGAAAAACAACTCAAGAGGCTCCCAAAAGTTCCAAATTTAAGCAGGAAATCTGTCTTTCCTAACAAAGCTGAGGGAAGATGCGCTGCTTTAGAATCAATCCCTCCAGCCCACTGGCAAAGCTTTATTTGAAAATAAAAGGAAACAAGTAATTAACTTATTTAAAATTACATCTAAAAGTAGATTTATAATCCCCTTTACTCTGCATAACAGGTAGCATTTCCTATTCTTCCCTATTCTGACTTGTTACTCATTTTCTCTCTCTCTAGGAGGGACTAATCCTGCTGGAAGGAACCTAGTGCAACAGATAGCTGGGATGTGTAAACCTCACACTCTCAGGTGCCTCTTACCTCCTGCAACAGCGATATCTCCCTGACATGTCTTAACAGCTCCAACATCCATTTCAGATTTAATTTACAATTCGCAGGGACTTATCTGAAATATTCTTTGGCTAAAAAAATCTGCTCGGGAAAGAATTGACTGATATACCAACCTGGCAAGAACAAGGCCATTCACAATTACATTCTTGAAAGGAGGCCTTCCAAAAAGAGCAGTGGACAGCACCAGCAAAGTGTAGAACCTGAAACAAGAGACAACGTAAATGTGACTTTCTAAATATGCCAAACGAAAGTCTGCATGTCCTTCATTACAAAAGAAATTTTTCATTATGTTGTTTTACTCTAGCAAAGTTAAAATTTAAGTATATGGAACACTTATGTGGCAAAGACTCAGAAAAGGAGCTTATTTTAAGTAGACCTTTTTCCTCTTTGTAGCATATCGTGCTGTTTGCTCAGCTGTGATCTACTAGTCCAAGAAGGCTGCAAAATTGTAATAGTAAGCACTAGGAAGGTCGTGAAGAAGAAGATTTCAGCATTTTCCCCTTTAATACAGAAAAGAGAATTCTGTCCCTGAACAAGCTCCCTATTTGCTCACTGTAAACCTCTGAACACAGAACCAGTCAGGACCAAACATGGCAAACAGGACTGGCACACTTTTTGTGTGTGTTAACGTGTGTATTCTTCAGCCTAGCAGACAACAGAACAGTTACTGCTGGGAGCATAAAAGCAAGTTAGCAAAAGTGAGCAGAGCCTCCTTCCAATCAAACTTAGCTGGGTAAATTAGCCATCACTATAAAATACGAGAATGTAGGCGTTCCCCACAACAAAGGGCAGTATAGAGGGTTCCCCCCTATTTGATGCGTTTACAATACCTGTATAAACTATCTAGGACACTTAGGAAATCAGCGTTGGAGCAAGCACAGGCACCTATTGTTCAATATGTCGATATATGATTATATCTGAGAAATTAAGTGGAGGTGCAAGATGATGTGATAATTTCATACTCAGGAGTCACAACCTTCACCAAAGGAGGCATCTATGAGCTTCTGTAACTGCACTGCTGGTAATGACTTTTAAGAAAATAACTGGAGGGTGGGCCACAGCTTTCCTGGTTTAAAATGAGTATCACACTGACGATTGCTTAGCAACCTTAAAACAGCATATGATTATACAAAAGCTAATTGATTTAGAATAAGGCACAGGAGGTTATGCCTCAGAACTATGCATTTGCATGAAGATTTAGTGGAGAAACACTTCAGTTAAGAAAAGTCCATCTGTATATTCCAAAGTAGTTTTTATCAAAAAGCTGCCTATAATTGCAAAAGCATTATTCTGACACTTGAGGGTCCAAAGCTGCTATGTGCATTACTGCATTTATTAAGTGGCTTACACAACAGCTCTGATGCTTATCTCTCAGACAGGCTTTTAAGTCTCAAGATCACCTCAATTCACACTGTAGGATCCAAATCCTCTTCATTAAATTGCATTGTAATTTCATGAATTTTAACCAATACTCCTCCACCTGCACTCAAAATCCCCATCTTCATTTTTAACCTTCTTAGGAAAACCGCTAAACACAAACATCTGAGCATTTACTGAGATGATCGACACCTCAAGCCTACAAGACTGACAGTTCATTACAAACACAGCAGTACTTCTTTAATGTATAGTATGAAGGTACCTCATTGACAAACTGTCATCGCTTTCTGCAAACTGGTCGCAAATTCTCATATTAGAGCAGGTGCCTTTGAACAAAGCAAAACCAACTAGAAGAGATTTCAATACTGTTTGTATTAAGGAACCGTACAGACAGACTGTGGGCACCAAAAAAAATACATTCAAGAACTTCTCACAAATTTTATTTGCACTGTCAAACCCGATGAGCCTCAGCAATGAGGTACCTTAGTTGATGATAGTTGCAAGACTGTCTGAGATCCTGTGATCCACCGTTCTGACATAACTCTTCTTATTCTTTCTCAGATTATCCTTTTAAAAAAATTCACCTCATTCACTCTGAATACTTTAAAGGAGTGTCTCTCTGCACCTTATTTTTGAAATATCTTGTCCACAGACACATTTGTTCCTGACAACTTCCTCGACTTACCTCCGCTGCTTCATCTTCCATTCACCAAATCTCAGTCTGCTTCTAGTTATGTCCTTGCAGACACATAGCTATCAGCCAAAACAACAGTAAAAAAACCCCTTAACACAGAGACAGAAGTCCACTTTTCTGCTCTTCTTCCCTCCTCTTCCACTCCCCCCAAAAGGGGAAAAGCGTTCCCTCCCTGTTTTCTCCTTTCTTGAACAATTGCGGGTAAATTCATAATCCTGTGGTTCATGCCAAAAATCTTCAGCTATGAATTCCCTGTAGGCCACCACATTCTGACCATGGCTATAAATCTTGTTGCATCTCCCTATATACAGAGATAGAGCCTTTCCTACCAATCTGTCCGGACTGCCAGTCTTGCAACCCAACTACTGTAAGGTTTTTTCCTCTGGCCTTAACAACTATAATTCAGCTCTCATATTCATGCAGAAAGTCATCAAAAAGATCACTCTCCCAACTCATCACCTTGGTCACACTAATTTTCCCCTTGTCTCCCTTGATTTTCTCTGTTGAGTCAAACAGAAGCCACTGGACCTGAACCTCCTGAGCCTTTCACCACCTACCAGTCCTCACTGAACGTCAGCTGCAGTCTCTGACCTGACAGAAAACCAATCTTCATTCTGAATCTTAACATTTTATGCAGAATGCTTCAAATAAAATAAAATAAAAAAAAAAATCACATACTATGCTCTTAACACTTCAGAACTCACCAGCTTGTTGTTCACTTCGGCCTATTATGATATAACGCTATCATACTAGTGGAAAGATATCTTCTCTTCTAAATATCCTCATTTTTTTCCAAGACTTAGGAAAAGGTAACTAAAAGCCTAACAGTTTTAGAATGAGAACCCTTCTTAAGAACAGCCTGAGACACCTTTACCTTTTACTAAAAAACCCCACCACCTCACATCTTAATTCCTTCTTTCTTTCACAAAATAAAAGTGCTCTTTTGCAAGTCACAGAACACTAGCTGTTACCAAAGCACCAGCTTATTAACAGACATGAGCACCATGGGAAAGGTATAAGCATCATGTATTGAGGCAAGCGTTTTGATATTCCACCCACAAACAGATGAGACAGAGTTGGGCATGGTGAAGACTTACAGTAACTCTTAAGCTGATGTTAAAAACAAAAAACAATCTACTCTAGATTGTAATGCGAAAGCTTCCATTTGCACATTGCCTACAGTACACAACACAAGTGTGTGGGCTCAAACCGAAGCACAGCAGGTGTATTTCTATCACCACAGAGTCACTGCTGGCATTAGCATCAGCTTGGACTTAGAATCATAGAATAGTTTGGGTTGGAAGGGACCTCTAAAGGTCATCTAGTCCAACCCCCCTGCCGTGGGCAGGGACATCTGCAACTAGATCAGGTCGCTCAGAGCCCCGTCCAACCTGACCTTGAATGTGTCCAGGGATGGGGCATCCACCACCCCTCTGGGCAACCTGTGCCAGTGCCTCACCACCCTCAGTGTAAAAAAATTCTTCCTTATATCTAGTCTAAGTCTACCCCCCTTTAGTTTAAAGCCATTCCCCCTTGTCCTGTCGCAACAGGCCCTGCTAAAAAGTTTGCCACCATCTTTTTCATAAGACCCCTTTAAGTACTGACAGGCTGCAAGAAGGTCTCCCCGACGCCTTCTCTTCTCTAGGCTGAACAACCCCAACTC
>NW_008825218.1:992917-1004418 GCF_000699105.1 Pygoscelis adeliae
GGGTGGTTGAAGTCCCCCATGAGGACCAGGGCTTGTGAGCGTGAGGCTGTTCCTGTCTGTCTATGGAGGGCCTCATCTGCTTGGTCTTCCTGGTCAGGTGGCCTGTAGCACACCCCCACCGTAATGTCACCTGTCCCTGCCTTCCTTTAATCCTGACCCACAAGCTCTGGGTCAGCTCCTCATCCATCCCCAGGCAGAGCTCCATGCGCTCCAGCTGGTCATTGACATAGAGGGCGACACCCCCTCCTCGTCTCCCCTGCCTGTCCTTCCTAAAGAGCCTGTATCCCTCCATTCCGACACTCCAGTCATAGGACTTCTCTTATTATTTTTCCAGGGCCAATCTTCAGCTGAATTAGTGAGATGATTCAGTTCAGCCTACTAGGGAAAGGGAAAGAAGCCACTTATCCACAGGTTACATTTACCATTTAAAGAAGAGAACATTATAAACCAGAAACATGATAGTTAGAGGATCTGGATGTTGCACTGCGCTCAAGTTCAGATTAATACCGTACTGTAAAAAGGCCAACTCATGTAAAAATTACAAATGCATTCTTTAAGGGCACTAGAGAGCTTCAGTGGATGCGTATGAGATCAGACTTATCTTTTCATCTGTCATGTCTCCCACACATGGTTTGAAGTATAGCACTAAAAGAAACACTGCACTAAGCGTGTGTGACACATACTAATCCACTGTGACATCCCAATCTCAAATAGCTGAACCACGAAACCTAAAATTTATCATTCCTCCTGTATTTTTACTGGAATTGTAACTACCAAGAGTAAATTTTGTATCCACATAAAAAACCCAAACCATTTTTAATGCTGCTGAACTTTCACAATTCAGTAGCTCCTTTGCACGGTGGAAGAATGATTATGTTGTCGAATTTTTTTAATTTGTTTTCATTTTTTGGCATCTAAATTACAATAAATGCCGTTTCATCTTTATAAAATGTAGCAGGGAGAAAATCAGTTTCTGACTGTGTCTTTTGCATGCATTCTATATGTCTTTATCATGTGTTCTTTTATTTGTCTCTTTTCTTTAAAAAAAGGCACAATTTTCTAATTTTTTTCAGATAAAAAGAAAGAATAAAAAAAAGAGGCAAAACTAAGCTTTTTAATTCTCCTTTCGTGGGCATAATGAACAATGTTGCAGAAAGACTAATACAGAAAATCACTAGTATTACAACTTCTCAAGCTATTTTTCTCCATTCCTCCTTCATTCTAACATTGTCCTAGCTTCCCCCAGTCCCCAAAGCACAGCTACTGCTGAGTAAGCAGTTTTTCTCCCAGATAAAGAAAAACCCTATCGCTTTTCTTCAAGATGAAACAGGTATTATTTAAATATAATATATAGTATATAACATTCCATTTTATATTTAATGTTTCCTAAATTAGCATTTGTCAGATTAACAGTGCTGTATCCACATGCTATATGCAACAGTAAAGAAAAGGTAAATGAAGAAACATAGGGTTCATTGGATATACTGGATCCAACACTGAAGAGCAGCAAGCACAAAAGTGACCTGCAAATGATACCAGTATGTCCCTCTATTGCTGGGTTTCATACTACTCAACAGTACTCAGTTGTATACTAACACTGAAAAGCACCATGACTAGTAAGCTGTGATACACAATTGTAGAGAGCACAAAGTTGAAGATCAAAGATCAACACAAACAGATGGCCTAACAAAGACTACTTTGGGGGGGGAATAAAAAAGAAAAAAGAAAAAAAGTCACTATACATGTAAGAGGTCAGTTTTAACTAAGTTCATCAGGTTGCCCTAATTCTGACCTCTGTGAAGTACTGCTTTGAGGACCCATTACAAACATTATGCATAACACTAACTAGGTAAGGTGCAGCTATATTCTGAAAAGTATTTAATATGCCATGAGGAGTCCATGTTTCACTAAGTAAGACTTAAGTGGTCTCTCCCTAATTGCCAAACTTGCAAATGTAACTTCCGTTTTGAGGACCTAGATAATTTTTTGCATCACAAGTAAGGGGCTGCAAAGTGAAGACACCTTTTGCTATATTCATGAAACTTATTTTTATTTAGCGTCATGCCTCAAATGTTTCCTTGCTCAAGTCTCCTGGCTTTGTGAGTACGTATAAACCTTGCTCTCAACTTCACAAACACACAAAAGCCCACCTCTTACTGCTTTGTTTGGGTTGGTTGGTTTGTTGGGGGAGTAGAGGAGTGGGCAAAGGGAGGTGCCAACTATGTTCCAGAGGAAATCAGTTTATTTAACTCTAATAACGCAAGTTACTGCATGGAAGATTTCTACTTGTACATAGTCATATGTACTAATCTAGAAAACACAAAAATTCATCTTAAAAACCTGTCAGTTTTCACAGCCAACTTCAAAAATGGAATAAACACTTAAAAATGCCAAAACTAAAACTGTATGTATGCATGCATGCACGAGAAATTACCCAAAGAAAATCTGAGATTAGAGAAAAATTTTCATCAATAACTGAAAAGCATTTATCCAGAGAGGAATCAAATAAGCAGATGAAGTTTACAGTTAGAAAATTTGATTTTTGTAAGCTATAAGATCTTAACAACATAAGGTTTGACTTAATTTGTTTTTTCCCCACTCATATAAACCCAAAATTCAAATTTAATCTAGGGGGTAAAAATGACTAGCCTATACATTGGCTTGAAATCCTCAAAACATTGACTTCCATTTCAACTGACTCAACTGCTGTTCTGTTTCTAGTAGATAACTCAAGTTCTATGATAATTCAGCTGCTGAGATTCTTCCTTACCAGGACAAACATCTGCCCTATTACCTAATGACATTTTCCACAAGAGCCGGGAATATTGCTTGCTAACAGGTAGTCTTTTTGCAACATTTTTGTCACCAAGCTTTAGAATACCTTGCATTTTACTGAAAAAAAGAAATCATACACTTATCTATACAACATTAAAGGATCAGCCAGATGTAACAGTGTTAGACACAGGGCAATAATATCACATAATAAAGTGGCAGAAAATTACCATCCTCGGGTTTGGTCAATGCCTTCAGCAATGAAGTCAGCAGGGAAAGCATCTTCAAGTTCTTTTTTGTTTTCAAATGGATAATGGACTTGTGCATAAGGCATGCTTCCACTCTCAAACCAGCAATCAAAAACTTCAGGGACCCGGTGCAGAAAGCCCTTGCCACAGTGCGAAGGAATAGTCAGGTGATCAACACTATGAGAAAGAAAGATTGACAAATTCAAACAAAAACAAGAATTAGCACAAAAAGTTAACCTTATGCTTGCATAAGGTATGAGAGGAGTTTTTATTTTAATGATTCTTCAAAAAGGTCAGCATTTCCTTTGACAATTTTTATAATTTAAAGCTATTTTAGAGTTGGTTTTTTTTTGTATTAACAGTGTCTAAGACAGAAGAAAGGAAAATTTATACATGTTAATCACAAGTCCTCTTACTACTTTTCTATTCTCCCTAAATCTGTTTCTCAGGGTTTGGGAAAACCAGTATTTTTTATGTCTGCTCAACTATTTTTAATGATGAGTTAACAGTCTCTGTGACCGACCTTTCTCGATGGAGATCAGTGACTTTCACTCCAGACAGCTCTTCCAATTCTGCCACTGAACCAATACAAACTACCTGTAAAAGATACTCAAGAAATTTAGTCAGTTATTTGCACACAGTAGCAATTTTTTTTTAACATCAGACAGGAGACTTGTAAGTCAGTCAGCATCTTCTAAAGTAGCTGAGATAGCTGAAAAGACAACAAAAATTTTGTTGTCCCCTTCTTCAACCTAACAAAGCAGCAAACGATGTTGGAGACCACTGCCTGATTTAATACAATTCATGTCAGAATAATTGGAGACTTCGAAGAACAAGCATGTTGTCAGATATCGAAAAAGGTGGGGTTTTGTTGTTTGTTTGGGTTTTTTTTCCAAGCAACCCACAACCAATCACCTCTGAAAATTCAATGATCCTGACTTTTATACAGATCGGAGTTTCAGGTCCCAAGTTCCTCTTCTGAAGCTAAGGTAAGCAGCTAAATTGCTCATAATTGAGTGTAAGTGTTCCATCCCGGGTACACTAAACTGTTCGTATTAATGGCTTCTTATTTAAAGTGAAAAAAAAAAGTGTCACAGCTAACAAAGTGGTTGTTAAGAAAGGTACAGACTTCTCTTGTTTTTATTGCATCAACACACTATCTAAGAAAAAAAGGAAAGTTTCGGTAACAGACTTGCATCGACATCATGAAATGTTGATGAACCAAATGATTCTGAAAACTGTATATAGAAGAGAAGGAAAAAAAAGCAAAGCTTTCTTTGCTTTACGTTTTAATCAAGTTTAAGCCTCCCAGGGCCCTGTGGCCACCTCTCATCTGGCAGGATTCATGAGCCACAAGCTGCAGTACAGGTCTGGATTTTGGAGATCCAGTCCAATTTGGAATTGCCATGGATAAAACTGGTTTTTGACAGATCTGACAGGGAAGGAGTTAAATGTACCAACATAAAGTAGGCTAGGCATTTTTCACATAAGATAACTTTCTAACTTGCTCTTAGGATACAACAAGTCAGAGCAGTGCCCAATTCCTATAGCTAGTCTTAAATATGTGCATATGTATACACACAGAAATTATGACTAACCAAAAGGTTTTGGTGTATTTAATTAAAAAAAATTGTCATGAATTACAGAGAAGATAGAAACTCAGTCTGATTTGGGTTTTAAGCCATGATTTTCCTAGTCCAATTCAACTGCTGATCTGCATTACTAATCACCATCTTTTATTGTTAAAGTACTTTTGAAATGTAACTTTTTCATTACTTATCTATTTGTCTTATTTTTCTAGAGGAAATGAAGCATTACAATGATTATGATAGTCAAGTACAACAGTCTGCTGTTTGCATAGCAAACCACACCAGGGGATTGATCCCTGTTAAAAATACGCCTTTATCAACAAACTATTTTTAACCCAGATCTGTTCTTCATTCACCATGTGGCCCCATAAGCAATCGTACAAGCTCAAGTGAGCAGGCAGCAGGTGCTTAGTTCAGCACTGCTGGACGAAGAAAAGGTTTTAATAGCAGCATGGGTAAAAAATACCCTTGGATACACTGATTACTTCATCTCTGCTAACCTTAATATTTGAACATACTTTCACACTATGCTCTGGGTTAAAAATTGTTTCTTTTTGAACCAAACATTTCAATATTCAACTAAGATTCTGAATATTGGATGCATCTGCAGAACTGCACCCAGCAGAACATATTCAGAGAAGAAGTAACCCCAAAGTCACATGAAAAATCCAACAGGCACCAGAGGAACACAGATATCGCCATACTGAATAAGACTGCCTCTGTCCAAGTCAGAAGGACGGAGCTACTCTGTCCAAAGGTAGCTTATTAGATACTCGAAGGCAAGAGAACAATACAGCAAGTAGATGCTAATCAAATTCAATCCCTCATTAGGCCGCACCCACTCGTTTCTGCAAGGAACAAACTGGTTTATGCTCTCAAATCAAAGCTATGGCTTCGGATACATTTCTTCAACAGCAATGCCTACTTTAGTAGCCTGGCCCCTTTCTCTACCAGTCACTTGTTCCTCCTCCATTTTTTCAGCCACATCAACTACAAAACCAGCAATACCAACATTTAATAGCGGACAGCAAAGACTGAAATACATAGGCTGGGACTGGGGGCTGTTCAACCCTGTTTCAGCATCACTGAGATCTAACGTGAAATCAGAGGTCAAGGTTAAATACTTCTAACAAAATGAACATTAGCATTATATCCAGGATTATCCGTGTAAATAGGAAGAATAAAGCCATCCAGCAGCATTTGTGGACCGTGTTCCTGTGGCATAGTTCTGCAGTCCCTGTTAAGTAAAAATGTTTGCTTTTATTGGTTTGTCATTTCAGCTCTGTTAAGTACCTATAATTGAAGAATGAGGAGCGTTCATAGGAAGAAAGAAGTCCATGCAGTGTATCAGTATATCAGCAAGACATTCTGGGATCTTTACTAATTACTATACAGAAGATGCTTTCTAAAGAAAATGACTGCTAAGGTCAGCTCCAAGTGGCATTCTTAATGCAGCCTCGAAGCAGACTAAAGAAGTTGCCTTACCCTTCAGGGGAGCACAGCCAGAGTCCTCTCATTCCAAACCTGTTACGCCAAGACTGGGTGCACCAAAACCAGTGGAGGGGTAACAGTTTACGTGAGTGACAAGCAATGGAACAATCGGAGAATTTCTGTAACATCACTGAATATTTAATGCTATAATTTGTATGCAAGTCCTATAAAATTAACCTATGTCCGCTTTATCAACTTGGGTGCTATATTAAAGAATTTTATTATCTAATCCAAATGACGTGTTCCTCCACTGAGGAAGTCATTGGGATTTGAGATCTTAAAATGATAAACTGTCTATGAAAATGTGGTAATAAACACAAGCTTCAAAATTTAACTTCCGTTACGCGTCTCTATCTGATAATTATGCTAAAATATAACTAAAATAAAAGCTAAAACAAAACTGTGAGAAACCAGATATTGATTTGTAGTAAGATTCACTTTAATACCAATTAATTCACCTTATTGTATATTAAATAAGGAACTGTTATTACTTCTCCAGGATTTAATATGCACAGCCTAATTGCATGCGACAAAGTGTTCTTTTGAGAACGAGACGTGAAGAGGAGGCTCTGCAATCTTACATGGCACTAGGCTGCAGTAAAACGGAAGTCAGGAAATTTTGAGTGAATATTATTTCTATATGAGAGCAGATGTCACTTAGGCCTTAAGTTCCACATCCGTTCCAATGGTATTTAGTTTTTAAGCTATATCCCACATGCATAAAAAGAGAGTGAATATTAAAAAAACCCTAACTTGAAATTTAGCGTGGTCCAGAAGCCATAGTCGACTATTGAAGCATGACATTCAGACTCTAGAGTAAACAGAAACGTTTAACATCTACGGATAAAAATAATAGATCTGTTGGTATTTCTATCATTATTCAGAACACCAAGCCCTGAGGAATATTTGCAGCTGATTTCAAAGGAAAGGTCAATCTTCCAAGCTAGACATCATATTGTTATTAAAAACAAACAAATCAAACGTAAAAAAGCAGAAAAGTCTGTACACACAGGAATACAGACATTGGGAGGTTGGACAGAAAGTGAAATATTAGAGGCAAGGAGTGGGAGTAATGTAACCTTTACACAATCTTTTTCCACTGTAGAATGAAGTTTTGAAATACTTCAGCACAAACCTGAAAGCTTTTTCTCTATCTAAAAAAACCTGTTATATCAAACAAGGGACTTAAAGTGTAGTTGGAGGACTGACAGTTTATACCTAAAAATTTTGAATAAATGTTAAAAATTAACTATTATATGAGAGACAGAGCACTTGGTTTACCAGTAATTTACAGACACACTCATAGAATAAATAGAATTCAAATGCCAAGGCTTTCTTAGATACTTAAATCATAATTGCAAGGAGTAACTCACTCCCTCCCCCAATATCTCCCTGCCTATCAGCAAGATTTCCAACAAAGAGGAAATAAAATATGCTTTATGGTGCACATCTAAGCAATAGTGCAGTTTAAGACAACAAAATACTTTTCTGGCATACGTTTTGCTATTTGAGGTCTTCCACGTCTAAAACGAAAACTAAAACTTTTTCAAATTGAGGGAGATAGAAGCAAAGGCTTGGGATGCTGCCATCAGTACCTACCTTCCACGGACATCCTGACATTGATTAGCATTTCCTATTTCCAGCATGAGGAAGGACTTACCATACGTGTCTAATAGAACTAACCCACACAGAAAAAAAAAAATTATCTTCAGAAACAGTTTTAAAACTGTGTGTTTTGACACTTAGAAAACAGCAGCCTTCAAAACTTCGTAAAGCATCATTATGCTACCAACTGCAGGGTACCTTACAGCTTCAAAAAACTCATTTCTAGCATTCCCATTAAACACGTTCATCATTCCACTAGATTCACATTTTTACAGTCTGTTACATTCACATTTGTAGCACTACAAATATATATTTTCACTGTTCTATTATATGGTGGAGTTGCTTTTACACTTTCAGCAATTCATTTGGCTTGAAGTAACCGAGCATCAGAATTTCAAAAACAGACTGAAAGGACTGAGTAAAAAAAAAATCTCTCCCTTGCCATTTTCTCACTGCATTTGTTATTTCCATTAGATTTACCATCACTGCAAATTCTTCCAGGAAAGATAAGATTAATTCTAATATAAAAAACAAGAAAAATTGCAGTTTTCAAGCAAAAGCAAAGAAAACGTGTACGGGCACACAAATGCATGCATCCATATGCATATATCTATCACCTATTATAGATATACATATACTGTTAGACATATTACTAGAACTTAAGACTGCAGCAGCCAAAGATATAACAGTCTATCAAAATAAGCAAATAATACATACAGATAGGGTTTTCCGTCAACTGGAAACCTCTCTTACTCACCTCTTCAAAATCATCACTGACCCACAAAGGGATGGGTGTTCCCCAGTAGCGGTTTCTAGATATAGCCCAATCTCGTGCGTCTTTAAGCCAGTTCCCAAAACGCTTCTCCCTCACAAAATCTGGAACCCTGTTCCGGAAATAAGAGAAGTATTCTTTTATCACGGCATAAAAGAAAGCTCGTAAGAATGGTTATATTTTATTTCATCCACAGAACAAGTTAATTTCAGCACATTGCATGAATTGGAGCACACTGATGTTACGGCACCGGCTATTGCAAGGCCTATAGACTTGCTGCCAAAGACGTAACACCATTTCCTCCGCCTTTCTTTGATCTTCAGCTAAGCTATAGAAGTGAAAATAGCATGTTTATTTTACTCTACAACAACTCAGTAAAAATATGTGCACCATACAATAGGTTCATTAAGGATGAAACAATGCCCAAAACTCCTCAGGATAGTCCAACATTGGAGGATTATGGCTAAGGGTGGATAACAATACTACTGCTTTATTTTACGTACAGTAAAAAATACCAGTTACTGATTTTGGTGCTGAATGAAATTACAAAGTTTCAAAAGCCTGGAGTAATAGCATCAAAAGGCATCTTGCATTATGCATGAGCATCCAGGTATCTGCACATTACCTTTAGGCTTGGAGAGTAACGAAATCCCAAGTTGATATATCCTACCAAAAAGCCTTTTCACGCTATTTATCATCTCTACTTTTAATTCTCTAATTAAAAAACAAAGCCACCACCCCCACCAAACACAAAAACATATCAATGCTGGCTAAAAACCTCATTTTGAGCACTGATGGGTTCCGAGGGATATTAAAGACAAATTTTCATTATATGAAAGTGTCTTGGAGCCAAAAGGTTAACATCAGAATCTGATACCTAGCAAGTTTCTGGGACATGCTAAATGGCCTCACAGTTTGATTAGGAACAAATTGTTTTCTCTTATGATATAAACAAATATTTAACTAGTTATACAGTGATTATATAGCAGATAAGGAAAAGCAATGGGTTTTGAGGCCAACAGTATACCCCCTTCATGCCTAAAAGCGCATTTAAAAAGACCAACCTCAAATGAAACTCACGGGAAGAATAAGACAGTGTCACAGATGCACAGAAGCCATGAATGAACAGGTAAAAATAATACAAATAACTCTAGAACTGAGTTATTATGCAAGCCACAGCAAGTTTTTCTGGGTTTGTTTTTCCAGTGTAACTAGAAGGTCCCTTCCCAAAGTATGAGCTGGATTTAGAGACCCAGAATTTCTAAAGAAAGGAGCAGCCAAACTACAGAAAACACATGGTCTCTTCCACCTTTTCTTTTTGAAGCTCTTGGTCCTCTATCATTTTTTTTTTTTTTTAAGAGGAAGAATGATTTTTAATCACAGATCAGCCCCAAGAGTAACAAAAATGAAAGAATCCTTTAGAGGAAAAATTAAAAGAATGGATTCACATGACGCACTCAGGTAGGATTTGGCCCAGCAGCAGGAGATCTATGAAACAAGTGTGAGCATCCCTCAAAAATCTACTGATGAAAGTGAAAGCTACTGTCTTTTAAAAGTTTTACCCATGACGATGCCATGTGGAGATCTGCAGACTTCTTGATGTCAATGTTGTCTGAGGTGGATAAAAACTACTGTTAAAAGACTCACTAATTATCAGCCTGAAATTCCACAGCTTCACTAGTCATTTCTAGATTTACTTTCGGCTGCAAAGTTATCTTCTGTAACATTTTTTTAAACAAAAATTTAATATAAAAAGAAATTTAAACAAACCCAGTGACTGATGTTTCACATGACATCCGTATGCCTGCTTTGAAATTTATACACGTATACAGGCTTTCACAATTTGTTTTAGAGTGGGACTCATTACTATTAACTTTTTGTGGTGACCTTAAGGGACCCTCTCTCCAAACACAAGTGGAAACTGTATGAAGATCATTAGCATTTGCCTAACATTCCACTAATGTGGAAAACTTCTCTTTACATCACACCTAAACTAGTTTCCATTTTTCAGAAGTTGTTAGACACTGATTAGCTGAAATTATTAATCCAATTTAACATAGCTAGAGGCTGAAACAATCCCCCAATGACATTAAAATGCTAAGAGTTTCAACTCTGCCTCCTCAAAACATGCATGAAAAATTAATTTTATCCCCAAAGTGGACATTAACCACAAAAGTGTATGTGGTGTGATCTCTCTCTCTCTGAGCTATGAAAGCATATAATTTACCTCTCTGGTAAAATTGTCTGACCCTGCTGCCAGTTTTTAGTGGAACATAAAACACAAACCACTTCATCTACTATGAACCACATTTGCAACAATGATTTGTGGCACTTTAGAGGTACAATACAGAAATAACACTGACACAGCCATTAAATAAAATAATAAGAGCCTGTATCTCAAACACATTTTGAGCCCATCACTCAAAGAAAGTGTTACTTAAAACAATTGGTTCTTATCACCACACAGATGCTGCCCATACATGCTACCCAGATACCAAACAGCAGATACAGCCTCCAACTGGGAACAAGCTAGAGGAGGTATCTGCAGCAGAGAACAGCCTTGCCGGTCCTGCATGTTTATACAGCCTGTTCCTTTTATTTAATTTAGTCTCACTAGATTTAGCTACAGATAGCTCAGTCTGACACTTCTGACTTACCTACATGTCATAAGAAAAAAAAACAAAAAACCAAAAAACCAGAGGCACCGTCTATTTAAATATTTCACTAGGCTGGGAAGACAGAATAGTGTATTCTCAACAACGTTGTTACTAACACCTGATCATTATGTTACACCAACTCCAGGTTAGTGTTCCTATAGCGTTTTTTTCCATTTCTTTTTAATCCTCTTCTCAGATATTTTCTTGGTATATTTCTCTTGTTAAGTTTTAATAAATATAACATCCTGCCACAGGTATATATTATTAGTTAAGGAAGCATTTTTTACTCTTCCATCTACACAAAACAATGAGTTCTTAAATTTGCAGACAGATTGTTTGTTTTACTCAAGTAAGGAGACTGAGAAGA
>NW_008825218.1:1004437-1019581 GCF_000699105.1 Pygoscelis adeliae
GTAAATTCTGCTCCCTTTTCTCCCGTGCAGTAACTGGAGAAACTTGGCCTCACCCTGAGACTACACTATACTGTTTAATGTATCAGCCCACAGTCTTCCTCATAATTCCCAGTTAATTTTTCCATCTGTATTCCCAAGTACATTGCAAACAGAATTGTGACTTTCATATGACCACGATAAAACTGTGAATCACTACTGACGCTGGTCCTTAGCTTTCAGGAAATTTTGGGGTGTGTTAAACACCGCTTACCTAAACCCAAAAGCTGAAACAGTCCCCTGAAAGTTAACGGCTGCACAATTGGCCACTGACCCATATATCAAAACTGTCCTCAGGGGATGGATATTTAGAAGCTTTAAAAAGAATAAAAAGACAAAAACAAAATCAAGGCCACCCACAAATAATCCTATTTTACAACACAGGTATATGAAAAAAAAGCCCTTTCCCATATGCTAATGTGCACGGTTTTCATGTTTAACCAGGTATCTGTCACAAACCCCCTTCAGCTTGAAAGCACAAATTTCAGTTTTATGCTTGTGACTCCACTGAATTTACAGTTGGGTATAACAAGCAAGGTGACTAGTGCTACAGCCTGTTTAGAGCAACCCACTGCTAATGGCACTGAATAGATTCAGATCTCAGAAAAGGTCAAGCTCCAGCATCAAACAGTTCCACCGAGTTTGCAACTGAAATCAAAGCAACTTCTCTCCTAACACAAACCTGCTGCAGCTCCTGAAACTGTGCTGTTAGAAACAGGGTTTTTTATTTTGCAACTGGTCTACAATTTCTGTTGGTTTTGACCTTCAAATTTCTCTGCAAAATGACACAGATAGGATTTTGTACTTCTTTCTCAAGCATTTAGCAAGGTTAAGGAGACTGCTGTCTCAGCAGGTCGTGAAGCTCTCGATTCATGCCTGTAGAATAGTGTGGAATAATAGCTATTTCTACTTTCTTGGCACCCAGGATAGTGCAGACATTTCAGCAGTTGAAAAGTTCAGGGAACTGAACTCCACAACACAAAGGAATAAATACCGATTTGTCAACTCATAAATTAGAAGGATTTTGAATGGAAGTACATCAGTTTCAACCTGCTTGGATGCTAATTTCTATCTTACTCTCCCAACATCAAAACCTTACCTTAACAAGTTAGAAATTATGAAAATTATTAATCTGCTCCAAATTTGTATGTCCATTTTTGACTGTTCCTGTTTTTGAAGCAGATTTAGGATTTTGCTAAATTCATGCATTGCTAACTCCTCTGCACAGTGAACTCCCACATCCTTTCTTGGTAGCTACTCATTTTCTTATTGTCTAAAATAAAAACTCCATTTGACAAGAAAAAAAAAACACCATGAAGAGCAAAAGAAAATCCAGTCCTTTATCAACATTTATTAGCTTATCAGAACAGAAACCATTTTCTTTGCCTTCAAAGTCTACGTACTACCCAGCATCCAAGTCACGCAAGCAAAGTGGGCATGGATTTGAAAATAGCAAATTACGGACCATCTTCAATCCCAGAGCATGAATGGGTGCGCTAACAGTAAGTTACCATGGCTGCTGATCCAGTGACTTCACCACCAATTAATACCCGAGGAACAGCATCAATTAAAATTAGTATATTTGCTTTCTGACTCGTCTCCAGAAGAGAAGTGTGCAGGATGTAAAAAATCTAAATCATTACATAATCCAGAAGGAAGCTTATTAAAAGGATTAAAACATCTGTTCCTTTTCTGTACATGTATTTTGAAGTATCTCTCTCATGCTCATAACACAATTACAAATACTGAATTCAACTTATTATTTAATTTCGAAGCTCAGATGTGCTCTGCATGACTCCGTGATTTGGCTCACCTTGCCCTAGTCACAGGAACTCTGTCTCAAAGCAGTACTGTCCCTCTCTTCTGTAAACACAGATATCACTGCTGAAATAAACAGCTGTCAAATATTGCCACGGCAGAAGCCTCATATGTTTTATCATCAATTTACCATTAAAAGCTATTTAAGATGTTACATAAAGATATACTAATCCTTTCTCACTCTTCATCATTCTTCTCATCAGCTAATTTTATTAATTACATTCTTTGAAAAACCACAGCAACTGCATGTATTGGATAAGATTTACTTCATAATTACTAACTGAAGGAAGCTCTTAGCTTATGAATTATTTGAAAAACACTCCCGTAAGAGTTAGACTATAGAGTTGATAAACAAAACACTACCTTAAATAGTGTGAATTAGGAAGTCTAACACCAGATTAGGACCCAACATCTGATATGTTTGGTTCTGAGAAGATGGTCCCAGATCTATCCTTTCCTCTGGTGACCTGGTAACTTTTTAAGTGACACCTGAAATCAGGAATCGCTTATCTGTCTGGAAAGGAGGAAGTTATTCTTCCAGAAAACAGCTGAGTTGTAACAGCAAGAACAAAGCTGATTAAGTAGTTATCCTAAGTCATTTAAATATGTACAGATTTATTTAGATTCATAGTATAACAGCTGTTTTTTTCGGTTTAGGTGTAGAATTTGCTTTTCTTTTTAGACATTAACCAATCTTTAGAAGACAAAGTCTTAAATTCCATTATGTTAATTTACTCTAATAACAAGCCTCCTTCAACATGCCCTCAAATTGATTTTTAATGGTTTTTAATTCAAGGAGATAAAATAAGCAACTACTCATGCCCTTTTGACACTTTAATTAGCGCCAATCTATATCATGGACCTAATTAAACACCAGGGGAGGCAGGAGGGAGGAAAGGGGAAGAGAGAGGAAAGGTCAGCTGTTTGCAAAGCATGCAGAATTTCCACTGCAGCAGACTCTTTCTCCTCCACAATTCACGAAAACTTATAGAATGGTGCACAACCACATACCCCACACGAGTTCGGGTTGCCTCCACCACTGCAAGAGAATTTTCTGCTCATATGCAGCTTACATTTGGTAAATGAATAGTGCTTTCAATCATTTTGATACAGCGATGTTTTTCTTGACTCTTTTATCCTGGTTCCCATAGCAACAAACACTTTAGCATGAGACTGCAACGCTGCTGCAGACTGCATCATAACCCCGCTGTCAGCAGCATACAGCTGCTTGACAAGTCAAGATTAAGTGAAGCTGTAACCTCCAATTTTGTGATACTCTCATAATAAAAAAATCCCGATATATTTTATTCGTATGACCCAGACGCCATGCTAATTGCTATTAAAATTTTTAATCTTGCCAATGACGGCAAAAATCCCTGCATCCTGAAACCAGTGAGAAAAGAAGCTTTCACTTTTCTTCTTTCTGCATAGTTTCCTTTGGAATAGTCTAACATTTATAGTTACAAAGTACTTTTAAACAGCATTACCACTTAGGATTCATTTCAATTTATATATATAAATGTGTTTGCAATCCTATAAAGGTGGCAGACATTCAACATACTGCACATGCAGATAGATTTATCAGCTGCCTAAGAACATGGTACCATAATTGCTTAGTGAACTGACATTTGGAATCTTTATTTAGTCAGGTATTACTTGAACCAAACAACAAGCTTTTGATGACCATTCACCGGGACTGAAAAGATACCTGCTGTATTCATCACATAACCGGCAATCTCTGCTCAAGAGGCTTTGAAAGGAAACAGCGGAATTAGGACACAGCAGAACACAAGCCATCAAAATCAACTGGAACAAGCCTCAAAATTCATGTCTAATCCTCTACTATGTCTGATAACAGCCAGTAATAAAATCTTCTGACTTACGCTGCTCTAAATTAGACAAACACAAGGCTAACCCTGCAGCAATTTTTTTTTCACCTCCTACTGTAGGCAATGACACCAGTTTGAATTTTTCCTCGGGAAGTGTTGCCATCTAGTGACTGCACATTACTATACACTTCACCATCGCTACTAGAGAGAAGACCTAATTCGTATTCACATCTCTCAAGTAAGAAAAGTGTGATTCATTATTCAAAAACAAGAGTTACAATAGCATGGTCATATTATAAGGAAAAAAGGGGGGGAGGGAAGGGAATCACACACACACACGATGCATTCAAAACTGTTCAGATAAAAATGTATTTATTAATGCTAACAAACTAGGAAAGAAAATGTCCTATGAGACATCCTAAAAAAAAAGAAAAAGGAGGAAAACAAGGGACTCAGTAACTGATTTTCCTCCATTATGCTACAATTCCACTATGACTTAAAATTCTGTTGCCCCTGCTACAGACTCCAATTTCTCACCTGCACAAAAGTTACAAGTTCAGCAGAACAAACGTTAGCTTTCTATTGCAGATGGGCTCTACAACCTATCTTCTGCACACCCTACCAGCCTCACGGTTTATGATACAGAGTAGGCACAATTTGTGATCAAATCACACCTTTCAAAAGGTAGGAGACAGTTTGCTGTTCAACAAAGGCGGCGCTGGTCGAAGATTAGAAAGACCAAGATCAAAAGCTTCTCAAAAGATTAATGTGTTTGACTGACGCATGTGAAAACGCTTTGGTTTTAGAGTGCTCATACAGGAACAGCAGGAAATGCGTGCAAAATTCACACTTTGTAAACCAGGAAATTCACTTCTAGCAAAAAGGCCTATCGGATGTGTTCTGTGAGGTATTTTCAGTAAGAACTAATGGTTTAAGTGATGAAAGTTAAAAAAAGGATACCTTCAACTAAGGACCTATCTATACAACAAGCTCTTTATTACAATGCTTGAATTTGTCAATGCCAAGAAGATGCAAGAACAAAAGGCCTCTTTGAAGTCCCTTACTGTCTTCCATCACTGCTTTCCTTCCACTGATGCTCATTTTTCAACTATACCAAGTGCTGTACATCTTACAGTAAACAATGTCAGAACTGCGCAATAGTCTCTAACACTAGAAACTCGTCAACAGTTAGAGGTAAATCTTTCAGGAGTTACTGAGGTAGAACTTTAAGTGAGGGAGGTTTTTAAAAAATAAATAAAAATAAGTTTTAAAAAAGAGTTCAAAGGTGGTATTTAAATACAAATTACACAGTCTACAGAACCTTTTCTATCGACCTGCAAGTATGAAAATATTACATACACTGCCAGAACTGTGAGCTACAACAGTTTAGAAACATAAGTATAAATTGCACCAATTTACTCTTTAAAATAACTTATAAATTTGTAGTTTATACCAACTTTGAACTCTGTGATGACAGGAATTAGTCCTATATTATACAACAGAACCTAAGGTGGCATCGTTTAGTTGCTAGTCTGTGGTTACGTAGGAAACGCTCCTTCAACAAATCATTCTATAAGACAACAGTTACAACAAACAACGCTGAAATCCAGATCACTTCGAGCGGGACCGAGCTTTGGTGCTGCACCTAACTTTCCTTATCAACGTAACAGGAAACCAAGGTCTGTCAGCCCTGAATGGTACAGCAGACAACTTTGCCCTTCTTTATCTCAAGTACCACAGTAGTAGGTTATCTGAATATGAATACCCCTTTTTTTTTTTAATTTAATTTTTTTTTTTAATAATCTCTTCTGCCAGTTGTGTGGTAAAGAGAACATTCAGTAACAGACCTTGGATTAAAGACTGAAACAGAGTCTCTTAAACACTGTTCCAATTCTGCATTTTCAGCAACATCCAGTACAAATTACTTCCCACTCTGATCAGAATAAGGTTGGGAGAAAGAAGAGAGGTTTTTTTGGTTTCTGATTTTACAAAAATGCTGGCACATTACTCATGTAATCATTCTTGAAAGCTATAGTTAAGTTCCTTTTGAAAAATGAAGACACGGTTTTAAATTTTGGCTGGCTTTAAATTTTGAATAACTATGGCTTTATCAGTAGGCTAATTCATTAAAAAACTAATTAGAAATGCAATCAGGTTGCAAAGTTTGTCCAACTATGTTTAATCTATTTAATCAAAAAGGATATCTATAAAGAGTGCAGCTATTCTTAAGGGACAATATACCTATCAGTCATTTATAGGAATAAAAACAGCAATGCAGTCAAACTCATTTTGCAAAGGTTAATATAGTCTGAAAAGCATTTATTCCCAATTTTCTCATTTTCAGGACATGCTGAAGCCCCAGAGAGTCCAAAAATAAATTTTTAAAAAGCTAGGTATTATTCCTATGACACTTTCAGAGATCAAGTCTCTTCAAAAGCAAAAAAAGTAGGTTTTGGGAAGGACGGAGTTCCCAAAATTTAAATATGAATATTGAAGAATGCTAGCATTCTCAACGCCAACTTAAGAAGTTACATCCCAAACAAAACTGACATCAGTGAAGAACATAGGAAGAAAACCTTAAAAGTAACGCCTTTTTCTTTTAAAAAGCTAGATTTTAAAAGCCATCTTTATGTAACAAAAGCCATTGAGTATCCAAACTAGAAATTATGAAATCACATACTGGAAATATATATGAATATTATTTTATTAATCATTTAGTGATAATACAGCTCTACTTGTGGCCATTTTCTCTACAAAAAGATTCTCAAAATCTCTGAGACCATACTGTTTTGAGAGGAATCTTGAAGAATCAAGTTTTATGGTCAATTACAGGATTATGTTGAGACTCAAGCATTGCCTAAAGGACAAACAGTTACTTTAATTCCAAGCATGTTGAATATTGCCAATTAATACAATTGCCTGGTCTTCCCACACAACCTTTGCAATGGCAGCTCTCACATTTGGTTCCACTTGTATTCCCACTACTCAACACTTAGAGAAAGCACCACTTAAAACCCAAATATGTAGATGAGGTAGGGTTCAAACTGTTTACTAATTCTTATTAATGTCTCCTGGATGAGTGGAGGTCACTTATCAGTTTCTTCTTGAAGCTTTCCTTCTGGAAAAGCAAAACTATCTCAACCATTCAAACACTTCCTTAAGTGGAAGGATCAGCACATTTTTCTTATGTTCATGTGAAAATTAAGTACGCAGGTCTACTGTCAGTCATCAAAACAGTAAAAGCATCTTGAGAAAGCTAATTAAAGCTAAGAACAAACACTTTCACCCCCTCTCCAGCTTATTTTTCCCCAAAAGAAGGATCACAGTATGTTCTGTTATGGAAAACAGAAAGCAACACTTACTAATCTATAAAATCTTCTTACATATCCAGACTGGGCATGTGCTTATTAGCAAGCCAATGCTGCAGCATTTTTGGACAGTCTGTATCATGGATCACTAACTTTTCCCACATATTTAAATATTTACAGTGCTTGTACCACGTAAGCAGTTATGCAAAAGCTGCTCATGGAGAATTTAATTGCTAACTACTGTCCATGATAAAACGCAGCATAAGCTGTAATTGTTCACTGAAAATTGAGTCACCTGCTTTAACACCACTTCAGTTGCTGAGCAGAGGCACACAGGCGTGGAATCCCAACTCTACTACAGTCCTTGTATGAAAAGACTGAACAACAACTGAAATGGTACACAGTACAACTGAATGAGGCTGTAACCTCCATATTTTCCCCACCTGGTCTCAACTTCCTAGGCACAAGTTATTTATGAGAGGAGGAGAAATAAAAATAAAGGTTATGGAGGTGGAGAAGATAGGGTCCTTTTGTTACTAACACACCATAAACCCACAATTGACTCTCAAAATGGCTGCCATCGCCAATAGTTCCCTCTTCCTGCTAATTTATAGTGCATTTAAATTACCTAAAACTTATCTGTTGTTTTCTACATAAATTTCACACAAATATTTTTCACATTCCCTATATACATGTAAAGATTTAATTTTTGCCACTAGTAGAAAATTCTGATTTAAACCTCTGATACTTACAACTATTACATAAACTAGGGCAGTTGGGTTGGGTTTTTTGTGGGTGTTGTGAGGGGAAGGTGGGTTTGGGGGAGGGGGTGTTGGTTTGTTAGTTTTTTGGGGTTTTTTTATTTATTTATTTATTTAAATGCACCTATGACAAAGTATCAACCTTATCTGTAATAACTAGATGAAAAGAAAAAACTTATCTAAAAATTAGTTTAATTTGGAACAATTAATACCCAGAGTTTAGCTGCCTAAATTCTTCTCTCTAGTGGACCCTTTTGGGAGGCTTAACTGTGTACTTCCATGCTTCCGCAGGTTTATTTTCCTTTGCAGTTTCTCTCATGCTGAATTTCTTAGGATGGTATAACATGATTTGAGGATACTTTTTAATGATCCTGTAATGTATTTTCACTGTAAATTATTAGTATGTATTCAACCTTACTTACACCCTAAAATAAATTTCTCATTGGGATTTTACACAAGCAAAGAATGCCTTCTTGACACAAGAAAGGAATAGTGCGCAAACACGTTCAAGCACTGGGCTGATATGCAATTAAGCAGGTTATATCTGTTTCTACCAGGAAGACTATCCCATTGCTCTACCAGTTTGAGGCACATTTGTCAAACCTGAGATAAAACACTGTTTAAAAGTGGTTACCAGCCCCATTCCAGTAACATTGGTTCAGAAAGACAGAATGGAAATACGAAGTTAAGTTAGCACACTAACAGTAAAATAGAGCTTTGTAAAGTTCGGCACACGCACACATACACACCCCTACACACCCAACCCCTAGCAAAGGGGAAAAAAAATATATATATTTATACACATATATGCAGGAGACATTACCAGTAGCATTGGGCATTATTCTCCAGTAGCTTCTCCACTATGTGCTCCACTCTTACAAACCAGCTTGGCACAGCTTTGTATATCAATGGAGTATCTGACCTGTAGAGGGAAGGTGATGGGAAGGGAGCAAAACAAACAAAAACATTTTCAGTATACACTATTTATAAAATACTCTTTAAAATGTATTTTTGTACATGACAGTCCCCTTTCCACAGACTGAATTCATTGTCGTTCCTGAAATATTATCACAGCTACAAAGGTTGGGGTTTGTTTTTTAAATTACACAAACTGTTACACTTATGTGAGCTACTATTTTAAAATCAAATCCTAAAAAAATGTTTAAAAAGCTTTCAAACCCAGCAATTCAAGTAATTTGTATAGCAAAAGAAATCATGAAAACATTCAAACAATACTTGAATTTGAAATTTGTGTTCCTACATAATACAATAATATGAACTTCAGTAAGCATTAAAATGAGTCATATTTGTCTTCCACTTCAGCTCATTCTGTATCTTTTCTATGTGTATGTCAATCTGAAAAGCCAGAAAACATTATGCTATGTTTTTACTATCTGTATTTAAAAGAATAATAATAATAATAAATCGTAAAGATGAAGTAACAGTACCCAGGATTAACTAGAATAATGTCCCATTCCAGGAGGAAAAGGAAAGAAAGAGATCCAGATAAACATATAGAAGTCAGAAGTTAAAGACTTAATACATTTCTTACTTCAACATTCAAAGAAAGTCATACGAAACCCATATATGGTGGGAGCAGATTCAGAACTTGGGATTGCTTAGAAATGAAAACACTATAGGGCAGAGTGTACAGACTGATAAGTTCTCTAAATTACTTAGTAAAATTAGTATCTCTAAGCATCTGACCACATTGTGTCTCAACCTGGTCTCTTATTTGCCAGTTCCATAATACAACTGCTTAAGGTCTTGAGAGACTGTTCAAGTAGCATGCATCCTTCTAAAGGATCCAGTAATCAAATAGGGGGTACAAGTCATTATAGGATAGTTCAGACATTTCTAATCCTTCACATCCATCCCATTATTGCAACTTGAAAAGGGACACTGAGCTCTGGGGGATGGAATCTGTCTACGGCTACAGAGCAGCTTCAGCAACACTGAGAGAAATAGCTCATTCTCCCTTACTATCAATCCACCCCACAAAATGTTTCTTAAAATATCACTTTTGTTTAAGTCACTTTGCCTCAGAACTTGGCTATACACTTGCTCAACAATAATTCGCAAGCAAAGACCCTGAGAAACTACCATTATCTCCTACGTGCAGTCGCTACTGTGAACAACCCAGCTTAAAAGTTTAATTCATTTTACTGATATCTATACCAAGGATTCATTTGAAATGTACAAACTATTGGAGATAATGATGTAAATTAAAATTGCTACTGTGGAAGCACTTCCTAAAGGTACACCTGCATGACCAACAAAAGAAAAGAAAACCCACAGGAAAGGTTATTCAAACCTGAAAAACCGCCCTCACATTGCATAAATCCCAATAATAAACACTTCACTTCTCTGAATACTATATTTCGGAAGGTCTTTCCTTTTAACTGTAAGCGATATATTTCGATCTGTATTTTTTAAGAGTTAAAGTATCTATAACCCTACAAGAAATGGTAAGAGCTGAAAGCCATAATAATGTAGTAGCGTTCTAGCTATTTAATGCAAACTAGGAAGTTCTGCTGCTCAAATTTATGTCCTAACACCTAAAAAAGGAAACAGTTCAGTTAACTCCTCACACAGCAGCAAGATCACAGTAAAAAAGAAAGTATTCTGCAAGCTACAAGGTCCTCCAGAAGTATTTTAGTTTCAGTGAGCGTCTTGTTTCAGATGTGCTGAAGAATGATGAATTGCCATCACATAGAAGATCTTGCGTTACTGGAAACAAGAATAATAAAACCTGACAATAACAGTTTTCCACATGGTCTTAACATATTGCAAAAAGAATGCTGGGACAATAAACTGGTACCCAACCTCTATCAGGAGTAAGCAGCTGACAGATGGGGCTGATGAAAGATAAGCTTTAGTGCAAAAGTAGCTTCAGACACAAAGGATCTACGAAAAAGAGACAAGCAGATGAAGCTGTGATCATTTCCCAGGCTTTCAACCTAACACTGTAACTTTATAATACTTGATAACCATTCCAAAGCACCCACAGAGCACTGTTTCCACCTACATGAAGGTAGTAAGAAATGGCAGATGGCACAGTTTCCCTGAGTATCTTCTTTCTTCTAGCTATACTGCCAAGTAGTGTCTTGGCAGGAGACAAAAATAGAACAACATACTGAAAATTTGCCCAATCAGTAGCATCTTACACATTTCTGCCCCTCATGACCGGTGAGAGGGTTGAGGAAACCGGATTAATTTCTTTGTTGTAAAATCAAATGAGAAATACCCATTACTGGGTTGTGTTTCCCATCAATACAAGACAAGGGAAAAAACACCCAGACAGACCTAAATCAGAGACTGATGCTTGCAAAATTCCTGCCTAAACATTCCCCTCTGTCTCAGCTGAATGATGTTTTGTTCCCCTTATAAACACATCCTTTAGAATTGTATCAGAGGAATTAAAGCACCTGAGCAAATTGCCTGTTCCTTAGCAGTGCCACAAAACTAGCATTCTCTGAAATACAATCTTTATACTTGAAAAGATGAAGATTGGAAAGACCATTCTCCATGGACACTACACACTCCCGACAGTTCTCATACATGTGCAGTTCTCATGACTGCACAGCTGTTGTAAATTTTCTCGTAATTTAGGAAACAAATGATAGATAACTGACCACGTGCTATCAAAGATGCTTCTTGGCTTTGCTTTCACTGGCTTGAAAAAGACAAAGCTCTGTATCTGTCAATGGTAGAGCTTCCCAATATTGCTTCCTAATAGAATGGCACGTAGACTTATCGATGGACACTTCAGCTGTCATGCTAGTTACCTCTGCCATCTTTCCGAGTTGTTAAATTGCTACCTAGACCATACAGACTCTCAAGATCTCACATCTACACAGAGCGTTTTTGACCAACCATCTCCATCTTCAGCAATTCCAATGAAGGGGAATTCTAACTGAAAACTATCTACTGTGTACTTACCAAATCATTACTGTTTTTCTCTCAGATTTTAAAGTTTAGTTGACAGAAAATTACTACATATCACAACAAGAAAATGTGGAGAAGGACCTTAATTTGATGATATGTAAAAAGGGAAAATATCTCAACATACTGAGGATTCAACAACTGCCTGGTTTCAGGGAAAAGCATGAACAGTAGTACATTGAGTAGAAGAGTCTGATTTCAAAGTTTTCTTACATTAATCAAAATAACTTATAACTATGTTCGAAGTTAAGAATTACCCTTCTACTTTTAGCATATTCCAATTATGGTTTGATTTCTGATGGCAGTGAAATGAGCTTTTCAAGTAGAATCCATTATTCTGTTCTTCCCACCAGATAATTTGCTGCTAGGTGCTGCCTGCAACTTATCATCAATCAACAAAAATGTCAACAGAGTGGCAGGATTAAGTATGTTCTACAGAATCAGCATTTCTACATTACTGGTTTGTCTCAGAAGGCCATGACTGTACATTTGAATTGCTACATAAGAAAAACACAAGCGTTGCTTGTTTTTGGGCTGCCATTTTTCAAAAACTGTCCCAAATCATCAAGGACATAACACTTGAGGAGTAATTCCCCTTCCTCCTCTAGGTAGCTGTTAGAAACAAACCAATCATGCTATTCAAGAGCAAGTAAAGGTTATTCTTGCCATAGATGAAAGATAAATGCACACTGCTAAAACACTTCACCTAGTAGCATTAAAGCTAGATGGAGAGAAAAGCTTTTATCACAGTTATTTTCAGTACAGGTGCTGTATGCATCAGATATGACTTAAACTGTCCAACTCATTTCAGATATGTAACTATTTTATTTTTTTAAAGTGTGTCTTTACTTGTAATAAAACAGTTTAATAACGTATTCGTACTGAAAGATTACCGAAGCTTCTTTTTTTAAGTTTGATGTTGTCCAGTGATTTTTTTTTTCTCCTCAATTTTTCAGTAGCAACTGTATAAATTTAAAACCAGAGAGGACACTAATAAAAACACACTTCATTTCTAGATTAAAGTTGTCTAGCCTGTATTTCTCATAATCGAAACTTCTTACATTAGTTTACTATACTGAAGGCCCATGGAGACTTGCACATGGAGTCCTCTTTCAACCTCTGCAAAATTCCCAATCTGAGAAGGAAGATTCTTGACAGGCCACTGTGCTGAAGCACCTACCTGACATCCCAGAGCTAATTTTCAACTTCTAGTTGACAAAAACAAATATTTCTAAGAAGTCCCCACAGATATTATAAACATGTCAACTGCTATTTCTGATCCGAGATGTATCCATTATTTGTGAATGCCATTCAGGAATGGCGAAGCAGAAAAACATGTATTACCCTTACTACCCACCGCAGTGGATAAATGCTAACTTCGATTTTAATCAACAATACAGATTGTTGATTTCCACATTATAAGCAACTGGGCTCTACCAGACTCCAAAGAAAGAAGTAATTTTACAAGGTTAAAAAGAAGTAACTATGATAACAGCTATAATATAGCCATTTTATCCAAAACATGGAAAGTTTGAACACAAACATTTAAAGATATTCTGCGATATACTTAATTGGATACAATTCAAAGGGTACCAAAATATCCTTTTCCACCACTCAGTACTTAGCTGTTTAGAAAATAAGCTTTTTTTTAGACTTATTATAGCCATCTTCAAAAGGTAGTTAGCAGTACTACATGCAACACTGAAGAATGAGAAGTTCAAACTACAAAAACACACCTGTAAAATCATAATAGAAAAAAATTTTCAGCACTACACTTAAATTTATCAGATTTATGGCAAAAAAATTTATTGACTTGATAACTGAACCAAAATTGGAGGTCTCCTAATTCAATATTCTTGATTCCTATTACTTTTAGTCATTAAAAAAAATTAACTAGGTCAAGGGAGGGGAAAAATGAGACAAACCTGAAGAACTACTCAGTTAGAACCCTCCATCTTAAAGCCATATGCACTTCTCTCCTTACCTCCAGCAGAAAGGATAGCTGTGCTTAAAACTACTGCTGTGAACCAGTCTGCCTTTCTCTTTCAGTAATTTAATGATGTTCTTATCTGCATCCTAAAAAGACAGAACAAAAAGTTTTCCTTGGAATACAAATTTCACTATTTCAGTAAGCTACCACAGGATTCGTCCCCAATATCCAAATCAAGAAAACCACTACAAATAATCCAGTATTTACACACACACAAAAAAAAAAATCAAAAAGCTTCTATACAATTTATGCATTTACTGCAGAGCCCCGTAAAACACTAAATTTGGAAAGTTATTTGCTCTCCAAATCCTGGTATAAAGCATCCGTCCCTTCTTGCCCTTAACTCTGTTTCCACACACACACAATTGTGTACAAAATTCAAATTTTCTGTAGCACTAATACAAGCCAGAAGTCATATTATTTAATATCTTACACCTTTTGAGTCTTCTGATTTTATGGTAGGAAGCCACATAGTGCTTCTTACCTAATATTTAGACTTCACTGCAACACATTCCTCTAACGTGACTACAGTTACAGAAGTTGAAGCATCTTTTACAATACCTTACTAACCGAACAGGATTTACGTTCTAAGCTGGAAGTGAAAGTTGTACATTAATAAATTGAAGACAACCTACTGAACAAACAAATGTCAACATGACATTAAGAAAGAAAAATACAAAGATTTACGATACAGCGATATTGATAAGCTAAGAATTCAGCATACTAAGAATATTTTCCAAAAGTCTTAAGTTCAGATTCCTACCAGCAAGAAGATAAACATGTAGCCTCCAGTGTTCTCTTATTTGTCTTAATAGATAGCAGGAAGCAACGATAGCTGTTTGAGTTCAAATGCAATGCAAGATTCTTAAGTCTTTTACAAGTAAATTGTGTTTACAGGAACATGCTTTGCTATCAAACTGTACCAGCAGGAAACCAACTAAAACCAATTTGTTTTCTTAGCACACGGAATTAAAGAGGCACTCCTTTCTATGGATTTGTGTCTGTAGCAATCTGGAGTTCCTGTGGGTGCCTTTTACATGGATTCTCTTGCATATATTGGCAAGTAAATTCACATTGCAACACGTCCCACAAGTGGGGAGAATGACTGGATTTCTCTCCTCTAAAAAGTCATGTTACATTAACTGGCTGGTATAAACTTAATGACGACATCTGTGAATTCAGAAGTCATCCAGAGGTAAAGGAGGCCTCTGCACACTTGCCTGGAGACTGTATACATAATATTTCCATAAGAAACAAGGGAAAAGTGAGACTCTTTCTACAGTAGATGTAAACCAGAGATACTCCTCTTCCCTTTCACGACTAGATACACAGTATTACTTAGGTTTTAAATTCTTTATTTTTCAGCTATTGTAATAAACGGTTGCAACATTGTTGCAAATGTTAAAACACATTTTGATTTTTCCAGCTATCAAAGACACATTGAAGGAAAAGCCACT
>NW_008825218.1:1019612-1027187 GCF_000699105.1 Pygoscelis adeliae
GAACACTTCTACCATATATAAAGTTTATCTTGAATAAAGTAGTAATTTACTTTCTCCAAGACCACTAACCTTCACATACTGTCCAGCAAAGTCAGTCACTTCTGCTGTGAAGCAGCCTGACGCATCAACTGGACAAACGGGCACAGAATCTTTCTGAATAATATTAAAATCCATGCAGACTCTGTAGTCATCCTACGAAAGAGACAAGTGCCAAGTTACAGAAATACAAAATACTGGTTAAAATATCAATCCCTGGAAAAAGAAATTAAACATTAAATTGAAAATGTGATGACTGGACAAGAATGGCAAAATACTCAGCCTTCACTAATCCCAAATATGCATAGGAAAGTATGTATTTTCAGGATTGTACTTTTATTCATCACAGAAATGATGATTTCTTCAGAGTATGTGTTTTTTCTCACCTAGTTGAGGGGATAGGTGCATGTGCTTCTGTACATATACATGCATATATATACACACATATTTTGTGTGTACGTACATACATACATGTAGTCAACAGCTTCAGGCTATTATTGCATAGTAAAGGAACTGACAACCACTATGTCATGCTCTTGTACCAGCCAGGGACTTCTGTCTGTTTAGCACACAAGCCTGCATGGCATTTTTCAGAAGGCAGGTTGTTTTAATCAATCTAATTCTGGAACTCCACATAAGAAATCCCATTTTCTGAATGTCTTAATGTTCCAAAGCCTTTAAATCTGTATTTCTCAATCTTTGTTGGCCCATAGGCAATGCTACTGACCAAGAACCACACATGGACAACATCACAGTTTATATTCCTGGCCAGCCTCTGTTTAAATTTTTAATTTCCTGTAGCAGTAAGGAAAAAAAAAAGAGAGAGAGAAAAAATTAAGAAAAAGAGGGTCACTTCAGACTTTCATGAACATAACTAAACAACAACAGTATCTTAGAAAAGATTAAAGCAAAACTATTAGGGGAATAGAAAAGTTCAGATATTAATTTCAAGCCTTAAGTCAAAGTAAATCCATACCTTAACCAATTATCACTCCAGAATACCCACTTTCTTGCCCTAAGGCGAGAGAACATTATTGGGGGTGGAAGGGGAAGGGAGAAGGAACAGTTGCAGATCAGACACTCTCACACAACCTGCAGTGACCCTGCCTGCCAAAACTGGCAGCAGTTGAACTGTTAGCCTCCTCTATGCTTAGAGCTCATTTACCTTTCGTAAAACGCAGCAGCTATTTCATAGGAGTTGCACTCTAAAGCAATTTGTCCACCTTGATCAAGGAGACCACAGCAGAAGCAAGGATGTAAATAAGCGTTGAATAAGCAAGTGCTCCACAGCTAGCTGAATTCTCCTTTCCTAGATATAATCAACGCAGGCGAGCCAACTTTGGAGTGACAGAGCAGAGTTTCCAGATTCTTTCTGTGGTCCTCATCCTGTACCTCCAAACCCACCCACTAGTCCCTGTAGTCACCAGCTCCCTCAAGCCAGATCTGGCAGATGTTGCATGTTGATCCACAGTATATTTTACAATGATGAAACTCATCCATAGCGATAGTGAAGTTGGCTACTTCATGTACCAGGGCATTACACGTAGAAATGAAAAACCACTTCAGCTACAGCACTCATTCACTCTAGACCATGGTCTCTTTCCGCTCTCCAGCAGCTGTGGACAGCCATCACGACTATTCAGCCTCCACTTGGTCAACCAGCTTCTTCAGTCAATAGATTAACTGAGATAAGCCCATCCTCAGTTGACCTTTCATCAGCTATTATTGCTGAGATACAGCAAGCAGACTGCAGTGTTTAAAATGTAGGCCAGATGACAGAACTAATGTCAACCCTGATTTGGCAGTGAACTGTAAAAGGCTTTGAAGAAGCAGCCAGCAAAGACTACAAAGCTCGGCACGCTCACAAGCTAGCTAAAACACAAAAACAAACCTTCCACTTCACAGGACCTAGGTCAAGAGGTGGTTCAGTTACGATTTGCATCGCTGATGCAGCCAATGATATATAAAGGGCTTTGCTATTTTGGTTTTCTACCGTTAGTTCCTTCCTTTTGAAGAACTCAAACTTGAATGTAGAAGCTTTCCAGACTGACCTGCCATTTGATTTAATGAAGATTTGCTTCAGTAACCACAACCCAAGAATATATTCAGGCACAGAGAAATCCAAAAATGCTAAGCTCCGCTGGAAAGCTATGACAAATTTCAATTCTTTCCAGGATAAAAGTCATAGTGTTCACTTTTGTACCCCTGCCACAATTAGATCTCTCAAAAGATTACAAATAAAAGTTAAAAACCATACACAAAATGAACAAAGCAGAAGCTATTAAACAGCTCATTGATGAGAACTCAAAGCTTTTCTATCTGAAATTTAAAAAAAAACACACACAACAACAAAAACATGAAGTCAAAAGGTTCGCTTTCATCACCTCTTAACAAAAATCAAGTATACTTTTGCAGTTTACGGAAAAGAAAGTGCAACAGTAACATATCTATAAAACTTCTGTGACTCAGTCTGAAGTATCTGATACACTTCATGCCTAGAAGTATAGGGCTTGTATGCAAATTAAAATGCTACCAAAGCTTTTTAATTTGACTGTAGATACATCTACATATGATGAAATGCCTGAGCAGCTGAATTTTAGTGACATGTTAATCTGAAGGTACAATGAGTTTACAGAGTTTTTTAATACAGGTTTGCCTTGTTCGGTGAGCTTTAATTTTTGATTTCTTTTGAACTGAAATAATAGAGTGCTCTGATACTGTGTGGCAGCTTCTATTTGGCAAAAGCATCACACAAGACAATGAAACTACATATCCTGGAACTAAATGAAGGTGAATTTTTACTTTAAATGTTGTTGGAGAAGGATACATTCCTAAGCTACCAGCAATACAGAATATGTATCAGTAAGTAGAATTAAAAAAAAAACCTTACTTTCTATCCCTATTTATCAAAGGGACTTACTTATATCGAGGGGAAGGGATAGAGACAAGATACAACACTTTCTGTGAAGGACTCTGCTCTTTTTCTTCTCCTCTGACCCTTGCCTCCTGCTCCACTTACCCCTTTCCTCTTTTCTACTCATCTTCAACACAACAGTAAAGGAATCCAGAGAAGCCAATTAATTAGGAAGACAGTCCTGCCTATAGTCATGAGTTATCTCCCTTCGTTCATCTAAGCTTGTCTACTTAAAGGCAAACTAACGCCAACACATGTCACACTCAGTATTCTATACAGAGCCTGCTGTACAAAGATGAATTTCTGACCCTAAATCAGAACCCTTTGCAAGCCTTTATGAACAAAAACAATCAACGGGCTGTCAAAGTGAACTACGTGCATCCCAAAAGAAAAAAGGTAGCAGCATTAAGTGCAACATATACTATGCAATTTCCTTCTAAAGGTAGCATATCCAATTGACTCAGGCCTATGCATCATGCATTATAAAGTCAAGCTGCTCCTTAGCTAATGAGTGCAAAGTTTTGTTCCTGATGTTAGTGTACTTTTTCCTCACACAAATATTTTATGCATTTTTTTCTTTGCAATGAATTTAAGTGATATACTCATGTTTTTTAAAAAAAAGTGGGTTTTATTTTTCTCTCTCCTGGGAACTCAGCAGATTTTTTTTTTCCTCTGTGTTTACACAAATCTCTGTGGGCTTATAACAAAATCAAATAAAAGAGAGCAGATAATCCTTGCTCTAACTGGCCAGTGACGCTTTCCAACAAGCTGTTTCCAACAACTAAACTGTATTGTGCAAATACACAACAAAATGATACAGCAGCCAAGGGGAAGTTTCTTCCAGAGCTCCTTCTCTATTAGCAGCCTATTCTCTTCCTTTACTCCATCTCCTACAGCAAGAGCTCCTGCCTCAAACCCAAGTCTGCTCCCTCACCCCTCAGTCAAGTCCTTGCAAGACAGGGGAATATCTGAGGTGCAAGTAGTGTGATAGGCTTCAGACTTCTTAAGACAGTTTACCAGTCATCATAAATTTCTTTAATAACTAATAACATACAGCACGGTCTGATTTTCTTTATTCACAGCTGTATTAAGCTGGGACATCTTTTCATATCAATATTCATCTTGACAAGGGAAACATCATCACAATGGATGCACCCTTCAGAAAAATGCAGAAAAAAAAAAGACAGAAAAAGATGGGATATTTCACATGAACACAAAGAGGCTTATTACTAACGCTAACAGTTTCTGGAAATGATCATAGAGCTCGTGGTCCAGGGATTGCTAATTGCTGGGCATTGGCAGCTCTACTGCAAGTTTTTTGAGGGCATCTTTGGATAATCACTGAAGACAGGACACTATACAAAAAGGACAATAAATCCAAACTAGTGCATTTAATTCATGTGCCTAAAAACTGAAATGATGAAATCCATGAAAAATTATCCCTCTTAACCTTCAGAAGAATAGACTAAAGGAAAGGACAATAAAGACAGAAAAAAAAAAATGGAGTGCAACAAAATCCTTTTACACTGAGGGATAAAGTCTCAGTACCAAAGCAGTCAAAGCATTTTTTTCATTCTCTAAAAGCCTAATGAGTAATGAAATTGAAATACTGAAGAGGGGCAGTGTGCTGAGCAGAACTGCTGTTACCATCCAAAAATTACCACTTAGCAAAGCCAGTTTTGACTATCAGTGTAACAGACCATTTCTTCTCGAAGCTGTAAATTTAGACTTTGAGAAAAGCTAAGAACAATGACACTCAGAAGATACAGTGGTGAGGTGAGTTCACTTCACATGCCACAACAATAACCAAACCAAGGGACACCCAAAATCTCCAGTCTAGCACACAAAGGGCACTAGTGAGTGCAAGAACTCATTAGAATACAATGCTACATTGTATTCTTATATTTTTAAGTACCAAATAGGAGGATTATTTCATATCAGTCACCCTGACAGAGTCCCCAGTAGCTGGAAAGCCAAGCAAAGTGTGTTGGAACAAAATCAACATAACAGATATGTAGCTCCTACTCACAGCACCAAAATAGGGGGCCTGATGTACGACACCCGTGCCTTCTTCCTCCTTCACGTAACTGTCTACTACCACAGCAAAGGCACCTTTGTCTTTGCACTGTAACACAAAAACATGTTTTTCATATATATATATATGTATACATAAATATATATAGCAAAACAGAATTCTTAAGAACATGGGAGACCCACTAGCCACCCACAAGAGTAAAGAACTGCATCAAAAATAAGTGAAAGACTAAAATGTGACATTCCTAACATTACTTAATCATTTCCCACAGCTAAGATGCCCAGGCTGTATACTTCATTTAAACAGTGTCAAATGTGATTAAATCTAAGACGTCTCCAGAAGGCCTCATAGTCAATTACTCTTCAAGCCACAGATCTTCACACAGTTCTGTGCTTAACAGACTACAGACCAATACACTCCTGTAAGTGAGGATACAACCTAGAGGGTCCTACAGGGATTCTATATACAGAAGTGTCCTTGCATTTTTGTATGTCCACTGTACCTTCTAATTTTAAAAAAAGAAGTTTGCTTTTATAGTAATATATTTTCTTTAATTCCTCCAGAGAATGAGAAGGTGGTAAGTACCAAGTAAAAAAAAAAAACCCCAAACAAACAAGAAACAAACCCACAAAAAACAGAAACAATTGCCAAGAAGAGATCTGAAAATTTTCAGTGTGTTCAGTATGCAGATAATGAAAAATAAAAAGCTATTTCCTACTCCTTAAAACAAAAGTAGTAAAAAAAATTACTGCAGTCACAGCTGAACCAAATATGTTACAAAATATTAGGTTTGGCTTGTTCTGAAGAGAGATATTTTGAGATAAGACATCCATTCTAAAAAAAAAAAAGTAGATACCCATCTGCTCCTTAGAAGTACAGCAGGACTCAAAAAATTTACCCATTCCAAACCTTTACATCTGCAGTCCCGTTTTTCAGATTCAGCTGTGTGTTTGACCTTTCTCTAGAAATAACAGGACCTGCTCCCTACAGAGGTTCTCTCACCTTTGCCAACTTGAGCACATGCTTCAGAACAGATGGTAGTCACAAATGACCAAATCCCTTACACAAGTTAACAGCTGCTTGTCCAGCAGTACTGTAATCCACTTCAACTCTGAAAAATTTAATCCTTTTTTCCAGATTTTTTTTTTTTTAATATAAAAATTCTCTACCCCCTCTCTTCTTACTATATATTCTATTGTCATCTGTGGTGCTATTAACTACACTAGACTTACGCAGTGCTTAAATGCTGCACAGGATGACATCCATAAAAAAACCATATATGGGTAGTTATTTTAGCAAAGGTTTTTAACTCTTCAATGGAAAACACTACACGTCTGCAACTGTTATCCACAGTCAAAGTCATTCTCTCGTGAATACAAAGTTTGTGGACTTAACAGGCAGACGACAGAAGCTCACCAGATGAAAAGTTGAGAGAATACTGCCTATTTATTAATGTGAATTGGACATTTCTCTGCAATCTGAAGTCGAACTATTATTTATCACCGAGTTCTTACTCTGGGCGTATTTAAAACTTAAGGGAAAAAGATACAGAAAAAAGTCAACCTTTGTTTTTCAACCTTTCACTAGGATTTTGAACTACTTCAATACAATACGGGGTTTGTTATTAGGACACAAGATTTTTACAATATAAACAAGGAATACTGAGAATCGTTTTTACATTTGTCTTTGTACCCTGTATCAAACACCAAACTTGTTCATCTTACCTGAATAAAATATTCAAAGAGTGGTTTATATTTCTTGCCTTTAAGAGCAATGCCAGGAAACCTGAGGAGAAAGATTTACATGAGCACAAATTAACAACTTGAAAACTGCTTAGTCAGCTGGTAGGAATGCTATTTTTTCCCATTTCCTTTTTCCCCATCCCTAACAGAATTTGACTTCATAAGGTAAAGAAAAAAGTATTTTCTCAATAGTTTGCTTCCCATTTCTACACCTCTTCAGCAATTTGGACTTGGACAAAAACTGTAACATGTCTTAATACATCTCTGCTAACAGTCAACAGGTACGCTTGTATTTTATGGTCTTTCAATCAAGCAATCATTGTAAATTAATGTAGGAATTAAGCATTAATAACAATCTATTTCTGGTAAAGCTGGGCAAAGAGCTTCTGGATAAAACACAATTTCAATTTAGTATTTGTAACAAAGCCCTATAGCTCAGCATATTCAACAGAACTAAATAAGCACTGATCCAAGCCACCTAAAAGTTATATGCACAGAGGATTGTGATACAGGGTACTGCAGCATTTAAAGCTTGGATGCTTCATTTCTTTTCCTAAAACTAGGCACCCAAGCTCTCCACTGGCATCTCAGAGAAAGATCCAACACAGACAGGACTGTCTGAGGAACCAATTGAGCCAGACAAGAAATGCAAGACTGAGACAGAGCCTGTAGATCTGGCTGTCTTCAGGCTTCTGACAATAGTCGACACAGATGGTGATTAGGTTGGGGTTCACTGCTCAGAACTCTCCTGAAAGTGCTTAAACCTTCCATTTCAGGAAAAAATCTCATTAAAACACAACTTCATGTCATAGATGGCTACCTCTCAACGTGTGTCACATCTGTGGTCT
>NW_008825218.1:1027199-1029448 GCF_000699105.1 Pygoscelis adeliae
ACTCTTCTCAATCAACATCTTCCAAAACAATGGTCAAACCATAAAACGTTTGACTACTTCAAAGTGGGGAACTCTACAAAGCTGTTTTGTTGTACAAAAAGGAACTCAAGCAGTATTTAATGCCAAGTTAAAGAGCATGACTCCTCAGCTCGGCATACATAATATCCACTAGGAAAAGGGGAGATTTCTATTTTAAGCCACAGCTTCACGGATGGTTTATATATTTTATATTACAAACAGCCTTAGGAATGTTTGAGGTGCTTAATCGGGATCAGATGAGAGAAAAGCATCCCAGTGCTCAGCCACACAGATGTGGGAATGCTCAGGCACAGAACGTGAAGCACTAGAACTAGCTTAAAAAAAAAGTAGTTAAATTCTTATTTAATGCGAATAAGTGAAAGGTTAAGGGTGGTGGATCACATTCCCGATTTTCTCTTTTGATATCTAAAATACTTTGTTTATCAAAGTCCTGAACTTCAAGCTGAAAACGTATACAGTGCTGCCTTCTTATGACCTAAGTTATAGTAGTAACAGACTCATTTAAAAATCACTATAGTAATCCTTCACTCTCAAGAGATCAGAAATCTCTTTGTTGGATCCTCTAGAATCCAAAAAGAGGTAACAGTGGAAAAGAGTGTAAAGAAATGAAGTGTTTAATATGCAAATAGACTGAAATGTAACACAAAGGGAAGAAAATGCTCGTCAATCATTTCATACCCACCACTGCTAAATAAAATAACAAGGCACTCAATGGCCAAAAGTGGGGTAATATACAGAGACATTTGTGCAAAGCTGCAGAGAGTATTCTGATAAAGATGGTAGCCATCTCATCAGTGAAACAAAGAAGCATGCCCATTTGCTCTCACACAAAAACCTACCATCTGCATCTGGGAGGAAAAAGGAGAGAAAAGTCAGGTTTGGTGGGGAGGGGGGCGTGGCAGGGAGGGGAAGGCTGAGAGTACTCAGGAAGTTCAGATGACTTCAGATATTGGAAATTTCCAATAATATCATTCCTTGACTTCAGCCTGCCACCTGTTATACAGTAAGTGTCATGATTTTCTCCCTTGAGGGCCTAACTGCCTGAGAATTTAGAAGTGAGCTACAGAAAGAAAAAAGTTAAGAGTAGAAATAGGAAAGTTCACTTCCATGAACTTACATACTCACAGATCTAAATCTTTAAGAGACCCATTCAACTACCAGCTACCTCTTAATCGTCTCACATTCCACATTTGAGAGAACTAATTTATTACATAACATAAAAATTAGAGCATGACCAAAAAAAGTCAGCTTGAGCAGACTGTAGCACTAATACAGAAAGAAGAAAAATACACCGCTTTGCAATGAGAAAAGAAATTGCTAGCAGCCTTATGTCTAGGCACAGAGAGATTAAAAAAAAAAACCACCAAAGACTGGGGGGAGGGTGGAAATTTGAAATACAACTAGCCAGGGAGATAAGCAATGACAGCTGAAACCTGTGTACAATTGTCTTAAAGAGTAGGTACTTCACAGTTCTGATGAAAACACCACACCAAAAAAAGGCCAAAACATTCATTGCATTCCTGGATACAGAATGACTGCGACCAGGCTGAAATTAAATTTGTAGTATTCCATTAAAAGAAGAATTTAGAATCAAAAGACAATAGATCATCAAGTATTAACACCGTGCTTGTATTTTTTTAAGTCTAAAGGAAATGCATTAAAAAATATTTAAGAAAACAGAGTGGGTTTGGTAGCAGGCTTAGTTTTTAGGCACTCTGAAGAAGTTTCAAAAGACTGGAAAGGAACGCAGTACCTATACTTCAAGAGAGAAATGGAGTACTGATGGACCTAAAAACTAGTCAGACTAGCTAACAACCTGATTCAACTTTAAGTGGTTGAACAGTTTTTAAAAAGTGAAGTACTAAAGAACGTACAATATGAATTGCTTAAGAATGTCACACCAAACCAAATTACTTCTTTTCAGGCAGACTACTTAGCTTAGATAGCAAGCAAGCAGATAGATTTAAGTCTTAATGTTAGTAAGACTTCTGACACTTTGACATGTCATTCTGACACACACAAAGATTTTAACTGGGTGACTGTACGTTTACATGGACGCACAACCACTTCGAGAGAAAAAGTTATCGCATCGTGGCTTAACCTCAGCCGGCAACTGAGCACTACACAGCCGCTCGCTCACTCTTCCTCCGCCCCGGTGGGATGGGGGAGAGAATTGGAAGAGTAAAAGTGAGAAAACTCATGGGTTGAGA
>NW_008825218.1:1030052-1050074 GCF_000699105.1 Pygoscelis adeliae
AAATACAAAATAAGAATTAGTCAACTGTGACAGTATGAGGCAGAGTAGACAACATCTTAAGCAAATGTTCTAGCTCTATATTCCCCTAATTCAATGACTACTGCTAATTGCTTAGCTGAAATAAGATGTATCCTCCCTTTTTTTTTTTTAAACGTTTTTTACATGTTATAAAGCTTTCAACTGCTTGGTAAAAAAAAAAGTAACTGGTGCCAGTGAAGAAGGGTTTTTATTCTCAAAAAAATTTCTAGTCTTTTTTTTTTTTAAATTGTGGTTGTGTGTTGTGTGGTTTTTTGTTGGGTTTGTTTGTGTTTTGTTGGTTTGGTTTTTGGTTTTGTTTGGGGTTTTGGGGGGGGGGTTGGAGGTTGGTTTTTTTGTTGATTTTTTTTAACCCACTACACAGGACTGAATAAAGTGAGCAAATAAATATTTGTTGCATTTTACCTCTAACGGGTTTATGTTTTATGTAAAAGAGTTAAGAGAAGCCAAGCTACGTATTTTGTCTAAGACAGCTACAGAATTTAATACCTGCATCCCCTATACAGTCTCTTTTAATAATGCATATTTTTCCACTGAACCAAGATTAATTATCAGCCTTCAGAAAGAATTAACTGCCACTAACTACTTAACTCAGGCAGACCATCCTATGGAAGCAGTATTTGCTTGCTAAAGACAATGGTTTTGCTTTTGCCCATTTCCTTTTAAATATTTACATAACGTTTAGAAAGTATTCAGCATTTGGACAATCTCCAGGTTTTTTTGAGACTTAAAGTAATGTCTTTCTAAGAAAACACACAGGAAAAGGAAGGACTAAGGAACCTTTTCTCTTCCCCACCACAATACAATGATCCAGTGAAACTTTGATTCTATTTGTAGCTTCATGTACAAGACCGATTTGTTCTAGTAAATTTCAATCTCCTTTATAGATTTTTGCAAGATACACACACACGCAGGGAAACCCTGCATGTGTTATCTTTAGATAACTGCAAAATCCAACTTCTTGGAACATTTAACTTCTGATCTATAAAAATACTGGAAGTTAACAAGTGTGTAATAATTTATGTACTTGCCTGTCAAGTATCTCATATTCACTGTCAGATTTGTACAGTGCTATCAGCCTGGATTCCATCAAAATGTAAATCTTTTCTGTGGCATTATCTAGAATATGAAATAAAACAAAAAGTTACATAAATCTCAATTTAATACCCTCGTTCGCACCATTACGAAACCTTTCAATTTATGCAAGATGGTATCATATTCGCTATAAAACTGCCCAGAATAATCCTGCTGATCAACCACTAGTTTCCAGCTACTTCTTCCCCATACAGCCACTTAATGAACACTTTTCAAAAGCTAAGTTTAAACAGAAACCACAGGATGAAACCCAGTCCACTGATTTTCAGTGTGTTTTTTTGTTCAAGAGGCAGAAATACCCTACCTTGCCTATTATCATTGTGCCAAAGAAAGGAATTGAAAAGTTTCAGTATATGTAACTGAAACAGAGGGAAACAATTGGAAGATGGACAATTACTACATAAAATCAATATTATTAAGTTGACATTAGGGGTAACAATTCACCTTTGTTACTTTATGCTGCCTTTCTGAGATTTACTATTCCAATCAATTTTATGCTTGGATTTCTTTTGAAAAGAAATAAATACAAATAAAAAGTGAAACGTTACGAAGGAAACACATTTTCTACCCCCAAATAACCCTAATCTCTTAATTTCAACAACAAGTTTTATTCAGACTACTACCCTATCAACTTAGTCAGGGTCATTATACCACCAGCAGACTGTAGGCCAAAGACATCCAAACCCAACAACTCAGCATCTCAGGCAGGTGTAGGTGTTATTTCTGAAAGTACTCAATAAGTCTTTTTGAGATGACCCAATTTATGTTAAAACCTTTGAAAACCAAAATATATGTAGTTCTCTCTTAAAGCAAAGAAAAACCAAACACCTGGAGTTCACTGTAAATGCCTCTGCAGCTTTTCATGTTTAACATCACCTTAGGCACACGTTAGATTCATGTGGTTATGTTGGAACTGGAAATTATACCTTTGGCATTTTTTAGTCCAGATTAAATGCCATCATTAACTTGAATATCTCTTCCCCCCCCCCCTTTTTTTTTTTTGAAACGTACACTGAAAAAAATCAAGAGGTGAGCAGTTTGGGAGAACCTGAAAACAGCAATGCAAGAAGTACTGTTATCCAAATTCCTGCTTTTAAATTTAAAAAAAAAAGTTTTGTATATCAAGATATAATTGAAGATGACTGCATTTCAAGAATAAAATAAATTTCCTTCCTAAGTGAAAAGGAAGACACATCATAATATACTCCATTACCAACGGAAAGGAAAAAAAAAAAAAAAGAGAAACTGCAAACCCTGGAAAACTACTTGAAGCAGTAACGAGAAAAGCAACAGCCTATATTGTTTAGGCACCCTATATGGTCTGTTGCATACATTTCCTGAAGTGCTGGGTGCTCTCATGAAAGATTACCTTATAGTACAACTTGTTTAGTCAGGCACAACCAACTGGTCCATAAGTAAGCCAAGGCACTTGGTCAAGTGTACTCTTACATTGGAAACCACAGTATATACCTTGCCTTACATTTGTGCTAGAAAACACACTTCAGTCAGGTTGAGACTAGCATGTGACATCTTGGGTCTGTTATGGGTTAAGAGTACAGAGACGTTCAGTTACTGCAACTTAACTGTCATATAGCAGTAACTTGTTCATGAGTCTGAGCCCCAAGAAAGGAGGGAAGAAAAAAAGCTGGGGACACCCAGTCACACTTCCCTGTCTCTCAAATATAGTGTGACTTTAAGACGACAGATAAGACATTTGCTCTTGTTCTTTATTTCATCTATCAATATTTTTTAGGGAACAGTCCTCACAATGCATGTAAAATAAAAAGAGCACAGCAGTTGGAAATCATCAGCCATGTAGCAAGTAAACCTCATCCTTCAAAATAACACTGATCCAACCCCAGCAAAGTGCTATAAATTTAGCATAAAACAGTCTCTCTTACAAAATATAAGTACATATTCACAGGCACTGAAGAAAGAAGCATTCATTATATGTCACCTTCGGTTAACACTTGCCTCTCAATTTTACATACTGCAATTCTGGATTAACACAAAGGGCCAAATTACTAGGCAAGGTCCAAGGAGTAGTAGTCCAAGCAACAAGAGAAACACTTGCATCTTCATCCAGTGGGAAGCTCACAATCACTGAAGGATCTTGAACGTCCTTAAAAACAAGATAAAGTCAAAGGCGGAAAAAGGGGAGGGAGGTTTACTGCATGTGTTAGTGAGAAAATACAAATCTAAGAAGTAATAACTATTACTGCCATCCACCAAAACCTATCTTGCAACTTGCTTAGTTCATCACTGTAGTGGTAGAAGGTGAAGTGGCAGCATAAGAAACCTTGAAGAGAATCCTAATCGCAGTGTTCCTCAATTATACCAGTGCAAACTGTCAGTCCAACAAGGCCACAGGGTTAAGAGTTCGGATTAGCAGTGAGATTTTGGGAATTAGCTGCCAAAACACCAAAGAGAGCTGAGAGCCAGTTCCCTCAAGTACCTCTTATAATCCCACTTTAAAAGTTTATAATCAATCTCAACTTGTCAATAAAATCAGCAGTTTCTCAGATACTGCTACACAAAGCCTTTTCCCACCTTTTCCTCTAGAGTCAGGGAGTAGGAAGAATAGCCATCACTTAAGAAGATGCAATCTCTTATTAAGAAGCTGCTGTTAACAAGGAAAAAAAGTTTTGAGTACTTAAAAAACAAGAGTACGTCAATATTTAAGAGTAAAAAAAAAAACTTAGGGAAGGAGACCTTTGTCAGCTACTCTATAAAACTTTGCCTCCAAATGAGTCAAAAGAATCCCCTGAAAACAAGTTTTTCTTTCAGATACCTACAACCCTATTCAGTCACCTCACATTTCACATATTATGAAAAGCAGATTGAAAAAGCAATTCTGATCTTGCAAATGTGAAATTTTCACTATTAATTTTAAATGCCAAACAAAAATGGGCGTCATGCGCACAGACCCTAAATACATAAATAGGTCCTATCCCCCCATCATTTCTAGTGCAAGGCACTCCGGTTTCCATCCAGCATCATGGAACAGTTAATGGCATCGTGGGACAGGCAGCTATTTATGTCTGAGCTAAGCGCTACTCCAGAGGGAATTTTCTGTGAACATCTGGTGCAGTCAACAGTAATACATAAATATTACATAACTCCCCAACCGCGCTCAATAACAAGCAAAGATCCAGCCATCACTACAATTCTGTCTCTACCAATTGTTAAATGACACTGTAGGCTATTTACTTCATTTTCTGAAGCACTCAGTTGACCAGGTAGATAAAAACAACTGGCAAGCCATAAAAAATAATAACATCCAGTTTGCCAAGTAGTGGCATTGTATAATATTTTATCTGTTCACAAAATTACGTCTGCTTTAATCTGAAGACAACACTTCAGTTAAATGTTATACAAGCTGCTGACATAGTTTACTCAAGCGTACATTAGACACCTAACTCAGTTTCTAAACATGCTTCTTGTGTCCTGTTTCCTGTATCCTGTTTCAACAAGGCCAAGTGCCGGGTCCTGCACTTCGGCCACAACAACCCCATGCAGCGCTACAGGCTTGGGGAAGAGTGGCTGGAAAGCTGCCTGGCGGAAAAGGACCTGGGTGTGCTGGTTGACAGCCGGCTGAACGTGAGCCAGCAGTGTGCCCAGGCGGCCAAGAAGGCCAATGGCATCCTGGCCTGTATCAGAAATAGTGTGGCCAGCAGGAGTAGGGAAGTGATCATGCCCCTGTACTCGGCACTGGTGAGGCCGCACCTCGAATACTGTGTTCAGTTTTGGGCCCCTCACTACAAGAAGGACGTCGAGGTGCTGGAGCGTGTCCAGAGAAGGGCAACGAGGCTGGTGAAGGGTCTGGAGAACAAGTCTTATGAGGAGCGGCTGAGGGAACTGGGGTTGTTTAGCCTGGAGAAAAGGAGGCTAAGAGGAGACCTCATCGCCCTCTACAACCACCTGAAAGGAGGTTGTAGAGAGGTGGGTGTTGGTCTCTTCTCCCAAGTAACAAGCAATAGGACAAGAGGAAATGGCCTCAAGTTGCGCCAGGGGAGGTTTAGATTGGACATGAGGAAAGATTTCTTTACTGAAAGAGTGGTTAAACATTGGAACAGGCTGCCCCGGGAAGTGGTTGAGTCACCATCCCTGGAAGTATTTAAAAGACGTGTAGATGAGGCGCTTAGGGACCAGGTTTGGCGGGCATGGGGGTGTTGGGTTGACGGTTGGACTCGATGATCTTAGAGGTCTTTTCCAACCTTAATGATTCTATGATTCTCACAGGATCAATAAACAGAAGCCAAAGCCTGCTTTCCACAGTGAGAAAGATAAACAGCTGCCTTACACCCAGAAATGATTGGTCTTGCCAGGAACAAATCATGTCAGTTTACAGACCCTCAACGTTTCAGTCTTCAAAATACCACCTCTAGCAGACAAAAAAAAGATAATTTTTGCATGAAGTGGCAGAGCAGCACACCCCACACACACACTCTACTGGTTCCAGAGTAAGAAATAGCATCTAAATATTTCATTAAGACTCAAGAAGAGAAAAAGAGCCTTGCTCTATGGAAAAGGGGCACACACACATAAAACCACTCACAGTCTCTGTTCTAAAGAAAGCTCATTAATCTGAGCCTGTATGAAATGTCAGTTAATAAGTATGAGCAAAGTAATTATTTCAGTTGTCAGACAGTCACAAATATTGAGATATCTTTGCAGGTCTCACGTTCTTAAATCACAAAACCTTTATTCTTCAGTATGGTCAATTACCCCTCAGCAATATTGAAAGCTCTACTATCTGTGGACTGCATTGTACTACAAATCTATTTAAACATTTGTTTTAAAAACACTATTTTTGGCCAGCAAATTGGCTTTTTTTAGGCAAGATGTAAAAAAGACCAGATGTACAATTTGTGCTAGCTCTCTGCTGTAACAACATAAATGAAAGTTTTATGATATAACGATATGGAGGCCTGGATGGGGATTAGAAAGGATACAAAACCTCTGTCCACAAACTAACATGAAATTTGGAAAACTGGGACACGAGTTCTGCCTTCACATATGCAAACACAAGTTTGTTGCAAATGAGAAGCTGCACATACTATAGCTAGTCATTCATTTTTAAAGGAACATCTTATAAAACATAGTATACCAATAGTAAGACATTTCCTGGAATTTCTCAGTCTAAATTAATGATTCTTAGAAGAGCTATTATCCTACTGTGCTACAACCAAACACAGTCCTTGAAAATTCTTATTAATCCCCTCACAGGGGATTTCAACTCTGCCAAGGACCTTCCTCTTTTCAGATCTGCACAGACAGGGGCAGCTGCACTTCTCTAAGTATTTACCATAAAAACCCCACACAGTGCAATATCCATCTTGAAAGCCCAGAGAGGAAGTGAGAGTAATTTACCAGAACAAAAAAAAAAGTATGTACTTTATATATAATGCAAATAGTAACCAAGAAGAACACGGAAGAACGCTGAGATCAAGTGATCCAAACACACACAGCAAAATATAATAAAAACTAACCTATTCACCTAAATTTTTATTATCAATTTGGAGTGTAATAATATGCTTATGTACCACCAAGCAAAAAATACTAAAGCTTTCCAAATCCAAACTGAAGACAATAGAGAAATCTGATTGCAACATATAATGTACACATATACTGACTTACCTTGTAATTCTGATGGGACTCAAAGTTTGATAGTGGGGTGTTGCATGCAGTTGAAAAAGGCATGACCTTAACACCTCTATACACCAGTCCTTTGTCATACAGCTGCTTGAAAACCCACCTGGAAGTAAACAAGGAACATGGAATAGCACTTGGTGTTTCAAATTTAATAGATCAACTGCAAAATGGGGTTCTGCTCCTAGCTGAAGTGCCATTCTGAATGACACCTTTTTTAAACAATCAATCATCAACTAACAACAATATTTGCAAGTCAAAAGGAAAGACATAAATTGATTGCAAGTGTATTTCTGGCTGATTTTTAGCTCTAGCTGATTCTACCAGCTTGGTTTTCCACGCACTGACTGCACAGCACATAGTATTTAGATGAAACAAATCCATATTGCTGATTAATCTTTCTCAAATTTCTTGAATACAAAGACGACCTGAAATTTGAACTACTAACAAGGCTGAAATCAGTCATAATTTAGAGAGAAGACGTGTAGTGACATGGCTGCTCACTTATCACATGATCTTGAGCACCTACTACAGCAACCAGTACTACAGAAGAGACAGACACAGGTTAGAGATACCCGCAACCTACCCCAAGTAAATCCTGACAATCTGAAGAGCATTTTTCACAAGAGCGCACAGCTAACCATGCAAAGTAATGAACTCAGTTTTATGGTCCCACAATTTACATTAAAGTTCTCCCTTATTAGCTCATCTCACACTGGACTCAGTTCCTGCCCAAGATCACAGTCTCACATCAAGCTTTAACTCTGTTTATGAAAGCTTCAGTACAGCCTGTAGCATATTTGGATCCTTACGTCTTCTTGACATTATCAAGAGAGCACATAATATTATAATATGACAAATTGAGTCAATGCTCAAGATTAACGGAAGCTGGAAGAGAAATATACTTCACATAGCAACTCCTCAAGTGTCCTCATGATGGACAAAACCCTACGTTTCTCTGTATCTGAATACTGCAGGGTTTGCTAAGGGATCATCAACATTTATCAGCTTATCAGGTCTCACTGACTTGCACACTCAGTGGTACAGTCTGCAGGTTGGCTACCTTAAAGGCAGGAGAGGGCAAGCCTTAAATAATCATGCCAAATTCAACTAAAAAATCAGAGAATCTGGTCATTTCAAATTCCATATCCATATTGTTAAATTCAGCTGACTTTAAAGACTCCTTTACTCAAACTATGTTTTCAAACCATTCTGATCACTTTTCTGGGTCCCTTTCCAGATAAATAGCTCATTGCTAAGCAACCAACCCCATCCTGGCAAGCAGCACTTTTTCCTGCAGGCTGTCATTTTGTGCTTGAGAATCTGGACCTGTATTTAAGTCAGTGTCTTGCCTTCTCTGCCTGAAATCATAATCTCTGAGACAAAGCACAAGTAGACTATTGCACTGATTTGTATCTGCAGCCTGCAACAAGAACATCGAAAGATACGCAATGGCCTGTTGTCATGGAAGTCATACAGTATCTTAATCAGAATAATTATTACCCTGCAGATCAAACAGTTGGAGAAAATACAGACTGTCATATGGAGAAGACATGTAATCCACTCAGATTCATCCATGGGCTTCTAGTAACAGTCCAAAATTTCCTATGAGTGGTCACTAACATCAGAAAAATTAAATAATCTGAACTGTAAGATGGATAAAGCCTGAGACCCTCAGTAGCATCAAGTTGTGCCACGGAGGAGCTGAACCTAGAAGTCTTTCAGAGCTGTGCACTTCGACAAAGGTGGCTTACCTGACACACACAACTCAAGAGTAACTTTGTTAAAGTAATAAATGTCACCCACAGTCGAGCTGTGGCTGCCTGACCCCTAACCCAAATTCAAAACATAGCAGTGAGTGCATCTGTTTTACAACAGAGACTGTATCAACTTAAACTTGCATAAATAAAATCAGTCTTTTATAAAAATGATTCATGAATACAGTTTCATCAGCTTTCAGCATATACATTTGAGCTGGCTAATTGCAGAGGTTTTCGTGCAAGTTAAAAAAAACAACACAAAAACATTTTAAATGTATGCTTACCACCTCAGAGCATAATTAATGCAGACTGTGACAAGTGACAGCATTTATACTGAAGGTGTTCTACTTGCCTTTCAAAAACAGTTAACTAAAATATCTATAGAAAAAAGCTCCACTTTATCTCTACTTTCTAAAGAACACTGCCTACTAACAGCATAGAAGAAAACTACTCAGAGAAACACTGAATATTTAATTCAGCTGTAAATTTAACTCTCAACTTCAGGAAAGGTGAACACTAGATGGAGCTGCCAAGTTAAAAATCCAAGCCAGCATCTCCCTCTTGTGGTAATTCTGCCCTATTGCAAACCAAGTGCTCCCCAGTTGTTGCACTGCTGAGCAAGAAGATGGGCTTTCAAACCACACCATTCTTCAGAGCTCTCATGACAGTTCATAACGACCACTCATTTGTAGTTTAACATAGCCTCTAGTCTCAGACAACCACTCCAACATAATAAGTAGAACTGTGACTGAGTCAAGACTGCTGCTTGATACAATAGCCCTCATTATCACTACAAAAAAAAAAAAAACCCTTATCTTGAAAAACAACTGACTGGCTACCTTAGCAAGAAAGCTTCTGAGAACAGTTCTTGTGTGACCATCAGAAATGCACAGGAGATGACTCCCAAAGAGCTTCCTGCTCGCAGCACTGCCTACCTAAAACAAAGCAACTGCTAAAGATGAACCTAACTCTTACTGTTAGAGTCACTTACAGGTAGATACCATGTTTTGCTTAAAAATTCAAAACACATGCTATTTTAGACAATAACCTATCAAACAGTGTCAACGTTTTGCAAACATAAGGGTTAAAACAATCTGCAAGGAAGAGGCTCAGGGTTTGTAAGCCAAAATTGAAACTGCAGTCCTTTCTGAAACAAATAAGCTAACAAAACCACAGAGCTCCTTTCTCCTGACAAAACAGAAAAAGTTGTTCACAGAAGTTAGAAATCAAACCCCATTCCCCTAATTCTGATATGTTACACCTCAAACATAAATAAACTCAGTTGCATCCTCTCGGCTGTGGGAGCAGCACTTGCATATTCCTTCACTGAAGAAAAACGAGGTTAGGGAAAAGGTGAGCTCAAGATGCCTATTTCAGCCACTTGTTTAACAGAGAATCTGGTCCCTAGAGATGCAAGGTAGCTTTAACTTCTAAAAAGCACGACACAAACTGAAAACACACATTTGTTGTTCCTAAAGTGTCATGAGGGATACAATTGGTTCGAGCCCAGTCAGTAACCAAGACTGTGAGTTACTCTCTCCATAGGCATAACTTCCAAGAAATTAGAACTTGCTACAATATTTGTTGATCCAAGTCACATACACACCATGCAAACACCACATAGATATAATAAAAGTCCTACAAAGAGAGTTTTTGCTTCCAAAAGATACTGAATCAGTCAATGCAATACTCAAAACACCCTTGGCACCCCACACAAAATCCAGCATCGCACAGTATCCCCTAGCAGATGCAAAATCAAGTTGCCTCCTTCAAATACATACATTCACTTCACATTGAAGAGAAGGATTTGATCTCGGAGCTTCTCAAGTTCTTAAAGCCATTCCTTTGGCTTATCAAGTGATTTCAAGTGATCACATGGTTCTGTTTGCAATGACTCAGTATCTAAAGGTTTTCTAAGGGTTTGAAAACTCCTAGTTTTCCATAAAATGAAAGTACTCATTACTAATATTGAGAAATTCTTTTCAAGCTCATATAAAGTTCTTTTCCCCCTTTTTTTATTTTTAAAGGAAAAAAAGCCCAAGAGTTGTAAACTCAGTTACCAACAAAGGCCAAAATAAGGGGGGCAAAACTTCACCACAGAAGGATCTGGAAGTGTATGATTTCAACATATCCATGGTAGTACAGATAAATGAACAAAATTACTGCTGCGTGACCTAATATCAGTTCACGTCAAGATAAAATGACAATTTAACAGCCTCTATAGACTTAAAAATAAATAAATCACAAACACCACACTATGTAAGAAGCTCTGTCATCTACATACTTCAGCAAGCAGACTGCATCCAGACAGCACCATAAGCAGCAGAGATTCTGAGAAAAAGGTTCTCCTGGGATTCATGAGCAACGGTTGAAAGACAAGATGAAATAAAAAAGAAAGCAACAAAGACGGATGCATGGGGATGAAAACAGAAAAAAAGAGGAAAAAAGTACTGAAGCGACACTGGACACGAGTCAAAAAAGCATAACCATAAGAGGAACATTAAGTCCAATAACAAACACAGCCTGTCTTTAGTACAGCATCTTTGAAAGACACCTTCATAAGACAGATGGGAAAAGCATTTATTCTGGGGCATAGGAATCTAAGTACAGAGGTTGTCAAGTCTTATGTTCAACTACCAGTGAAAGCTTTAAAATCCCAACATACAGAGATCATTCTGCTCCAGGTCTACCCTCCAAGCTCTCAACTAGCAAGAATGAAGGGATTTCCTGATGTAATCTTTGGATCAGTGTGTTGAATGATTCTGGATCAAGCCAGAAGTGCAAAATACCTGTATAGCAGAACATACAAATATCTAAAACTGATGCTAGACTTACCCCAAAGATCATCCAACTAAGTAGGAGTTCAGTGTATTCCTCCTTCAAAATACAGGTGAGGAGATAAAACAACAAGGACTGGAACGGTAAGAAGATAACAACAAGGGGACTAGACCACTAAATGCGCAAAAGAAAAGTATGAGAAAAAAATGCAGATAGCCAGTAGAAAAATGTACAAAACAGATATCTTGTGAACAGTATCTCTCTAGAGAATCGTTAAAGAGTCATGGCATACATAAAATGCAATAGTGATTCCTATTAGGACCCAGAGATCTGTTGTTCTGAAATCATTCTGGTTTAGTGCTGGTTAATCTTCACATGAAGAAAAAAAAACTAAGTCAGAAAACAACTTTTACTGCTTACACAGAAAAGAAAAAACAACAACATAACAATCCAGTTGTTTGATCTTCACAACAAACCAGTCCTCCTCTCAATGGGGAGTCCCCGTTCACCTTCTCACTGAAAAGAGCTAAGGCAGCTGGACACTGACATTTAGTGACAGAGCTCATCTTGAGAATACAGAGTACAGAAAAAAACGTCATGCCAAAACAAAAACAAAGCTACATATCGGGAGTCAGGCAACCCAAGGCAGATGTTCCAGTTTCAGGAGCTACCTACAACCTCCTCCTCAGCTGCAGCCTAGGAGAGCAGTTGCACCCTGAGCCTGACGCTACTACAGAACATTGAACAGCAGGGCTGCGAGGCCAAAGGCCACACCTGGTAAGGAAGGAAAGAGAGATCCCCTCCTAATAACAAACCTAAAAGGAAAACTGAAGCTGAACAGCTGAGGTGGGTCCAGTGGAGGGAAGGCAGAAATGAACAAAAAGCACCATCACCAAAGGGAGCTCCATACTGCATTTTCACAGCAAACAGAGCAGTTTTTGGCATACAGCCATGATCTCAACCATATAAAATACCAATTTGCTACCGTAACTAGGAATGTTTTTCCTTCTCTCCCCACCCACTATCTAGTGTTAACACAAAAGGACTCAAGGGTATCTTCTTAGGGTACAGAAGTAGCTAAGAAGTGTTTTGCCACCTGCGGTTTCACACCATACAAGCAAGTCTTTCGAAACATACACAGAGCTTGCGACCGTTTTTAAAATTGCACTCAGACTGCAATTGCTAAATTTAGCCACTAGATGGTGATAGAAAGCTGTTTAACTAACCCTAACGTAGTGCACAAGAGGAAATTAAAACCCCTAGTCACCAGACTCAGAAACATGCCACAGCTCTTGTGGCATGTATGCTCATGTGGCATATAATGCAGAGCCATTCCCCTCCTCTCCTCAGCACTTCACAGGCTGTTTCCTCAGTGGCCAGGGAGAGCTGTTCTTGAGGTGCAAACTCGCAGCCAGCCTGAGAACTATGTAATAAGCCAGTAGTGAAGACAATAATTTACTAGTTGTTTTTTTCCCCAAAGCTCATATACTTCTTTCAGAGCAACTACAGATCAGTAAAAAGTTTAAGATCACATCAAACTGCTCTCAAATTCACTGTATCCGTCTCATGAGCTGTACAAAAAAAAGCAAGAATATTGTGCATTTGTTCCATGCTAGCTCAAGAACGTAATTTTCATTGTACTGTTTTCTGTGAACAACACATTTTCATTGAGATTCAAGCTGGCTGCAAGATGGATATCCAAGTTCTACAGAATTAGAACTTAAAAGTCTTATTTAAGTCATGAAGAGTTGACTGTATCTTCACATGAGAAACCACTGCAGTATCACCGCTTAATGACAATAACATTCAATGTTCCCTTGAAAAATTGTGCCAGGATGCCACAATTTTATCATTGGATGAAGTTTTGTTCCAAGTCAAAATTCAGCAGGCTGAAAATTCATTCTACTCTATCAGCCACCATATGGCACAGCACCAAAATGCTTCTAAAGCAGCCATTTCCAACAAGCCTGTTAGAAAATATGAAAAAGAATGCTCTCTAGCATCCTGAGCTTGTACAGTATCTCTACAAAACAAGATAATATTAATAAAAGATGTATTTGGTGTCCAAGTCCTAAACTATTTCAAGTTTAAGTAATTCGGATAAAATCAGCCACCACTGGAAACAACATTTATCACAAGTACTACATTAGCTCACTGAATTCAACATAAACATAATGGATGAAAACACCACGTTTCACAGAAAGCTAGAAATTCCAGTTGAGACGACTCCAGAACTGCAAGCCTCAGGAAGAGCTGGAGACAAAAAAAAAAAAAACACAACCACCAAACAAACCCTAAACAGATAGGTTTAGCTGACTAAAAGACTAAAGACAAAATCCTTACAGTATTTTAACCACAAAATCCACGGTTGCCATGCTCACTACCATTATCATCATCACTGTTTTTTTTCCTGGGCCTAAGAGCAGCATTCTGCTCCCACAGGCAGAACAAAAAAAAAAAAAAAAAACCACCACACACACAAAAACCCACACACACAACACTGGACAGGCCAATATGGTCACCAGGTTACAGTCAATGCTGAAATTAATCTGCAGTTTCTCTTTCATACTTAGCTGGGCACTAAAGATTTAAAACTTTTTTTTTAATTTAAAAAGGAACTCGTATTAAAAAAAAAATCAGTTGTAAGAGAAGCACACTAGAATCTATCATTCAAATGAGCACTCCTAATGGAAGTAAAACGTAACTTCAGTACCACAGATTTTCAGTTTGATGATGGCCTAGGTAACAATCTGAATTTTTTTTAGAAAACTGTACATTATCCTGTCCAAAGCACTACTGTAACTACAGTTACAGTGCTCTCTTTAAGCATTATCTCCCTTAGCCTTGAAACAGGCATCCCACATTCCTTTCCCATTCCCCCCCTCCATCCACTCTGCAAACACCAGTGGTTCCACCTCCTGTTCTACTGGAGAGCAAGCTGGCAACACCATTGTAATGTGCCCCCCCAAGACTTAGAAGACCTTCCAGAAAACCCAATTTTTAAAAACAGACTTTTAAAAATTTATTTCATTACATGGTTACACAGAAAATTAATAGCATCAGGAAGCAAAAAAAGTAGAAAAATTAAGAGGTTGGCTGCCTAAATACCTCCTGAAATCTCATACCAGAGATTTCAGATCCAAAGTTTGTGTTTTAGAGTCTGTATCCAAAGCAAGCATTAGAGGAAGCAACCTCTGTAAGCCAGGTGAAAGACTAGAAATTTTCTTTCAAAGGGGAAAAGAAAAGGGGAAAAAAAAAAACACCCACACAAAAAAAGGCTTGGGCTGTTGAGAGAGACCCTGCAGCTAGTTCAAGTCAAGTTTGTTTTTCAAATGGTCCTTGGAAGATGCTAGTTAAACAGGATTTAAGGTGCCACCAAGTATTTTTATAACTTATAAAAGGAAGGTTTCTTGTCAGTCTTAGCTTTATCATTATGCAGGGTTTCTTCAGCTAAGTTAGTTAAACATCTGCTCCCTTCCCACCATCTTTTCAATGCTCATTGAAAACTCACTGGCACTTCAGCCCTCTGCAACGGCTATAGAAACATCTAGTTCTGCCAATTCTTTATCATAACCATATGTAACTAACTATACAATTAAACGTTATTAGTAAAACTAAAGAACATCAATAATATTTTAATATGCATATAATTTGCTTTTCAATGGCTTTTTGTCAGCATATACTCTGCTAAACCTCTCACTGCAATTCACCTTGTAATTCTACCACCTGAGGGACTCAATGTTGCCATTTCTTCACTGCATTAGGTCAATTTGATTATCCTTAACCTATAAGGTCATCTTCTCTTTTGGAATTCCAACAGTCACCCTGAATACATTGCCAAAATACCCAAACTTGACTTAGCTCTGCACCAGGAGTCCAAGACAGTTATCAAACTATGCTGCCAAGAAAAAGGTAACAGCAGATTCCCAGCCTCTAAATTCAGGCTTGAAGAAGAGGTTTAGAGCTAAACTGAGTTTAGATAGTTTGCCCATTTGCAGCTGACAGTGTGAAGAACATCAAGAATGTAGAGATATAATGTCATTTCCTAAACCAATCAAGGAACAGATTAGTAGGTCTTCAGAATTGCTTTTAAGTTGACATGGAGCAGTAAGATTTCATGGCTCACTAAAAGCAGTACTGTTGTACTTTATTTTGAAAAACCCTACTATCCTGAAGAAGAAAAAAGTAGGTCAATTAATTCCCTCACTTCGACATCAAGAGATTTCACATCACCTTAATTACTTTGCCCACCGTTTATCTGAATTCGGCATGTTTCAAAACAGTTCTAGTAATATATGGACCAACACATGTTTACAATAATTGAAGCCTTCTTAACATTTCAAATTCATAAAGCATATATGCAATGTATATAAGTTAAACTCACCACACAGACTCCATGAACTCAGGATAAAGAGTTTTATAGTCATTTTCAAAATCAATCCAGCGTCCTAATCTGGTAACACTCAACTGTTAAGAAACAAACACACAGCTTGAAAGGCATCTTAACATTAAAGACCATGATACTTTTCCAATATTTATTCTGTAAAACAGCTTGATTTTTAAGTGTAGTGTTTGTCCCGTATCAATGAAACACATCTATGAAATATTTTAGCCTGACAATAGTTCCAAACGGTGTATTTAAACAGGCAAAAATGAGCAAAGAATGAAACCGTGCACATAATTGTTTAGAACTAAGGTCACACAACAGGCAAATGTGTTCAACACTACTAAAAAGAAATGGTGGGTCATTTGGATCATTCATCAGATAGAAATGGTGGATCATTCAAGGCTCAGCCAAGGTTCAAATGCCTGAAAATTGCTTTTGATTACAGTGGTCTTGCATCTATTTTTAAAACTACTCATTGCAGAGACCATCAAAATCCAGAACACACAGTCTATCAGCTTTCAGTTATGTGAAAACATGATGTAATTCAAAGACAAAGACATGCTGAAAGAAATTGATATGTCACAAGAAGTTATCAAAACTATTTCAGGGCCAACTGCCGCTTTTGACTTCCCAAAGCTATGACAGGGCTGCCGAAGGCCACGAGACTGACAGGTGTTAGTCCCTGTCTCAGGACAGATTACGGTCACATCCATTGGCACAGAATATGAAAACTAATGAGTAATAAGCTAGCTATGGGATTCACTTGGACAAGTGGTACTCTCTTGCTAACTTCACAGCTATCAGAACCCCTAGCTCTGCAAATAACCAAGCCCAGAGACACCTGTCCCAATACTGTTAGACACAGACCATGCTGAATGTCAAACTAGTAAAGTGAAAGCAAATACTGAATGTCAAACTAGTAAAGTGAAAACAAAGCAAATGAGTTCTCTCACCTCTATTTTCACATAACACCTGAGCTCCTGAAATATATCAGTTTTGATTCTGACCTTTAAGCCACTCTGACATTGCACTATTAAGATCCAAAGCCTAGGACTGATTAGTACAAGAATCCACAAAGTTGGAGTATTATGTTTCGTCTCAGCACTGAAAGACCTTACACATTCAAGGAACCTTTTATATTTCTTCATAAGGTTCAAACATTTGCTAGCCACTCCAGACAGAAAATAAACACTCTCTCCAACAGGAATGCTGGGAATTCCTCTCCTAACACTATCCCAAAATATCTGAATTTATTACCAGCCCAATCACAAACAAGATATTTAAATTAATTTCATTATTTTTTATTAATAATCTAAAATATGTCTGTGTGTGGAAATACACACATATAGATGCACAGGTTTATGCACAAAACAAAATACAAAATCCATCTACCATCTACAAGACTAGGTATTTGGACTAATCAGCACTGCAAAAAGACCAGTTGCTGAAGACACAGCAAGTTAAAAGGAACAACTGTGTAAAAGAAAATACGAACCAAAATGAACCTTGTTATTTTTATTTCTAAAAGCAACAAAGAATAATTGATGATGTTTTTGAAATACAAAATTTCAGGGTATAGATGAGTGATTGTACATTTGAAAAAAAACAAACTCTGTGCTTTTCATCCAGCCACTCACTTAGATTTAGGCCACAGCTATTCTAACAAAGGCAGCTGGAGTTTCTTCGGATACTGGCCGTAACTTCAAAATGCTCCCAAGGGCAAGAGGCAAGTGATACTCAAGTAAGAAATTGCTATTTCAATCAAAAGGAATATAGCAGGACTAGAGAACATACAGAGGACTGTGATGGGGTAGAACAGCTTCTGCATGAGGAAAAACTAAAAAGAGTTAGGACTATTCTGCCTAGAAAAAGAAACAACTGATGGTGAAGATAGAGGTTTACTAAAAATCATATTATAGAAGAACTACAGTTCTTCAAACTAGGTATAGGAATGCCTTGACACAGACTGTTTAGAGGCCATCAGTATACCTAGATTCAAAATGTAGCTAGATAAATTCATGAGGGAAGAAGAATCTGCTACAGATTATAAACTAAGGGGGGAAAAAAAAAATCCTTTGGCCTAGGAAGGCCTTGTGCCACAAAGGCTGAAAAAATGTGGCCTGTTCTTCCATTCTTCCTTTGGCACTTGCTATTGCATGTTGTCACTGTAATATAGTGGCACAGCTAGGAAAGCACCTGGGCCACTCCTCAGCTCCAGAAAGCCATAGAAAAGAGTCATCACTTCACAGACGTATCAGACTGACAGCAAATACAAAGTACTGGGCTAAATGTACTTTATTCTGGCCACACTGCTAAGGACAAAAATAAGAAGCATCAGGTTCTATGCACAGGATTAATATTATTCAGAGTTAGAAAAAAAAATGTGCATCTCTTAAGAAAAATATCTAACCCATCTACTTGGAACAGCTCTCCAACCTCGAGAGTCTGCACAGACCAATGCTCTCCCTATCACTATATTCATGGGATGCAAAGTTTAGACCAATATTCTCTTGGAAGACGGAGGGTTTACCCACCCCTATTCTGACACAAAATCAGATGCTAGAACTTCTGCTGTTCCAGAGATACAACCTATAGTCCTACACTCCGGCAATGAAAAGACTGAAAAGTGAGCGGGGGGGTGGGGAGAGGGGGCAGAAAAGCAGGGAGGTTAATGTGCATTTCCTTCATTGGTTCCATTTGAAAACCAAAGTCAGACCTTACTTTCAATTTTCTACACAAGAGAAGACACGAAGAAAGAGACAACTTGTTCAGTGTATCTAGTTAGACACTCTGAGCTCCAGGTTACCTTAAAGTAACCTTCTCTTGACATCACAGCGGTCTCCCTGTTCTGAGACACAATGTCGTTCTTTTTGTTCCCCTTTCAGGATCACCAGCTAAAGACATGAGACTTACGCATGTAATCAAATAGACAGAAGGATGAAGTTCCCCCCAGCTGAAAGGCTTCCGCACACATACTATTAGAAACGTACAGCAGAATATGCACTGAGTCTTTACTTACCTCCCATTCCTTCGAGTATCTCATCACAATTCCTCTGCACTGGTTGTTGTATTCTTCAATCCCCATCTTTGCCACGTCCTCTGGCCCTTTAATGCCTAAGGTCTTGTCAATCTCATACTCCTGGGAGCATTGAAAACGACCAGACAAAAAAACACACGCCGTCATCAAAAGCTTTCAGGATTTCTCTGGATAGTTTATTTATGTTCTATGCGTTCTAATGCAGCTAAAGGGCCTCCTTTATCCTTTTGAGATTCCATGAGTATTGCACCTGAACTAAGCAGATATTTCAAAAGGACAACCCTGGTATGATCGTTTCTTTACTATCTTTAGAAAAAGAAAAACAACATTTTCTGCAATACATACCAAATAAATACATGTTTATAGTAATGAACAGAGTGCCTGGACCAGTAGGAAGCACCTGAAATTACCACACACACAAAAGCCAGAGCAACACACTAGACAAAGAACTTCCATTCCTCTTTTAGCAACAGAGCCAGGCACAGGAGCAATAGAAACATGATTGATAAGCAGGTAACAACATGGAAAGAGGAACCAACAGAAGAACCTGTAGGCAGACATGTTACACATACCACAGGTAAGCCATGGCAATCCCAGCCAAATCTTCTGTCAACATGGAAACCACTCTGATGAGCAAATCTGGTTACTATGTCTTTAATGGTTCCTGCAAGAATATGGCCATAGTGTGGAAGCCCAGTAGCAAATGGAGGGCCATCGTAGAAGTTAAACCTAAAACAAGACAACATTCTTAATTAAATCAAAAACTGAGAATCGAATCTTCAATCAGGGTGAGTGTATCTGTATGCTTATGCTTCTTATGTCTTACTAGGACAACATCAATTTCTTCCTCTTCTGTTATCATTCAGCACAGGCAACATGTTGGCAGTGGGACTAAGGGGAACATCTCAACTCATTCAGTTCCTACTGAATGCCAGTTCTACTATGATGCTACCAAAAACGCCAGCGTGCTGCTCCACAGCTGGCAGACACAGGAAAGAGCTGTCCTTGCTTACCTGCAGACTTCTTTTACAAACCCACCAAGGGGAAATCACAGGTTTATTACTACTGTTTGTACACTGTTGATTCTTCACAAAGTGAAATATAAACGGTAACTGACATAACTGCAACATTAGCCAAAACTGCTATCTGCAAAGGCAGCAGCTGTTGTTAACAGGACTGAAGCAAAAAAAAAAAGTAACTACAGCTAAGCCAACCTTGCACTGTCACACACAGTTGTTACAGCTTTTAGCAGATTCTTACCTAGGTCTATTCTTTGA
>NW_008825218.1:1050089-1055100 GCF_000699105.1 Pygoscelis adeliae
CTGGAAACAATTGAGATTTTTCCAGAGCTCCAATATCTTCTCTTCCTCATTTGGGAAAGTTATGTTTTCTGGAACTTGATGAACCATTCTTTCCCAGCAACGACCAAGTAGAGAAAAGAATAAATATTGAACAGAAGTGAGAAAAAAACGACTTCATGAAGACAATTTATTGTCTTACAAATCCATGTCACCAAACCACATCTCAGTTTTTCAAAGAGCTTGATTCAGTGTAGACATGGAAGCAAGCACTACATTCTAAAAGAAAGCCTAATAATTTTGACAGACTAGCACCAAAATTTTGTAACAGGAAAAGGATTCTCCATTCACTCAACTAGGGTTGTTCATTTTTTATTACGCTTTTATTTTTGTTTCCTATAGAAAACAGTCAAAGGGCAAATTATTTTTTGGTTACAGGTTTGGGTGTTGGTTGGGTGTTTTTTTTTTTTTAGGAAAAGTTTCCAAGTTCAAACTGACCTTTCAGCATCAGCTAGTGAACTAGTGAGACTTACTTTAAGTGCAGGAGCTACAACTAGTGAAGAGGCGCCTCCTTTTCACTGTACACCTTTTCCTACCATTTAAAGGTTTAAAACAGTGTTTTTCTATCTAGCTAGGCCACCATTCTCAGATGCTCCTAAAAGCAGCCAGGCTTCAGATAGCATAGTCTAAACACATTGCAATGGAAGATGAACATGCGGGGAAGAATTCAAACAACCAGATGAGGAAAAAGATCAAAGACCTCAACTGTGCATCCTGAAAAGCTCTAACTTCCAGACTACTGGCAAAACTACTAGTCTCTTTCTAGGCTCTTTTTTTTTTTTTTCCCTCTTCAGTTTTACAAGTATGTCAAAACTAAGCTACAAGGGGCTACTTCTTGCTGGCCATTTCCTGAAGGTCTTTTTTCATTTGGTGGGTTTTGGCCACAAGAGCCCAAAGCCATTCTTCAATTCTAGGTAAGTCAACAAAAATCACTACAAGCAAAATTATGTGCGAGCTTTCTTCACAACACAGGGAAGAGAATTCTCAACATCATTAGAAATACACAATAGAGCTGCCTGGTGTTCCAGACCTGCTACAAGATTCAAAGGGGTCACATTTCAACAAAAGGCTACAGCAAGCACTAAGCAAAAGCTCTGTGGAATAGGGATATTTAAGACAGGAGTTCCATAACAGAAGAAAACTGGTTATGAAGGTTATAACAAATGACTGCAGAGAAGAAACAGCTTCTCCCACCTCTAACTTTAGTGCTGCTGCTCCTTAGCACTTACACCAAAACAAGCTGAACACTACACGTTAGCCTCAAGTTTTGCTTAGCATTGTAGAATTACGAGCAATGGCACAAGGACTGAGTCTTCTGATTTACTCAGGTTTGTCAAATAGCAACCATAAGCAGCAACAAATGCAAACACATGAAGACATGCTGCTTGGTAGCGCTAAAGTTCCAAAACACTTACTTAAATGAAACCCAGAATACCATAGAACTTGCTAGCTCAATGCTTGAATCCATATGAAAAAACATGCCCCAAAATGAAACCTACAGACAAATTCCACCATTCATAATTTTTGTATTAATGACAGAACATTCTCCCCACTAATAAACCCGAATTATCAAATAAGACAAGAAGTGCATGGAGAAACCCACAACCTGGTACACAGGTGACACAGCAGCTGGAGGGGACATCATGAGCTGACAAGGAGCACATGGACAGGGCCTGGATGTATTCTTAAAAAGGTAATAACCAGTCTTAGCACATTAAGTTACAGTACATGCAACTTGTACAAGAGTTTTCATCATCGTATCTCAAAGCACTAATTAGACCATGCCACTTCTCAGTAATTTGATCACAGCACCGGAGACAATGGAGATGATAAAAGAATCCAGCCTTAAAGCTTATTTCCTGCAAGCCAGCTGACTTGAGAAGAGGACTAAGGATCCACACATTTTACTTAGATAAAGCTCAGCCTTCACGATTTAGTGATAACTGCAAAGGTTTTGGCAACTGGTCCAGCTGTCAAGTCCCCATAATCTAATAAATTAAATACATGTCAGTTTAGTCTGTAACTGTGACCGGGCTATGGAAGCTGCTCACATATCACAGACTCCATGCGTAAATCACAGTATCACTTTTGGCCCATTTCTACCAACTGAAGCACTGTATGCACAAACCAGTGTCCAGTAACCACAGGGCACAAATTCATAGACACTCTTATCAATATTACAAGAGAAGTTTATTATGTCAGAATTAGAAGGAAAAAAAAATTACTGATGAGAATTAATATGTAACCGTCACTACAGGTCAGTTTTTTCAAGTTACAGAACTGAATTTTAAACTGATTGACTTAAAAGACAAACCACATTTAAAAATTTATCTATGGCTCAACCTCAGCTGAGCAAAAAGCAAAGACTTCTGTGTTCAGTAAAAGCATAATCAGTTTACAGACCAAGATAGGAATAATCCCATATACCTACAGCAAAAAAAGTTCATTACTATAAGCAACCTAGGTATTTTAAATAAGAAAAAATCAAGGACAACTCATTACTTTCAACACAGACTGAGTGAAAACATCACAAGTTATGTTACAGACATTATTACACAAATGCATCTAATAAAACAACACTTTTGGACAAGACTGCAAATTTACACACAGATTAGTAAACACAAGGGGTTTTTTTTTTGCTTTCTTGTTTCTCTATTCATTTTCTGCTGACAAGAAGTATTCAAGTTTAAGCCAATGCACCGCTGGGGAACTTTTTTTTTAAAGTACACTCACTTTTTCTAAAAGATAATAACATTCAATAGGAAAGGCGTCAAAGTTTGTAGATTGTACTACAGCAGGCTCAAACTTAGGCTGGGCTTTTTATCTAGAAGAAAAAAATAAACAAGCATTAAAACCATAAAAGCAAGGCAGAATGTGGTTTTTTTCATATTAAAACAAAAAAAAAAATCAGTATTTAATTTATCAATAAAAATGCCACTATGAAGGAAGTAAACCAGTATTTCAGAAATGCGTTGGCCTTAACATATATCACATATAGATAGATTATTAAAACAAAGTAGACTTCAAGATACTACTCATTTTGTTGACTGAGAAACTGAAAAGATAAAGAACCAGCATGAACTAAAAGCACACAAAAGGTCTCCTAATTTCAAGGGGTTTATGATCAGTCTCTTATCCTTGTTCCAGTCACCTTCCCCCACAAACTATTCTATATAAGAGACCTATGCACAAGCTTCCCTCCATTAACTAGGAGGAGCCTCCTTTCTCCATCTACAGATGCCTTCCCCAAAGTTAAACAACGCGTTATTTTACATGCACACAGAACTAGGCTCCCCATTTCTGCCTTTTTAGGTACTGAGCTTTGAGGTAAGGCAATTTCTGGGGGAACAATATTCAAAACTGTTCATCTGGTAATCAAAAGCATCCATTTCTAGAACAGATGGAAAAAAACAAGTTTAAAATAAAAGGAAGGATGGGTGGCAACAGAAGGCTAAGCTCCAGAACAAATGTTGCTTCTGAAAATCTTGCGCTAATGCCTTACATAGGGAATAAGACTGCAACACTAATCAAAGACCTGAGAACAGGCTGGGGGGGGGGCGGGGAGGGAATCATGCACACCTACTGTCACTAGCACTTTACATGAACCACCAAATAGTTGGAAATGCAAGAATAAACTTATTTAAAAAAAAAAAAGAGCAACCAGTTTTCTTCTCCAAAAGGACATAAAGCTGCCACCCTCATGGCCAGTCCCCCTAACACAATTTCTAAGTGCAATTACTTCAGGGAAGAATTTAAAACATGGTTTTCTTCACAAAAGTTTTGGTTTTGATGGTAACATCGAAAATTTATATTTACACCTTATTCATAGCACACTGCTAATGGCCTGATTATTCCACTATTCTATTTGATGGGGCACGAAACTGAGCAGTTACAGACTCTTCTTACTAAAAAACATGCCTCAAAGTGAGCAGCTCAGAAAACTAAACTGGGAAACTAGGAAGCAGCAGTTTCTAATTTCTAAACAGGTAAATGAAGTCTACTCAAGCTGAGCCCGATACTTGAGGATGGGTTAGGGGAAGTGTATCAAGCATAATTCATCTCAACATATCACTCAAGATGAAACAGTACCGGAGATGGACCACAGCCCATCTGACCCCCCGCAAGGAGTGTTTCTTTTTATGGTGAAAAGCCAATTAAAAGATTGCTAACACAGTGAGCGGACTCATAAATAAATACCATGTTTAGACACAAATATATTACATGCTATGCAAGAACTCAGTTTTATCCTATATCTTATGATCTCTTAAGCAGACTTTTCTGTTGTCTTCATACTACCTTGATTAAAAGTGTAAAATTTGTCATTATGCAAAAAAACCTAGGTTATTTTGAAGTAACTTTGAACTCTGGATTTAAAAAAATCAGAAGGTACTGTCAGCTGAGTTAGCAAATGCTGCTGTTATGTGCCAACTAAATTCTGCTATCACCTGACAGTCGCTTCCTAAGCGCATCACCGACAAAACTGAAAAAATATGCTTTCTTCAGTTTCCAGAAGGCTCCTGGGCGGGGATGGTGGAGCCAACAGTTGCTGAAGATGGAAACATCAAATCCACCACAGCTACAGTAATCAAAAGCAAGTCTTCCTCAAAAGTCTCCCCTTCTGTTAGAAGGATGCTGAAGTGGAATATTTAAGACATATTACACATCGCAAGGCATCTTAGGTTCTTCGTTCAACTAATTAATGAAATTAAGCCTTGATGGGTACTAAACTCTGCAATAAGGGAACTGGGTAACCTTTAATAAGTACCCGTTTTGAGTGATCGCTAAATTCCAGAAAAAGCAAAGAATCCGTACAGCATCCAGCAAAATCTAAGAGTAAAATATCTTGTACATAAACATGACGTTATACATAGAAAACACGTTAGCTCTAACGCCTGAAAAGGCGCTAATAGCGTCAAAACCCAGCAGCGGAGCAGCCAGCCCGGCCGCTTCCCCGTTAAGGCGCTCCAGAGCTCCG
>NW_008825218.1:1055696-1058261 GCF_000699105.1 Pygoscelis adeliae
TCTGGTTTTAGTTCACGTTTCTTGCACAAACTGAAGCGGCTTTTTAAAGTGTCCAGTGGTTGCCGTCGCTGCGCTTGCGCACGGGGAGGCGGCGACCGGCGGCGGGAAACCTCCGTTTGGGGACCCCGGGAGGTGACCCGCGGCGGTATTTCTGGGTGGGGAACACAGCGAAAACGTTTTCCCTCGGCCACAGGGCTTCCCCTCGCACACACGAAACAGAAAAACCTCCAAAATCCTGAGAGTGAAATAAACTTGAACGTTGAAGTGAAACAACCTTGAACTTTGAGTTCGGGAGGGACTCGCAGCAGCGGGCCCCCGGCCCAAGCCTCTGCTCGGAGGGAAATCGCAGGGAGGAGCTTTGCTGGGCTTCTTCCAAAAACCGGGTACCAAGTGTGTCTCCCGAGACTCTACCAAACGCACGCCTCAGAAGCTTGAACCTGCCTCCGTTAAGGGAATACTCTTAAATACGTTGAGGTACCGATTCTTACGACTAAATACAGCAGAAGTCCCCTCTTGTGCTGCTGCACTCCAACGAGAACAAAACTTGTAAAGGGGTTCCCGTATGTCAAAGGAAACAAGGATTTGAAAAAGTATTACTGGCTGCCATCCATAGCATCGTGAAATGACAAAACATTTCCTTCCACCTATAGAAAGTGCTGAAAACAGCTGTGGAAAGGCTCTGGACAGTGAAAAACGGAACAGAATCCAGGACAAGTATGAACAGAGGGAGCTACTCTTCGTAGACTGGACATCTGCACACCTCAACCCCCAACCAAAACAGACCGTGGGGGATGAAGTTCAGATCAGTCATGGTCTGAACAGTCCAACTGCCTCAGCTGCCTCCACGTAATGACTTTCAATTACTCTTTAAAACTTTTATACAAATGTAGGTAATCAGCAAAAGCTAGCTTTTGGGTTTGATTTTCAGGACTAGGTGCAAGATCAACTCAGTGGTCGGCGGAGGTCAGTGTCTCAGTCTGCGGAGGAGGGACACAACCAGATGCGAAGCACGTCACGTTAAACGGAATTCTCGCCTGCACAATGCAGCACAAGGCTACTTTCTGCACAGAATTTCATACATCACTCTAGAATAGCTAAAAGGGGAACTCAATCTGCATCAAACTCAGAGAAACACAGAAAATGTGAAACGAGGCCAGAGTAAGCAGGACTGACCAACGGGACCGGGAGAGAGCGGGTGCGTGTGCTTGCCAGGAGAGAGTCCCCAGTATAGACACGATGCCGAGATTCCTGCCTGTGTGGATCCGGGCTATTCTGCATCCAGGAGGGAAGTTTGAAGTGGCAGAAATCTGTTTAACCTGTATTGCTTTCTAATGCATCTAAAAAGCTATGAAAAGGCCTGTGACAACTCAGAACTAAAAGGAGGAGGACTTGGGTTCTACCACCTGATGCAGCGTTCCTTCAACTGAGCATATTATTTTGTCATGTTTTGGAGTTTCTGTTGTTTTTTTTTTCTTTTAAATCTAATAAGTGTGATTCAAGATTGAAGACAGGTAGGTAAGAGAGGAATAAAATGCAGAAAAGAATAACCAATTCAGAGATTTTACTCATCTTACCATTATGGACCTTTTCTGTACTTGGAACGCTTTCTTTGCTATGCAGGCAGACGGACAGTACTTTCAGGAAGCCTTTAATTTAATTTAACAGTGGCTTCTGTTAATTTACTTCGAACTTCCCCCCCCCCCCAGTAGTGATAGCTTACTTCAAAAAAATCCCAAACAGGTTCAGACCACTTCACGAGCTATTTCTTTATAAACATGCACTTTATCAAATCAGAAAGCCCTGCAGCCTCCCCCTGCTTTCACAGTCCTTCAGATTACGGAGGTTGCATTTTTTTTAGACAGTTGTAACTTGTGCTTGCTCCAGTGCCAACTCCTTCAGTTTTGGACTTTAGTTTGTAAAACGTACAGGTGATAAGGCCAATTGACTTTAAAATGGAATACTGTATGATTTCTGAATAGAATTTAAAACAAACACTGCTTAAAAATATGTATTCTTAAGCAATGAAATACTGGCAAACGTTGACGATTTGTTGTTGTCAGTGTTGACTCTGCAGTTACCACAAATCCAGATTTTCGCCTTGTCCCCCCCTGTATATTTTGGACTTCTTTACCCTTCGCTAGTAAATAATAAAAAAACATCATCTACGTGAAAGTCTACTGTCCTTATTCGTGCACGGCCTTCAATTGAAACCATTTGGGCCACAACTCTGAGCTCGTTTTTCATAAACAAATCGGCCATAAAGAAGGGGTGAGTAGGGAAGTCGCTGTCATATTTAGTAGCGCAATACTTACACACAGAGCCAAAAAAACCCGCATTTGAAAACCGAGGGAAATCTGTAGCAGAGGGACCAAGGCCCAGCACGGATAACTGGGCCAGTCCCCAAACTGTAGGAATGAATGTCTCCGCTCTCATTTTTCACAAAATACTGTTTAAAAATCACCGACTCATCCGGAAAGGTTAAAGGGAAGGAACAAAACCCCAGAAAGCCTCGAGTGGAGACTGCCCTCCCTCTCCCCCCTCCCCTCTAGCTAAATGCCAGCTCAA
>NW_008825218.1:1058820-1059136 GCF_000699105.1 Pygoscelis adeliae
CCCTTTCTGCCCCACACCCTCGCTGAGCACCGGCTCTGCCCGGAGCCATTACGCCCGCCCAACTCCCGCGCCCCTCCGTGCCTCACGGGCGGCTTAAGCAGTTTACGTACTGCCACTGCAACGGAGAGGAGGGCAACGGCACTTGCGTGGGGAACTGAGCGCAAAAGGTGTTCGTGAATAGGGCAAGGAACAAAATAACGCTGTCGGAGCGCTGAGCCAAACCAAAACGCACCGGACGGGGGGAAAGATCCCGGGATTAACCCGGGAGACGGGGGCGCGCGGCCCGGCGCGGCTCGTCGTGGCGCAGTGCGCCCGC
>NW_008825218.1:1061482-1075077 GCF_000699105.1 Pygoscelis adeliae
CCTGGGGTCGGCGGCTGCCTGCGGTTCCCCTCCTCTTCAGGAACGCAGAGCCGGGCGGCGCTTTGGACGTGAGCTGCTGATGGCACCACCGTGCCGTTCTTCTACTGTAATTGCAGCGTTTTCATGGCTGCTTCGTATTTATGACAGCAGGGTTTATTCCTATTTTACCAACTACAGCAGAGGGAGAAGTGTCTAGAAGGAGACTTAAAGGGCCTCTGCGCACCGAAAAATGCAGATGCCTACCAGCTGAACCAAGTTCTCCAGAGACACTAGAATAGAATAGAGTAGAATAGAATAGAATAGAATAGACTCTTTCAGTTGGAAGGGACCTACAACAATCAGTCTGACCGCCTGACCGATGCAGGGCTGACCAAGTTAAAGCATGTTATTAAGGGCATTAATAATCCTAAGTTTTCTGTTTTACACCTACCATGAAGGGAGCAGATAAAGTAAACGGGAAACTCACCCAATCCCTAAAGAGCAGAACTAGGAGGCGTAAATTCAAGGTAGTAGGAGATCGGCTTGAAACAGTTAAAAGTTACTTTACACAACAGGTAATGCATTCCTGGAACTTGTTGCCACAGGAGAAGATAGGGGCAAATTCTATCAACCGGTCTGAAACAGGATTAGACAAATTAGTGATGACAAGTCCACAGAGTGAGCACCAATAGTATATGTTGGGGGAGTAAGAATATGGGGGGGGGGACAGGACGACTGTGGAAGTGGCTGGTCACTGGTGGTGTCCCCACGCAGCCCTGCCTGTGCCTGCCAGCACTGCTGGGCCAGGTGAGCCACAGGTCTCATCTAGGGCCTTTCTTACCCTCTTAACCCCAATCACAGCATGACTATAGCACCCTTGGAGCTGCACGATCGTCTTTGAATCATTTTTCAACGTGCCTCCTTTCCCCTTCAGCTCCCTGAGGACTGTAGCATGCCTTGTGCTTTACCACCACGTAAAGATGTGGCGTGTGCTGTTTGTAGAGTGGGGAAAGTTAGCTACCCCTCCTCGAGTGCATGCCTGTGCAATCAGAATGCATCTGTGCTCCTGTGCCAGAAGAACAAATGTAAGGTGTGATGTTGACGTGCAGATAATGCCCTTTACAAATACAGACACGGAGACAGGAGTTAATCATCCTTACAAAGGAAACCATATTTTAAGGCAAAACATTTGAGATTCCTAGTACCTCAGTTGCAATCCTAGGAAGTACAATGTCCAAAGACACCATTTTCTTCACCTTTTCTAAGAAACAAAGCTGCTGAACACATTAAGACTAACATCATGTTCATTTTATTTGGAAATAGCCATTTGGTCTATACATACAAACTTCAGGCAATATCGTCAATTTGTCAGATGCAAAACGTAGCTCTTACTGGCAACAGCAGCTTTGTATTAGAACCATGCCTATATTGGGAATTTTACTCAATGGGAAGCTGTTCTAGAAGAGAGGTACAGGGATAAACCTCTCATACAGGTAAATGAAACCTAAGTTTGTACCCAGAAGAACTGCAAAGATTTGGTCTTCAGCAAGCTTGTATTCTATTAATGAATCTAGATCTGTAGTAACATGTTAAATTAATGGTTTGAATGCGTGTTTTCTTTTTTTTTCCCCTGACTTGCTATTCAAACAGGTATGACAAAAACTCACTTATGAACACTTACTTGAAACTTGGCCTTTGTTCTGTAGTACTGCTGGTAAATTTGCATCCTAATATGGATCTGCTTGAACACAAAGTAAAGTAGGAGTGTAAATTAATAGAACAGCTCAGGGAAATAATTACAGGTCACATACCGCCTGACAGAATTAGAGAGATAACTTGCATTTGGAAAGTGATCCCCATGTTCTCACCACTAGACAGAGTGATTTGCCAGGAATGATCCATTCGTGTTGAAGCCACGGATGTACGCTGTGGCACCTAGCCTTCCCCCTCCTCCCAGAGTGTCCTTCTTCATTGATTTCCTGCACCACCCACCACCAATTCAGTGCTCCGTCCTGGACAAGAGCATCAGACACCACTTCAGTCTGTTCATCAGTCATGGAAGAAGGAGGGAAACTCCTCTGAGTCAGTACAGAGCCAAAACGTGCATGTGTTTGGCTGCGCACCAAGCAAAGCTGATGATACCCACACTTTCGGTAGGAACCCTCATGTATTGCCCTTCATCTCCATGCTCTCATATTCACTTTCTCACTGCACACTTCTGTAGTTACCCTTGTCTCACCAGCAAGCTCCTGTTCTCTTAAAGACCTTTTCTTGGTGTGTTACTTGTATTACTTAGATCTGGCTTACTCGTAAATTTTTTTCTGTTTCCTTCCTTTATCACTTGAATTATGAATTTCTTAAGTGTTTGGAAAGTACCTTCCTTGTAATGGATGCAACCACAAATAACATCTTAGTATTAAGTCTGGAAGCACTTTACAAAGCTGAAATTCAAAACATAACAAAGTTAGTCAACATCAAAGCTGGGAAAAGAAACCAAAAGCTGTCATTTCAGAAGATCGGTGATCAACCCACTGGCCAGCAAACTCACTCATCTTCTCAGACTTTACCATGGCGAGTTTTACACGTGCATCATCTGCTTCTAAGTATTTCTTGTGCTCCTGTCTCAAATCTGATTCATACACGCAGGTGTTGAAGCAGATCATGAAACTACAGGAATAGTTCTCAAACTGATCAAGGCTATCTTTGGACCCAATTATTGCATATTTTGAATCCTTAGAGCCTGCATTTTGCTTTGATAAGTTATTGGTTTGATTGTCATTGTAATCTATCATTGTATTACGATGACACATTGAACACTAGCATTTGTAGAAGGAGAGGTAGATGAGCAGTATTATCAGTCGGGAAATATATGCCTGTGCTATGAGTCACACGGTGACTGTTGTATGGACATGATAAAACATTAAGTATATGCTTGTAAAAACAGCAACATTTTTAGAAATATTTCCACCTCATTTTCATTTTTAAATAGCTTCACCAGAATAGGATTTTTCTTTTACAGCCACACTTCTCATATAGATCAGCTTTACAAATTTAAACAAATGCTGTTAACAGAACCTTATATATCAAGACAGCAAATCACGACATTTTTGTTAGGGGTACAGTTGGAAGTCACTTATAAAATATGTATGAACTATTTGGAAGTCCAAGGCAAATGGTAGGAAAGACTAAGGCCTAAGCTATACAGAGACTACGCTGACGCAACACAAAGTGTTCTGTTGCAACTTGTGTAATTTATTTTTATGGCCAGTCTGTGCACAGGGTGACTTAGGATTTGGTAAACTTACCTGGAGAAAAAGGGCTTGGTAATTTTATGGAGGCGGCAGAATTTTATTATGTATTATTAAGATTTCAGCACATTCTGTTGAGCATGTAGATAAGCAGTTTGTATGGCTGCATAATTGTTTGAAATCTCCAGCCAGGCAGAAGCACCACTTTTTGTTGAGGAACGGGGGATGCCGCACAATACCTGGAAGGCTTTCAATCGCATTCACTAGAAAAAATTAACCATGATTGGAAGAAAATTGTCACCCAGTCACCCCTCATTTCCAACAATGCATTTGTAACAGATCTGAGGATGTTCAGTTCAAACGTGGGGTGATAAAAAGGAATTTATTTTTAACTGTCTGCTGTAATACGAGTGACCATTTTGTTGTCATATGTTTCAATTATGTTCAAATGTCTCTTGTTAATTTTTCTTAGCTCTTGCATTCTTTTCAAGACAAAAACTGATGGCTAATAAACTTCACATTTGGCCTATTTTATTTTTGCTGGATTAGGAGATCCTTTTTCACCATGCAGAAAAAAACCCACCAACTTGTCTTGAAAACATATACACGGTTTTGTAAAGACTGCAGTAATTTCACATCACCCTGCAGATGACATTTTAGAAGGAGAGGAGGCAATTTTCCTTCACTATCCAATACAGTATCTTAATCATTTATTGAGCTACTTCTGTGACTTTCTGATCTTTGAGTCGTTTTCACACACATACCAAAATGAATGTTAGAGCAGCATTAATTTACAAGCAAAATGGTTACATGTACAGTGTTACTTTGACAGATTTACCAACTCCTACCACCTTTATCTTCAAGTCAGCTCCTTTCTTTCCCTTTGTACTTCCCCTACCACTTTCCACACGCGTATAGTTATGCTAGCATGCATGAGATGATTACACTATATTCTACCTTTCTATACAGCCTCTGAAAATATTTTTTCTTACTCAGGCTCAATATCTACCGTAAAAATGAAATATGAAGTTTTTGCATAAGAAATCTAAGCAGATTCTCAAGAAGGAAAACAATAAAGAATCCCAACTGCAAACCACATCTTAGACTCACCAGTCATCCAGCCCTAAAGAAAGTCACTTTCTAGTGTCTCAAAAAACATAAGAAAAGGATTATACTGAATAATGTTCTCAACTCAGTTAAGAACATCTTGTTTAAGAAATTAAGATACACTTTGAGGAAAATAGGGAGAGAAGTCCAGAACCTTAGACACAAATTCTACTAGGATTTTGGGAACTGCACTTTTTTCACATTCTGGGTAGGACTAGAAATAATACTATAAACTATAGTGTTTCTTTAGTGAAAAAATTCGTGATGTATCGCACCAGAAGCACATTCCTAGCTCTTGAAGGAAGCGGAGACACGGCAGTGCCCTTCCTGTCACACACTGCAGACTTTGGTAGTTTAGTTCTTTTGTACAAATACGTTGTTTTAAGGTAATGGAGAGTTTTGTGGCTTGTGGGAAATTAAATACAAAGTGCAAGTCCTGGGGAATCCTCCTTGACAGTTTCTGCTACAGAGGAGCCTGTGGTTTTAAGGGACTGCACCTAATTCAGACAGTTCCTTCCAAGCCTGCATACAGGCTTTCCATCCTGAGAAGCCATCAGAGATGGAGTGAAGTGAAAAGGCCTGTGGAAATTAAAAGTAAAGTAAAGAACAGACGAGGGTAACTTTTATTTGAGTTGGTGGGACTGAAGCTAACTTAATTCTCTATTTCTTCAATCAAACCAGCCTGCAACTTACCATCACTTACGGCCATATTGCTGCTACATCATATTCAGCTACAACATGCTAATTTTAGCTGTGAAACAAGAAAAGTAAAATACCATGCAAAGAGAAGCTTCCACCTAAAGTGCAACAAATACTTTTGCATTTCATATTATCTTTAATATTAATTATCCTTCTGTCATGAAATTTTGTAGTGAAAAAGATCGTGTTTTATGCAATTCAGAACAAGGCAATTAGTTCAGAGTAAAAATTTTATGTTATTCTTCTGTTTCTACCTCTCCTCCTAGTGTTTCTTCAGGAAAAGAAACCGAAAGCCTAGCAGCAACAGATTTAAACTGAAGTAAATAAATACACTGTCTAGCAGGATTATTCCCAGCCAATTAAATGTCCTTTCCAGAAGATGAATACTTTATTTAATAGCAACAATTTAACCAAAAGTTGAATCAAAATAATTAAAATGCCAAGCTCCAGACCAGTTCTTTTAAACATAAGCCAGCAACTTCTGCCAAGGAAAAAAAAAGAGCCTCCTTCTGGCATGCCCGAGCATATCAGTCAGGTTAAGAAGTTTCAAACAGGAATGTACCGCAGAAGTACTGTCCTACCAGTATCCCTATGCACTCCACTTGACAGCCCAGTCCAGCTGGAAACTGAGTCAATGATCTTTGCTTCAATAAGAGTAGAAGGCCCCAAAATATCATGGTAATATGCTAATTTTGCTATTTCAAGGGTTCTTGAGTCAAGTGAATGGTAAAAAAAATTTAGTCCTCTCTCCTTAACAAATGAGTCAGTGCAGCAGTGCTATCTGCTGCCAAGTTAAGGGCACAAAGCAGAGTTTTTCCTCCTTGTTACTATCACAGAGACCTGCCTAGGCCAGCATTTCCTAATTATCTTGCTCAACCCCTTTTCTCCCCACAAATGAACTCCGTCATTCAGTTCCTGTCCCTAATTAGCCCAAAAAGCAGCAACCACGCAGACAAAGCTCTGCTGCGTCCAAATCTAGACCTGCTTCCATGCCTTTTCTGAATACCTCTTGTGCCATTTCTAGAGTAGTATGCCCACTTCCCATTTCGGGAAGCACTGGAGAGAAAATTCTTTGCCTCCTGCGTTCATACAATTTGTTTCCACGGGATTCTCAATACAGACTTGGATGGAGCAGGGTCACTTCTACAGAGAAGTGACTTAAGTCCATTACTTAAGTCCATTTACCAGATCAGTGAAAGATGCTGCTGTGTACCCGACATGCACAATGAAGTTATCCTCTGCCTATCCACAGTGCACACGCTCTTGATCATGGAATCTGTCAGTAGAAGCACGAAGCCAGATGGTTACAACCTAGCTATGTGACACCTACTTTAAGTCTTACTGTGTTCACTGTGGTTCAAATGTCCAGCAGTCTTTTTGCATGGCAAAACCAACAAAATCATATTCAAAATCTACTTCAAGGTCACATCCTTTCGTATTTACCAAATCAGGACATAACATACAAAACTGAGATCAGTTCAATTGAGTCAGACCAAAAGCTGGACTAGCACACTGTCTTCAATACTGTCATATAAGACTGTAAGAAAGAGGAAGGGCAAGGCACAAATTACAAATATACAACACTTTCCCCAAATGCTCTTCCAAACTGTAACAATTTTCATCCCAGGGAACCTTCCGAGTCAGATACGGCTCCCTACATTTAGCAGTCCTCAGCGTATTTCTATTCCATGTACCACTTCACTCGCTCAGCACAAGTAGACCTTTAATATCCTTTGGAAATAAGCTTCACAAGTCTACCATGTATTGCATCAAGTGCATGTCCTGACTCTGCTAGGCTTATGTGATGTCTCCAAAGTTCTCGTATTAGAAGAGGCGCTGAACAGCTAGTCTTTATCTAATCTCACTAATGGTTTTGTAACCTCTGTCACATCCCAAGTCATCTCTTTGCTGAACTGAAGACTTCTAGCCTTATCGTCTCTTTCTCACACTGATCAGCCCTGTGATCCGCACTGAGTTATTGCAAGGGTTGCATCTCCTCTTGCAGACTTTCTAATCAGTTGGTCTAGATGAGTCACTGACACTATCTAAAAATTCATTATCTAAAAATTTAGCCTTTGCATTTTGTCTTGTAAAATTACAGGTGACTTGAAGGTACTTGAAAATGTCTTGCACCTAGAAAGGTCGTCTTATATAACTGAGATTACTTTATCGTAACCGAAAGTTATTTGGTTTGTAAATTAATTTTAACACAGATCAATTGCAATGAATTGAATGTTTCCCCTTTTTAATGTAACGGCTGCCAACAAGATGTCTCTAAAGAAAATGCAACTAAATGTAATTTTAAATAGAGAAAATTTTGGTTCAGTATCTGGAAGGAAGGAATATTTCAACTGTTATAATGTTTGACAGGTGAAAAACTTCCTGTGGTTAACTGGATGTAGGTGTCAAGTTAGATTTACCCATTTTTATGTAACAATGTAAAACTAAATTCAGCTATTTGTAAACAAACAAAAAGTACTTTCTTCCAAATGTGGAAAAAAGCAGAAAGAAAAATAAGATCACAACTACTCTCTGGTACTCCTTATTAATACACACTATAGACAGAAAAACTGTTTTATAATGATTTTACAAGCCTTGAGGAGGAAAAAAACAAGAAGAAAAAAAAAAGAGGGAAGGTGACATTTCCTTCTCATATGACAGTCATATCACTATAATCTCACCTTGTGGAAGAAATGCAGTGCATATCATAGTTCCAGCTAAAATTCATCATTTTAAACAGCAAGGCTATCGAAGCCTGTTTTCCAGTAGGCTTATGCCTGGTTGTTGACAGAATTATTTTTAACATTTTTATCACAATTCTGCATCATGAGTTCCTCCCTTACTGATGACTGTCTGAAAACTGACATAGAAGAGAAACTTTAACGGAGAGCTAAATCTGGGGCTTTCTTTTGCAGATTCTTTGATCCACAGGTTGAGTTCGTATTGCATTCTTTAATACAGCATCCGTCTGTCTGTGTATTTTTCCCTCTTCAGAACAGAAATAATTGGTGTGACCTACCCTTGAGATCTCAACATCTCTCTTGGCTCTAGAAATTATTATAAGGGACAGATAACAGGACACATGCAACAAAATGATCCTTAAGAGGCAAAACTATAAAAGAAAAATAATCAATAATACACATTTCAAAGCATTTGAACAAATGTTATTATTCTGTAGCTTGTATTAAAGGACTTCCAGTGTTAAGCTTTACAAGCACACACAAAAGGTGCTATCCTTACTGAAAACTGTACGTTAATACAATGTTAGCTTTCATGCAATTTTGTAAATAGATTATGGAAGAATTTAGCTTATTCACTCTTTTCAGAAAAGTAGGGTGGTATGCATCTATGACTGATACTAAAACATTTGAATAGCTTTAACATTTCAACTGAAGATGTTACCATCTGATTATGTATAAAATTAAGTACAGCATGACGGTGGTTATTGTGATGATTATAAACAGCATTGTGACAATTATAAACATGGAGTTTGGGATCCTACCTGAGTTTATGTTGCTCCCACAAGCAATGGGGAAAAATACCCCAAACACACACGTCCCAACAAGCCATTTATTCTTAACCACTGACATTATCATTGACCCCTCCCAGTTTCTAAGTTTCAGAGGTAGGAACCTTCTCACTTTCCGCTCAGTGTAATATATATACACATTGCATCAATGTGAGTTACCCAACTGCTAACCTGCTTATTACTGGGGTTATATCATTGTTTAGTCCTGATCCATCTATACCAGCACCCAGTACCAGAGAAGCTGCACATGCATGAGCAAAGAAAAATTTTAGTAGGTCTAACAAATACTGAGGAAATACTGGATTAAAAGAGATCCTTTTGTTCTGATTGCTCCTTAGTTCAGTTTTTCTGCATCCCTATTTAGCTAACCCATGTTATGAGAAAAGGCAAATGTTCTCATGTTTCAAGACCTGCTTTAATCCATCTTACAGATAAGAAAAGCCCTGTTACATGTTTCAGACCATCAAGAAATTCTCTCTATGCACAGAGAATACATTTTTTCCCCTCCTGTAACCGATTACTGCAAAAATTGGAAAGTATTGGATATCTGTCTAAGGATATCTACATAAGAGGTGCAGTGGTAAAGGTATTAGCCTTCCAGAACATAAGACATCCTCACATACAGGTTTGATGCTTCCCCTTTTTGTTCAGAGAGGAGAAATGAGTCAGGCACACTAGAATCTGGTTTGCCTTTGGATCTGAGACATGTACTGCTTAATTACCATTAAAAAAGCATACAAGCATGAAAGAAGCAATAAGCATGCATGAATTATTTCTTTGCTAAAACTTTCATGAGGGAAGTTGCTCCTAAAGGGCTAGGAACAGGAAAGGCCACAGATTTACTCTACCCTTGCCAGTCAAACAATGCAAGTGTTGGTGTGTATGCTGATTCTTTTATAGGCTAGTATCCAGTATATCAACACAAAATTCTATTTAAAAAAGCTTGAGTTGGACACTCCCAAAATCGTAAGATTTGCTTTTATTACTGATTTTATACTTATTGGTTATTTTGGGTTTCATTTGAGGAGGAAGCTTAGGAGGAGAAACTCGCTGCCCCTTCAGGACTTTATAGCTTTCAAGGGAAAACTGCCAGGCTTCTAAACACGTGGCATTTTAGCGATACAAATCCAGCCTTAAAAAGTGCAAGCAAGCCTTCTCACTAGTGATCAGAAGGGATTCCTCATATCTCTATTTTCTGGAAATCATTTCTTTTGTTCATATTACTCCATTTGCTTTAGCATCCTCCTGCTCCAACTTCCTCCTTTCCCCCCCATTCCCCTTCTGTTCCTAAAGATCACCTGTTTTCCCCCTTTCCTCCACATCTTTTGTTGTCTTGATCTCCTTCCAGTTCCTACACACCAAAACTTGGTCTCAATAGGACTGTAAGAGATGGTGGTCATCATAACAAGAAACTGCTTCACTTCCATATTGTTTGGATAGGATGATCAACTTGCTGACTTCCGCAATAACAGGAACTTGCCATTTTCAACTAAAAAAAAAAAATCACAAGATAGCAAAGTTTAAGAACACTAGAAACACATTATTGGTCAGACCAGTGGCCCATCCAGCTCAGTATTTGATCTCCAAGAGCAGCAAGAGAAGCTGTCCAGAGGAAAGCACACATCTGCCTGCTTTCTACTATTCGTTTCTCTCATACTCCCCCAACATCTACTACTGTTATGCTAACTGTTCCCATTAGTTTATGGATCTGTCATCACAAATTCGTCTAATGCCTCATTAGACCAACTGATACAATCTGTCCCTACACTCTCTTACCGGGGCAAGGAATAGAGCCCGTTGTGTAAAGTACTTTCTTTTAACTAGTTCAAATTTATGCCCCCTCTTTGTTCTACTGTTTTGTGATTTAACACACCAGATATTTCATACAGGAAGCACTATAAACATTTAACAGTTGTCAAAAATATGGAACTATTCTAAGGCCACTGAACTATTACCCATTTTCCCACAGTTATTTAGGACAGAAAAGCTTTAGCACTGTCTTGTAGCCTAACCTTATGCAAGGCAGGTCTACACTAGTGCTACCGCAGCCTTACACCAACACTTTGGACCTAATTCAGCTTTGACTTGGACGCAGCTCCTAGCAAAGCCAGCAGGAGCTGTGTCTACACTTGTCAGGACTGAGTTTGTCCCTGTACGCCTACAGTTTTCCATCTTCTGCATTTAGTCTTCCAAAATTGTCTGGGTTTTTGAGGAGGATCAGGAAGTCTGTATTGACGAGGTGAGACCTTGCACAGCCTTTATCTGCCCTGTCATTGTGTCTGTCAGTCCCGGCCTGTTAACTTTGGAAAGCTGTGGAAACAAACAGGACTGCAGAGTACTAGTTTCTCAAAGAATATACAACTAACTTCTGCCAGATGATTTTTTTTTTTTCTTTTTAAAACAAATCCATACTTAGGTTACATTCGCAACCCCTCAGTCTCTATTTCAACATGTTTTTCATCATTTAATATTATTGTTCCCATATTCAGGAAATATCAAAACTGACAAAAGTAAGAGCTAAATTGTGAAATAGTATAACAGGAAAGGAAAGAAGAGGTAGATATCGATATTTGACTACTTTCAGTGGCTCAGTAAACCTGTAAGCCAATACTATGCTGCTCTGAAAAACTTCTTTAAACCAAAATCCTTGTGTAAACCAGCTTCTTCATTTATAACAAAATCTGTTAGATTAGCAAATTTGTATTCATATTAGTACAATAGTACATAGTAACACTAGTTAGAATTACAGAAAAGATCTCCGCAAATCAATTTTTGGAGTAGAGACAATTCATCTCTAATCCTATTTAACTTTAAACTATTGCTCTCCTTTGCTTTCATAAGTAAAGTGGCCAAAACCAAGATAAGCTGAAGTTTTCACACATCAAAATATAACCTCTCCAAAACATACTTTAAATGCATAAGAGTTTCCATTATCTGGCAAAGAGAAGGAGAGAGTGGAACAAAACTGTTACAAGCACTTCTCCAATTCTAGGTCTGCGTGATGCCCGTTGCTGAATGCAGAGAAACAAAGCTTTAGGAAACTGATGGCAACATTTGCCTGGCGCAGGTTTTGTTCACCTGTAAACGCCAGCCACACAGAGTAAATACTTGCCTAGTCGCAGTGACTGCATGTATTACAACTCAATGTCAGGTTAGAGTCAATTCTTCCTTAGGGAAACACCACCTCTGTAACACAAATAAAAGACTAACACAGCCTCTAATTTTAGGAAACGGCTTGCATGGGATTTGCACATGATTCTGAGAGGTGACCTGCTTTTTCTTTACTGGATCAGTGTTTCCTAACCTGTTGGATGTTATTTTGAAGAGTTCTACGAGGCACTGAACTGAGATGAGAAACCCTCGGCAGCAGCGAGGCACTAGGACCCGGCAGAGCTGAGGGGTGGAAAGGGGGAGCCGTTTGCTTCCCCAAGGCGCCTGCAGCTCCTCCCCAGGCTGACCCGCATCCCCAGGCCTTCACTACTGAGGAAGAGGGGGGGGAAAAGTATCAAGGGTACCTTCACTTGTCTTAAAGTACAACTTCAACTTAATCTAGTGAAACACAAGCAAGAAGCAATTAAGTTCCCATACAAAAACAAAAACCCCAAAACTGGCTCATAATCGAACTAGGAGGAGGTTTGGCTTGCAACGATTTTTGAATTAGAAGTTAATACAAGCTACAGCATAAGCATCCTGCCCTAGCCTGGCCGCCTTGGAGATCCCCTGGGAGCAGTCCCAGGGTAGCTCCCCAGCACCCTCTCTTTCTTTTCATGTCCAGGGTGGAAACAATGAGCCACCGTGAGCCAGCAGTCCTCCAGCTACCTCCAGCAGAGTTACATTTTTAAGTCATTACGGTTTTGATTACTAATTTGACTTGTGTAAATTGTGAATGAATTGTCTGTGCTGTAAAAGGTGGACGGGGGAGCCAGCATACAGCACAGCAGCCCCGAGTTTGCTAAAACCATGCTCCCAAGACTTCATTTCGAGAGATATATAAAGACAACAGTCCCTTCAGTGCAACAGTTCCCCAAGAAGCAGGGCCTCAGCATTTCACCACTGAAGACATGAACCCAGTGAAGTTCAGTTACGGAAGTAGGGTCAGGAGCCTTGAAACCGGGATGAACAGCACCGGGGTTTAGAAACGGCCGCTCTTGCGGGTACAGTTGAATTAAAATCGTACCAGTAAGAATTCATGCCAAGATGCACTGTTTTACATACAAAATGTAAGAAGAGCTAAGTGGTATACACCAGTTAACCTCCTGACTTACTGCCTCTGCCCGCACATGAATATGACTAGATTTGTTAATGTTTGGTAGGGTTTTTTTCTTATAAATAACTCCTATTGCCGCTGACCAGCGCTGCCCTTTGAACACCTGCCTTCACAGTCTCCTCCTGAAGTAACCTGCATGTTTTTCACTTTCTCATCTTCACTGCTTTTCCCTGTTCGAGTTTTCAGCCATTAGCCTCTCCACTGGGTTGTTCGTTTGGGTTTTTTTTTTTTTTTTTTCCTGTGATTTTATGAGAAAATGATAGCCAATGCATGAGAGTTTTACAGTAGAAATGGGTTAACAAATTGGACCTGATTTTTCTTCTCTGATTTAGTGGTGAAAAAGGCAGGGCAGGACACGGACCCAGGAGGGCTAGAGAGAGGACGCTCATCAGCTGAGACAAAACAGGCAAGAGTTATACTTATTCAGACCTGTGCTTCACCTATCTTTCGATTCACGGTTTATTTCTGAATCAGACTCCAATTGTGTCCTAGATTGTTTCAATTTCCCCATTATTCAAAATCCACAGTTCGTGTCCTTGCATTAGCCTGGATTCTACTTTGAAAAAAATACTTCTGGATATCAGAAAAAAAAATGCCTGGAAAAAAGTATTAAAATTTAGGTTGGACTAATGTTTGAATGCTTCAGGAAGTGTTTTCTTTCTGGTGAGAGGAAAAAAAGCACACAAAGAAAAAGGTTTTCTGCTTGTTTCTCTGGATGGGCCTAAGGTTTATTTTCTATTTCTCCCAGATTTCTAGGATTCCAACA
>NW_008825218.1:1075102-1095821 GCF_000699105.1 Pygoscelis adeliae
TCCAGCTCTGTCTCACTTGCACTTTCTGAGCCAGTGAGATGCAAAGTCCATATTCAATACATGCTGGCTGTGAAGAGATCCTTCATGCCAGTAAATCTTGCCAGTTCTGAAAGTACTGGCCTTAGTCACGCTTGCACAGCACATCGCATTCACGTTTTGTTCAAGAACACTACAGAGAGTAGCAACCCCCCTTTAACTGCACAGTGTTTGCACATCTGTCACCATTGCTGTGTCCCTGATGCAGGTGTTCAGTGCTCCCTAGACGTATTGGATATAACTGCTGCACGTGTTGCATGCGTTAAAGTCCTGCTCTGGGATGTACAGTACAGCCAACTCCTTTCAGAGACACCAGTCTTGCTGCTCATTAATTGCACAGCTCTTTTGTACACCCTCCTAGAAATTCTGGGCGAGAGTACAAAAGGGCTGTGTTTAGAAAGCATCAAAAGAAAGATTTTGCCATTGACACTACAAATGGTTAGCTAATAAATGGCTGTACTCGGCACTGGTGAGGCCGCACCTCGAATAATGTGTTCAGTTTTGGGCCCCTCACTACAAGGACATGGAGGTGCTGGAGCGTGTCCAGAGAAGGGCAACGAGGCTGGTGAGGGGTCTGGAGAACAAGCCTTATGAGGAGCGGCTGAGAGAACTGGGGTTGTTTAGCCTGGAGAAAAGGAGGCTGAGGGGAGACCTCATCTCTCTCTACAACTACCTGAAAGGAGGTTGTAGCGAGGTGGGTGTCGCTCTCTTCTCCCAAGTAACAAGCGATAGGACGAGAGGAAATGGCCTCAAGTTGCGCCAGGGGAGGTTTAGATTGGATATAAGGAAAAATTTTTTCACTGAAAGGGTTGTCAAGCATTGGAACAGGCTGCCCAGGGAAGTGGTTGAGTCACCATCCCTGGAGGTATTTAAAAGGCGTGTAGATGAGGTGCTTAGGGACACGGTTTAGTGGTGGACGTGGCAGTGTTAGGTTAACGCTTGGACTCGATGATCTTAAAGGTCTTTTTCAACCTAAATGATTCTATGATTCTAAAATTCAATGTATTAGAAGAAATCAGAATCCACATTTTCAGGTATTCTGGCCTGGACAGTAAAGTAGGAAGCATTGCCTCCCATCTAGACCATGTTCAAAGACCCATAGTCAGACAACTATTTCCATCTTTTCTCTGCACCCTGTTTTCATACATACTGTCTACAGTAAGAGTCACAAAAATCTCACTTGGATGTCTGTCTCTCTTCACTAAGGAAGAGATATGTGTGTCTGAACATGGCCCCAGGAATCTAGAATTAATGAATATTTTATAGTCACATTAAAAAAAAAAGCACATAAATAAGAGTCCTGCTTAACTGATATTTATCCACAGCTGCTCCCATAATAGGAGACCAAGTTAATTAAAAACATCAGCAGCTATTGCTAATGGGGGAAGTGGAATAGATAAATACAAAATGCACACAACTGTTATTGTAGACTTTCACTATGACAAAGAGAAGCACTAGTTTTCCACAGCTGTCAGCCTAGAATATTTTGATGTGGATTAATTTACCCGTCACTAAAAATAAAATGAATTTGCTACATCATGCACTACTCAGTTGTTAGCTCATTTTGATCAAAACCCAAAACAAAATCCTGTTAACAGTTCAAATCAGGACGGCACTGTAGCTCACTGGTAGAGGAATGAAGGCTATTATTCTAATTTGGTTAGAAACTGGAGTTGTGTGAAACAATTTATATTACTAGCATTGCTTCCGATGGTATTTGTGACCCTTAAACAGCTCCCTTAACCTCTCCATGCCTCAGATGGAAGGCACGGAGGAGGTTATTTCAGAGGAAGTAACACCTACCTCTTTCCCAAGCTGGAATCTGAATGATTATCTGTGAAATGCTTTGGTTTTACTCATAGGTTTTGATAAAAGATATTCTCACAGTACAGTATTTTTTAGTCATATATACCATTCCAATGCACCTATGAAACAAGCTTGAAAAATGCACTTTGTATTGTACAGTATTGTAGAGAGAAACGCAACACAGTAATTTGTAACAGAGCTAAAAAAGATTCAGATGGCAAAACAAGGGGAAAATAGGGAAAACTCAAACTCTGTGTTATAGTATCCGCCCTCACCTTCCCCCGGAGAACTGCATCTAAGATATTTTCCCTCACTGACCACATGACAGACCTTACTACTATAGACTGGGAACCAAAGAGACTACTTCTAGAACAGCCACTATAAATATGACATCACGTTAATTAACCTTTCTTTTATTCCACTGTATGAGTTATATTACAATGGAAAGTCTAGATAATACGCTCATTAACTTTTCCATTCTTTGACCCAATAAGCTGTCGAATTCGAGCAAAAGTATTTGAAATAAGCTTAATTTGTCTCATTTTTTACTCAGTTATCTGCTCGGCATGAGAGATAACCTGTTTCTGATACGTGAAGCAGCAATTCTATAACAAGTACTAACCTGAAATTTTCTCTTTTGTACCTGTTTCACCATAAAGCGGTTCATTCAATCAAGGAAGGCTTTTAAGCAGATAGCGGAGCTGCAGCCATGACTAAGTGACAATAATGAGACTAGACAGCTTAAAACCTTGATATTGTTTCTGCTTCATACCCAAGCTGACACCCCACTGAGATCCTTCCACATTTGCCTCCCCTTACAGTACCGCAAAAGGCGCAGCTCATCACAAATAACAACATTAATGAGATTTCTATTGGGATTGCAATACCTTTTTCTATTGGGACCATTTGGACACTACTATTTGCCTAATTATTCCTCTCCTAATTAATTCTACTGCCAGTTGCAGATCTCCAGTTACGTAAATACTCTCCTGTGTTTGCTCAATTAAGTGGAAAGATTCCTGTAACCTAATATGTTAACATTGGGATAAAAACAGCTGCATAACCTCCACGCAATACAGAAAATATTGGAGCTCTCTAAAGGAAAAGCATATCAAAGCTCCTTAGACCTCTATTTTTTCCCCCAATATAAGTAGTTCCTTGTAATTTTCAAAGGTATATTACAATTCTTTTTTCCATCTTTCAGAGCTGGTAAAAGGTACCAGATTACCAGTGAGCACAAAATAGTATATTTCTTCGGACAGCTACGTGACAAGGAGCTTTAATACAACTTTACTACACCGAATGATACCACTACAGTCTTTAAAGGTTTAGGGAATAAAAGGGTTCGGCACTTCGCTACATTATTCAGCACTTACACATATAGCTAGGAATCACAAAAAAAGTACTTGTGTATAAGCGTATGTATTTTGTCTTCATGGCTTCCAATCCAGTGGAGAGACAGATAACTCATTTACCTAACTCTTTAGAGGAGTCTGCAACACTGTCAATGTTGGCCTTGTCTCATGAAGTCTGGCCAAAATCCACTTTTGGGAGATCCACAGAAAAATGGATTTCTCCCAGCAGGAAAAAGAACTTCATTCTGCAAAAGGACAAACTCTCTACAACTGACCACATGGCACGCTTCAAGGAAGAGTTAACTGACTAGTCAAGCTGCTGTACTGACAGACCATGTATCATCCCAAGCACTCCTCCCCAGACTACCTATTCCACGTAATAGATTAGGTTCAACACATGCTGCAGATGTGCACCTTTTTTTGAACAATTATAAACAACTTAGATGAATGTCTTCAGTAACTCCACGTCACCAGTTTCCGTACTTTCCCATGTGTGCACAACAACCTTGTTTGGTTTGGCTCATGACTAGTAATTTACACAAAAATTTACCTTTTGAGACCAGAATTACATGCCAGCAGGTAAATACTTTAGCACTACAGACAGAATTAGCTTTTATGAAATGACAATCTAAAATTTGTGGACATGTTTATGGTTAGTAGCTCCTTTAAATTCCATCCTGAGTTACACAGAGTGTCTCGGGATGCCTGGTTGTGACCGTCATTCAGTTCTATCATGGATTTGATCATTCTAAATATTCATATCAAGAAAGATTGCCATTATGGCAAAGTAAAAGTAGAACAAGTGTTTTAACAACTCCATTGCATTTTGACAGTTCTCATGATGACTGTACCTTTAAAACAAACACCTTATGATACATGTACATGCTGCTCACAATGTCTCTATTGACTCTCCCTTATCACCGACTTATTTAAGTTTCCAGTTGGAAGCCATCAGCTTTGAGAGAGCTGGTTAAGTATTTTAATGAGGTGCCAGCTTAGAGCTCAAATTTTAATACTCAAAAGGAATAACAGTTTATAACTACCAGCCTCCAAGGCTACGTGACACACATTACTTTCTAAGAACATAAACAGGATAATTTAATGTTACAAAACAGAATTAGACTTTTCATTCTCTGGGACCGTAAAATTATTTCAATATGTATTAGCTCTAGGTTTTCCAAACATTATCAACATTATCAATTCTATTCAATGCAAAGGCTTCCAGCTGTGACAGTTAAGACTGCAATTAAGAAAAAATCGTGCCAATTAATTAACCAAAAAGCCTCACAAGATAAAGGTGATACTAAGTCCTTTTCAAGGACACATCCCAGTTAATACAAGACTCCTGTTTAATTGTCCAGCAATGAAGTGCATTCTATAAATTATTTGGAATTGTACAAACAGAACTACTCCTCAGTAGGCTAGGCGTGGATTTTACGTTAGTCATCACAACGTAAATAACATATCTTAAACCCCAACTATGGATGCAGCAGATTATACACACAACCAAAAACAGAATGCTTTGAATTTTTATCTCAACGGTTACGAACCAGGAGAAAATCTCGATAGGATAACCTTCCATACAGACCAGGTTCCTTATAACCAGATAGCTTCCGCTTTCAGTGAAAATAAGTGGTTCAGAACGTCCTCTTCCTGTCTTCACCACAAAGATGTAGTCTTGGTTCCTAAAGTGAGGTGTAGACACTTCTCTCCTCCAAAACTAATCTAATCCTTGGTTCTCAGGACACCAAAAGAACTTCTTTTCAGAGTTCTTCTCCACACCTATTAACTTCTACAACCACATTTTTTCTTTCAGTTCCTCATATATATGCATTTAGAATACAGCATGTTTGATTTAAGCCTGCTTGATTTGGTATTTTGTTTCAAACACAATGCAGAGAACAGGCTTATTGCCCTGCTACAAGCCAACTTTGGCCTCTCTCCCATACACCCTCTTGAACCTCTCCCCTTCACCCAGATCAGCACATAATCCTCCAAACACACTTCAGCAGGCATGACCAAACTCAAACTCAAAACTTTTAAAATAGATGGCTACTTGCAAATACCTGTATACAGTATCAAAAGATGCACTTTTTTTCCCTAAACCATCTTGTCCATATTCCACAGGCTATGCTTTCCACTGACCACCTTTAGAGATGGCCATCTTACTACCTTTTTTGCCAGCCTGATCTATCTTCCTGAGATGGTCTGACTGGTATACGTCTAATCAAACTCTGAACTCAACTTCGATTTGATCTCAACTTTTATTTAACTTTGAAGTACACTGCTTTTATTTAAGACTTGAAGGGTTGAGGGAGTTAGAGGTGGGGAGGCACTAGTATGTTTTTCTAATTATATCAGCTGATTTTTTAGAAAAGATATTATCTCTATTTTTAAAAAATTGTGGTATCTCTCCAATAGATGGATTGGACATGCAGTCAGCAAATAGATAAGTACCTGAATTTGCTTCATTCATTTCTGAGGCAGAAGAGGCAAGAATCTTCTGTTGCGCTGTAAAACCTCAAGCTGAAAACTGCAATTCAGGTACAGTTCTCCTCCCTTAAAGGGAAAAAAAAGGAAAAAAAATCATTTATCTGACGATGACCAGGAAAGAGACTAGCAATTTGTGGTGAGCTAAAGTCAGTATAAAACATTCAGATATAGATCATCTGCCTGAATTGTACCTCCTACTGTCCCAATTGTCAAAACGAAAATCTACATGTTCCCAGAAGTGCAGTTCTTCACGAAACCCGAAATATGTCCCGTCCACCTCCAATGAACAGAGGCTAATCAATGGTTAAAACAAGCATTGGTAAGAATGTAGTCTGGGTTAGACTACTATAAAACATGCTTTAGCTAGATATAAAAGCCTGGTAATAAATTTACTGTAAAACAAGATGTAAGAATAGCCCTTGTCGTAAAAACACTAAAGCACGTGGATGTATATCTTGTACAAAGTTAAGCTGAACTAGAAGACGACATTAACCACCTGAACTTGCCATCTGCCTCTCTGCCAGGGTGTTACCACCTCCACCACAGAGTCAGCAGACTACTTCATGCAAGCACTATCTTATCATTCAGGCAAAAATTCAGACAAGTTAGCTCAGATCACCAATTTAAATTACTAGGCTTATCTAGCTCATTTTGCCTGCAGCAGGTTACAGGACACTCACGTCACCCTTCTGGATGCCTTGCAAAAGGCGGCAGTTACCGATGGGGAGAGGATCAGGAGGAGCTGCAAGTCAGGGGGAAACAAACATCCAGTTACAGCTCTATGTATCAAATGAACATTTCCATAGCAACCACTGACTCAATCATCCCAATTTTCAGGGTTAAAGTTTAATTTAATTAAAAAAAGAAGCATAAAATATTAATTTGAGCCTGTTACAAAACATAATTAATCCACCTGTTTCAAAAAACTGATAGGCCATAAATGAAATAAACATCTATAGTAGATTAAAGTGTTAGGGTTTGTGCATTTCTGTTGATATTTTGGGGCATTACGTTTGCTCATTTCTGCGGGTAAGAAATGAAGGTGAATTCTACCTGATCTGTACAAATACCTCTGCACTCAAAAAAAAAAAAGTTGAATTTTAACTAAAAATAGTAGTAATAATGCAAAAGTAACAGTGAATTGCCTAGGAAAAAAAAAAAACAAAAAACCCAAACCAATGAAGTTTGCAAGCATCTCTTCTCTCTAGTTTTTCAAGGGTGGTTGTTGTTGTTATACATCAGGAATGAATGTGCTCCATATAGTTTAAAAACGTGATCCCCTTCCCTTTCACCGTGTAAACAAGATCATTTACAAGAGCTGGTTCAAAGTCAAGATTACAGTTATTTACCAACAACTAATCCAGGCTGTGAGTTAACCACGCCACAGAGAGAACGACTTGGCAGCTTAGACACGACAGCTCACACAGCTATATCGCTTCCATGGCCAACCTGTGCCCAGAAACACTGCGTAACACAGCCGAGAGCTCCAAACTGCTCCACGCAGAAGCCAACTCAAGCGTTACTTCACTGTCGTCTTAAAACTGGAAGCATAGAGTGCAGGTGCAACAAACTGCCTTTTTGGGGGTTTCTTGCCACTTTCTCTCCAGCTAAAGGACAGAATTCACTGGTTTCTATTTTGTCCAACTATTGGTTAACTGAAAGCATTTTCTCTTACAAGCTTAACATATAAAGCAAACTTCTGTTGTCATATACTTCAGTAATCCTCATTAAAAAAAAGTATTTTACACACACACTTAACTTCTAAACGCTGCAATGTCATAGAATTTACTGGCAACCCAAGTACTACCAAAATGTACATTCAAAGAAATATCAATGATGAGATGAGAGCAAAGCAAACTGTAACGATCAGAATCCATGCTAGGACAGTCAGATGAAGGCAGGTAATCAAAACAAACTCACTATCACACCTCCAACACTTAACCTACTGGTTTCTTAACTGTAAATTTCCTAATACAAAAGATTTAATGTAGATTTCTAAATATTTGAAAGAAAAATACAAGACATACCACAGAGATGATGTGACAAAGTGAATTGAAAATTCTTGGAATATGACTGAAGAACATAGTCACACTATACACAGATACGTGACGTATAAAGCCCTCTTTAAAGACAAAACCCTGGTTCTCCCAGTAGTAACACTCTCTGCAGCTCCACAAGAAGTTGCCTCTGAGTAAGTACGAGCACGTAGCTTCAGCTTACCGCCCTTCATGGAACAAGACAAAGCAGATCTACTCTCATGCAGTGGTAAGGGGCCTTAGGGAAGGAAACAGGGATGATGCCAGAAGGACATTGATAATTTTGCACAGCTCCTTCTGCTTATATACTACTCCAGGTATACAGTACAACAAATATAAACAAAAAACACTTGCAAATACCTGGAAGCTTTCTGTTAAGTGCTAAAAACTGCAAACCAGCCTGCCTTCTTTCTCTCCTTTCCCACTTCTGTCTTAACCCCCTCCCTCTCCCAGCCGCATGCTCCTCCTACATCTCTTGAGTTGACTGTGGCACCTGACTACAATATGACCCAAATCAATGGTCACAGAACAAGAATTAACCAAAAAGACATCTGCTGCTGGATTAGGAGATTGGGGCTGGCTTGCTGATCATGTGGTCGGATGATCACTAGGCCTAGCACAGGCAACGTGAAAGGAGCACATACTCCTTTAGCATCGGCAAGTCTTCAGCTTAATTAGTTTCTACTGTTTATATGCAAGTAAAAGAACAAGTAAGAAGGTGCAGTGCTGAAGAGGATACAACTGAGGATTTCCCTAATAACCGAATTCAGCTGAAATGAGACATCACTAGCAACTGTTAGATGTTTAATTTTGGTATCTTACCTTTTATCAGCAGCACAAAAGTCAACATTTCAACAAATACTGTATTTTAGTGTCTGAAATATGGCTTTAGATACAATTTCAGGGGAATGACGGTTGCTTGCTGAGTTCAGAGAGCCAGATTTAGAACAACTGGTATTCCACAGAATCCTTGAAAGCATCTGGAATAAGTGGCTAATGAACATTTCAGCTGAAGGCTTTATAGGACATTTTCAAGCTTTCGCATATGGCAGAAGAGAACTTGGACTCTGAAATGTACTATGACCGTATTTGTATATACCTGTGTAGGAGGGATTACCCTCTAAATATTTTCAATGAGTTCTGAATGTCGATGCCTCTTAAATGCCAGCAGTCATCAGGTTCAGCTGATCAAAATTTAGTCCATTTATTTGTGGAATAAACAGCTTAGAATAACCTTTCTTGTTTCAGATTGCTACTTCAATAAGAAGGCTGACAACCTGCTCATACAAAAAAATCTGCTCATTTTCAGCAGTCGCTCATTTTGTTGTCAGTCACTAAGACTATTATCAGCGGCTTGTCATCCTGACCAAGGATGGCAGGACAACAAGTAAATTGACTCAAGGTCCTGTTTTTATAATAAGCTCATACTAAACCATACAGTTACAGTACCTATGATAGCTGAATGAAACTGCTAACTTCATACTATCTTTTAAGAGGTCAAGGCTGGTGCCTTCTCTGCTTGTCCAAGCAAATTTTCACTTTCTGATCTGATAATAAAAAAAAAGAGCAGCAGAATAAGATAGAAATCAGGGATGTAAGATTGCAGAGGATGGATCAGAAAACCCTAATAATTCTTTTCTAGAACTAAACAATATGAAATGCTATTAATATAAACAGGTGGGTTTTTTTGCTTAACAGTAGAGATTAGAAACAAGTAAAAAAAAAGAAGAAAGGAAAAGAAAAAAGAGAAACCAAGACGGGCAGCTAAGCACCAAAGTCCACTGACAGCCTGCAGGAGAGATAGACACCTCATTTTTATTTGTATCCTTAAAAATTACTCCTGCTGCCAAGGCTACAGTGTCGATCTGCCCTATTTGCAGCCACCAGAAGCCAGAGATGAATACAATTGCAGTACCGCAAGATCTGGCATGCTAGGTAAAGGCACTACTTTATTAGTGGCATTCCCATCCTCGGATCCTCAATAAAAGAGGAAAATCACCAATGGCAACTAACTTGGAATGAACACAAAGCACATTCAAATAACCATCGGAAGTGCCCAAAGGAGACAGACATTAACCACCCTCACGCTCATCCTCAGTGTAGACCTGAAACACCTTTGGGTCCGACATCCACATTTGACAGTTCTTCCCTTGAATGTTGTTTGGTTTGTTAAAAATCAGAAGCATCAAATAACAGTGCCTGGTGCAGTTACTGAACCTAAATATAGCCCTCTAACAATTGTTTAATTTATTTCCCACTGTCATGCACTAAGACTTTTGCCTTAGGTCAGAACAAAAGAATTCCAGACTCATGCCTGTGTTAGGTGCAGAGAGATTTTGAAATGACAGAAGGACAATAACTATTAATTATATGTTGGAAGGTTATTTGTGAAGAGCAGGCAGTTCAGGGGAGGGGCGGGGAGGGGGAGAGAAGTCAAATTGCTTTCCAAGAATAAAAAGGAAAACTTTTTCAAAAACAGTATACTTCGCCATTTTATCTTTGCTTCTCTCCCAAGACCAAAGGCAAAGATCTTGTATTATGACTCTATCACTACAAAATTATTTTTATATGTATAAAATTAAAATGTTATTATTCTCCAAAATAATAAAACTACAAAATCTAAAAAAACCCCAAAAAACCAAAGTATCTGTCAATTCAGCTACAAGATACATAAAATGCTACCTGACAGCATCAGTTTAGTTGTTCTTCCAGATTACAAAGGTTTACAAATAAGAATGGCATGCTTGAAAGATTCCTGTAATAGATTGACCACAGCTGAGAAGTTTAGCAGGACATGAGCAAGTACGGTGATCATCAGTTCAGGAGTCAGATAAAGAAACAAACTCCTTAAAAACTCTGTGTTACAGTTCCAGTTAATTACCTACTAGAAGAAGAAAATAACACAGACCTTTAAAAAAAGCCTCTCAAAACAACACTGGAGCTTTCAGGAATGAGTCACTCTACCTGCTGTATGGGACTGGATGTAAACAGTCTGCTGTAAAAAGAAGATCCCACCCGCCTTCGGACTGAGCCTAGGAGCACAAATGCAGAAGTGGCAATGGTGGTGCCCCCCTGTCAGGAAGGGGAGCTGCTCTTTCCACTGTTGCTGGACACAGCGGGTCGTACGGTTCGTCTTTTCCAGACTGTAGTCTGGGAGGTTGGAAAGAATCATATATAAGGTTTTGTTGTTGTTGTTGTTAAATTACAGTTCAAAATAATTTAGGAGGTTTAGATACTGTTTCATTACAAGCTATTTTTATTACATCTCTTCTACAATATAAAAAATATTGTCTTTAAAATTAAGTTTAAAGCAATATAGAAGAAACTTTTTTTAAAAGCACTTTATCCCCAGAGCTCAAATAAGGTTATGTAAACAAACGTGCATTTGTTAGGCTACAGAAACCAGTAAGCCTTTTGTCTAGGTGCTTCAGTTTCCTTTTTTTTCTTTTTTTTTTGTAAAATGCTGACAGATTTGTTAGGTACCAACAGGTCGAGCAACCTAACAGTTCAGCTCTCTTTTCACTACCTACCATTACCTTCACAGTATCAAGACCCTCTTTAGTCAAAAATAAATGAGGCTATTCCATTTGACAGCATACTTTTCCCCCTGCCTCCAACAGCTGTAACCTAATAACAAAAATTAAAATTAATATTAATTGCCAAGCCAACCCCACAAATTTCTATTAATTTAGAATTAAAAACAGTGACTGCATCATATAATCTTGTTTCTTATGCTTTGCTATCTCTCCTCTTCTTGACAGTACAAAACACGTATCATGCATACTTAGAATCTAGTATATTCCCAGTTAAACTGTAGAATATGGCAGCATCCAAGCATCCCCAATTATCTGCATCGAGACATAAATGGATCATAATTTATCAGTCAGTTTGCTTATGCAAAGTAAGTATTATAAATCAGACACGATAAGAGAGGAGTGTGTGCAGAAGGTATCTCGGAGATAAAAATCTATGTGAATCTAAACCAGAAAACATATGCTTTCAACCTAGAAAAAATCAAAACCCACAGCTGTCTTCAAGAAACTACAGCATGTCAAATTCAGCTTTGCTTGTGCTCAGAAGATCTTTCTTGGAAGGGCTGTAGCTATTTTTTTTTTCCTTCCAATTTAAGCTTTTTCTAAAGATGGGCTAGAAAAGGACTAAGACTGCACATGCACATCTTCGACTAGTATCTCATAGAGAAAATAACTTCTTCTGAGAAGCTTGTGAGGAAGATTTTCAAATCAGTGGCTTGTCTGCTACCTATGCTCTTTCTCCCCACCGTGACTGCAGTTCGTTACTTGTTTTAATGGCACAAATGAGAGCCAACCTAAGAAAAGGAATCTAAAAAACTGTAATGTTTTACATCCCGTTACTCTGTCACATGCAAAACCAAGCTAGTATAAATAGCCCTGTACTACATGCAGGGGAACTAAAATAAAATCTTGCTTATTGGATGTCTAGTATCCGTGAAAACTACTGTAAAACAGGTATTGCATCACGAGTGGCAAAAATTCCTTCAAGGGGAGAATCCAGCAGGGAGAAGATTGCAGAAACTTGTATTAGGTTTTCAGGTACTCTGCGGGAAGGCAGCATCTGAACCAAGGGACTAGCCCACCCAAGCAAGCGTAGGAAGAACCCCACAAAAACACAGAAAACTGCGTGTGACAAACGCAAAGACAGAGGTCATTTGGCCCCAGACGCATGGGTATCTAAACTAGATAACTTTATTTCTTGAATAAAATGCTTTAACACCTCTAAAGCTGTATAGTCATTTGTCTTGTCTGCTTATGTTTCTGGAATGGTAAAAAAAAAAACAACCAGAAAGGCTCATTAACCAAATCTTTAGCTGCCGCTAGGTACTGATTAGCTCAGCACTCCTCTAGCTGTATTTTGACACGTTTTGCGAAGCTAGTGATTGTGAGTGTGAAGGGGCTGAGTGGCGAACAGAACCTGACTCTGAATTTGTTTCTCTGCAGCTGTCTCAGCTGTGCTGCCAGGAGAAAGCAAAACGCAGTGACACCCTACACTCGATTAACTGCTAGTTAGCCATCTCTGTAACCATGAAATCAGAAACCACCAATCTAGAAGTATATGCAAAGAGCTTGCATCATAAAGAAAACACAATTTTGAGCAATATTCTATTTCTTTTCTTAGCAGGTAGGCTAAAGTGCTCAAAAGCAAGTGCTTAAAGGCTTGCATATACGTCGGATCATCTAAGCACGTAAACATGTGGCCTGATTTGCTAAAGAACCCAGTGTTCAGCAGTTTGCACTGGGGGGTAAGTGTTCTCAATATACGCTCAGAAATAAAACAAAATTAGGCCTTTCATGGGTTTGGGGTTTGATTTTTGGGTTTTTTTGGGGGGGGTGTTGGGTTTTTTTAAAAGATGTATAGGGAAATTCTAGTGGCAAGCACTTTACATTATTAGAACATACTAATTATCTTATCACTGCATACAATGAAAAATTAATTTTATTTGGAATAAGAAAAGTTGTTCAATAATATTTGGCATAAGAAAAGTGATTCAAGATGTGGCATTCTCTCTAAAGAACCAGGTTTTGAAATCATGATTACAGAGAGATCTCCAGCTTTCAGCTGAAGTAAGAATACTAACATTTTCTGTCTTTCAGTTGCAGGAAAAAAAACCAACACAAAAAAAACCCCAAACCAACCCAAACCTGAAAGCCAGAAAATCTCATTTGAGCTTTAAAAGTCTGCAAGCCCATTGCATTAAGGTCTGATTAGTGGTTTCCTGCTACTTGTCAGTATTGAAGGGAAAGATAAGTTATCTTCATGGAAGGCAAAATAATTCTTAATGAGGATAATTAAAATATGGTTTAATGAACCTATTATAAGATACACTTACAGAACTATACAAAAACATAAAATCTTGACACAAAATAGACGAGGTTATATGATCTCCTAATTTTTTTCTGGCAACAAAATGGCACATAACACATAACAGCAGTAACACACACCATTTCTAAGGCTGCTGACACTGAAACACAGTTAAGACATTTTTAGGTGGCTAACAAACCTCCGCTTACCCAACTGCTGCAGCTTGTCGAAATTTATCTTGGCTCTGCAGTGGTAGAATTCACATCCTTTAATTGAGGTAAACAACTGAGCAGTGAAAATTCATTACAGTGATTCAAATACAGATTAGAGGCAGGAATTAAATAATTAAAAATTAAAGAGATTCTGCTGAACTATAAAGGATGGAAAGAAAGAAAGAGGTTAACAGGAACAAATGGGTTAAAAGCTTGATCTACCAAAGCTTATAGCAAACCTACTGTACAATGGTTTAATTTACCAGTCTCCACGCTCTTTTGCTATTGTCTTATACCACTAAGAGATTACCGATTTGTATTCCCATGATGCCTGTAAGACTACTTCAGTCAATGTCAGTTTTCTAACACATCTGAGATACTGTTGTTACCAGGCTAGAATATTTCAGACTGACAGACAGTCCAGAGTAGGATGTAAGGAATACATCCTGACTTTCCTGATCTTCTCTGTTGGAAAGAATCAGCACAGGTTCATGCGCTACTTGCTTTCTTCTGTAACTACCATCTAAGCCTCAAGAGGCTTTCTCCACTAGCTTGCAAAGCTTGGTAGATCATTAGCAAAGGACAGGAATAGCCAAAACAACAAGCAGGTCTAAACTGTATAGCATTTTTCTCTGGGGGTACTGTGGAGTTGTCTAGTATCTCCTCACAAGAGTTGAAAGTAGAAACCAGACAGGGAGAGCACTCACTCCGCACATTTCATGGACTATGGTCTATCTACAAAATGACACCTTAATTTTCAGAATTTTGGTTATTTGCAGAATAGTTATTTGCTTTCAATAATGAAAGCAATAGAGTCAATGTCATATCCCCCCCCCCAATTACAGTAAAGTTTTGAGTTTCTTGACAGAAGTTCTTCTCTTGCCAAGAACAAATAGACAGAAGGACTGACTAACTGGTCAATGATCTTTTCTGAACACCTGACTACCTACTGCGCTTCCTAAAAAGCAAAATGTCTCATCTTCAACCATATACATGTCTTAGTAATACATATGGAAGTCAATGAAATATACACCAGTTAGAAGAGCAGACCCAAGAACCTACTACATCTACCAAAAAGAAAAACTATAATCAAACGCTACTGAAATATTACAGCATTCCACATTGATGCTAGGCTAAAAAGCTGGTTTTAGAGGCTAGTTTCACTGTATGTTATTGAAAACGTACCACAGCAAATTTGCATAACTCCGTCATGTACAGTTGTCATCACGCGGCACCCAAAAGCGGTAACTATTTCATATCAACGTCGCTTTCAATTAATAGACTGCTGACTGGTTTATAGCACCTGCATCTGTCACAGCTTCCTTTCTAGCCGTGTTCTGTGGCCTTGTACTCTATGCAGCATGCATATATCACATGCGGTTACATCTCCCCACTTGATGACTTCTTTTAAAATGGGCTATACTGTGCCTTTCCACAGGAGGAAAATGCAGAGCGTTCTTTACAAGTGTCATTCAATAAGTGCTCAGCATATAGCCCATTTCCTAACTTGCCTTACGAGAACTGCAACAACATAGATAAAATGTTTGTAGCCTTACAAAAGCAACGTGCATGGACATTCAGGTGAAAAAAAACCCACAAATATTCTACTCATGAAAATGAAAGCTAAGTTCAACATTTGCACGTGTTTTTACAAAATCAAAAGAGCAAAGGACTTTTAAGTGATGATACTCCGCATTCTTACGCAAAAAAAGTTACCAAAGGACAAATTTAATACTGACCATTCAAACAAAGTAAAGGTTCTACCTTTCTTCAGATAAGGACTGGAAACACCACACGTAATCTTTCAGTGAGCTTATTCTTTGGAAAGGGGACCGCTCATTTCCCAAACGTACCATGTTCTGTTGCGTGATCACAGATCAGTGTCCTCAACTACCTCCAAGCCTGACGGCTGAGCAACAGGGTATCAGTTTTTGTCTTTGGGTAAGACAGCATTTTAAAAACAAATGCAAACAAGACTACGGGGTATGAAATACTGTAAAGCTAAATTCGGGGACTTGTCAGAAACAGCAGGTCAAGTTACTCAGCAGCACAAAGGGCCTCTGTGTTTAAGAACCTGTCTTTCAAAGAGATACCGTGTATATCATCCCTGCAATTCCACTCCTGTTACTGTAGGTTGGACTTTGTTACCAAAGCAAAGACACTGCTTGCTACCAGATTGTCAAACAAATCTGATAATTGGGCTGGAGATGGAAGGAGGGGTGAACAATTACCAATTTGCCTAGCAAATGAGAATTTAATTGAAGTAAAAGACTGCTTTTCTTCTGTTCCAAAACGCAGAGTAGTAGACAGGGGATTCAGAGATCCCTTTTGTCCGTGTTTCTGTTATCCAGTGCATCCAGCAGTCTTAAATACCTGGAAGGCAGTTCCTCAGTACTAGCTTTTCTAACTTGCATCAATTCTTAACCTCTCCCCTTTCCTTACAGTGCAAGGCTACTTGCCAGTATCGTCTGCGTTAGCTGTCCAACCCCCTCCATCTCAGTAGAGGAAACTCACTAATACCAGCATTAACCGCTTGCAATTCAGCAGTCCACAATACGGTACGAGTTACGCCGTGCTGTATGAGGTAGCTTCCCAGTACTTCCTTTACTGTAGCCTTGTTAATTAAAATGGATGTTGCAAAACTGCAGTAAGTGCTAATAAAATTTGTTCACTGTCTCCTAAGTCCTCTTGAAAAACGTGTACGCAGAAATCCAGACATTATACTTAGCCACACCATACAGCTGGCACTGCAGCGTCGTTTACAGAAACGCAGAGGAAAACAAAATACAGAACCTTTTCCTGGTAGATATGGGTCACAACTAAACGTTTAAACAGAAAAGGCTTGGTGTAACCAAGTTCTATTGCACAAACCAGAGCGAAAGCTTCAGGACGTCACCTTACGCCTGCAGTGGAGGAGGGGGATGAGGAAAGAGCATATTAAAAATAAAAGCAGAGGAAGTGCTACAAATGCTTCCACTTTATCTAACATCTCTGCCGATTGGCTGGGAGAGCTGTTGCTACACGAACTCTGCCTGCTCCTACCACACATAGTAAGCCCCGCTCTCCTTACAACAGACTACCACGGCAGCACGGCAAGCCGTACGGAATTAGAATGCCCAATGACCATCCTCCCTCAAGCTGAGCGGAAAAGTAACAAGTTTGCCTGAGAACGTACAACTCCCCGAAATTAAGCTGTGTACGGGCAGAAAACCTGAGTCTATAGACGTTTCCTGCGAAGCCATGCAAACTTGTGTTATACGAGTTCTCATTTCCAAAGCAACAGAACGTGGTTCAAATTGTCCGATAAAAATCTTTTAAAACTGCATGATCATTGTAAGAAGGAAAGCAGAGAGACCAAGGTGAGGCCATTTCGAAAGGTACTAAACCGAAAGCAAAAAGCAAATTGAACTCCCTCCTAAAAGAAAACAAGCCATGGATTTACAATTAAAATACCCTTAAAGGTTTTGGGTTTTTTTTTTATAATAAAAAAAAAGATTTCCCTTTTTGTGTGACCTGTGTATTAAAATCAGCACTGACAAGACTGTACCTGAGGGTCTAAAAATCTCACCTGTCCCAGCATTAACTCTTGTTATTGGAAATGAAGGGTGTGCCCTAGCCCAGGGAAATGTGATGCAAAAATACCTGCTGCTTAAGATATGAAATGGAAAAGCTAACATACTACCTCTTCAGCTCCTATTCTAATGCAGAGCAATGTTGAATTTGGAACAAAATCCAGAAACTTAATAAAATGGACAGCAATGTTCTGAGAACTGATATGCTTGAGCAAGCCCTGAGCGGGCCATGGGATTCAGTAATACACTTTGATCATAAAAAAGTAATATAAACTGAACGATCCCAAGTAACAGGCCAAGCTACTGAGAAAATCCTCCACGTATAATTAAAAAGAATAAGTTAATAAGGTTGTCTGATTAATTCAGGTCCGTCAATAGTATAATTGTTACAGCTTTAGGTGTCATCTTCAAAAACAGCATTAATGTGAAAGACCTTGCATGCAGATTTCAGCAGCAAGTGGGACTTAAATCTCCAACACTAAAACCTGATTCAGTTGTGGTGAATGGGAAAATTCTTCTCCAATTACAAAAAGTAATTGACCAAGAAGTCACGAGCCCTTCGTCACGGGAGTCAGTTACACATGGAAACTATAAGATATGCACGTTTGGGTTTTGCAACAATACCCATTAGGGCCATAAAATAAATAATTGCATGTACAAACACGTTACCACTAAGCTGCATTCTGCAGTTCTGCCTAATGCAAAATACCCAACAGAATTTTATTTCCGTGGAAGTTGTGTTTGTACATAAAGCGTGATTTGAACTCCACCAATGAAAAAAAAAAAATAAAAAAAAAAATCAGAAGGTGGCGACATACACAAACAGCAAATCAATGAGGCAGTTAGATGTAACCCTTCTGCTTCCTTACCGCACCCGCAGGACAGTCAGAGACAGGAATGCTGGCACATGCCTCAGCTGCTTCCGTGCACCGTCAGGTGGCCGCGGCTGCACAGACAGGCGATTGCAGCAAACTCCCCTATGACCTAAGAAATTCATGCACTCCTGAAGACAGGATCCAGTTATAAACATGGAACCGAAGAACAGAGGCCAATGATATCTTATTTCAACGATAATATAAAGAGTGATTTGTCCACCGCCTAAAATTCAATGCTGTGATGACAGCATTGTTAATATTATATTTCAACACATTAGTATTTCTTCAAATTATTTGTTTTGGATGAGAATTTCATATCAAAGTTATTGTTTTTGACAGATGTATGAACAATTATTTTCCTACTGTCTTGAACAAGTAACTTTACCCTGATTTCTTTGCAGTAGGGGCTGTAGTATCTTAGCCCAGTGTTTGCTTCTGTAAGGAGCACCATGAATGAAGTCACGATTGTTTTCATGTCAATACCATCACTTAATTAAACAGTACAGTTACACCCTCTCATTTAAGTTGTGGTTAAGAGCCCTGTGGCTGCGGGTGGAGGAGGGGGGAAGTAGGATGAAATGTAAGAAGGAAGGGATATCTCTTCCAGGGAATGGGAGCCCAACTTAAGTTCACATATAAAAATTAATCCCCAACTGCCTTTAAAACCCAAGAAAGTCATCTTTAACTCAACAGGAACTTCTTTCCTTCCCAAAAAGTATTTACGGGCTATTGTCTGCTTTTGCCCAGAGGAGCGTACGTCAGCAATAGGTACGTCCGTCCCTTTATATACTGTCTAGGCGGTTAGTACAATGCTTAGCCTCCTAAGAATTCCTTTTTGCAGAACCATCTTCATTCAGCTGCTTGCTGAGGTCTTTGCCTTGCTGACGATTTTGAGCTTTCTAATGTAAAGCCTGTTTTAGCCTGTGACTCCTTATAGCTTACACTGTGAAAGGACTGGTTTATAATTTCTTAGTACAGACTGCAAACAAAATAAATAGGCTACCTAATTAAACATTAACTTTAGGAAAGACCTACTTCAGTGTGTTCTGAACTGCCCTAATCACCTATCAAGTACCTTGGTTTAAAGCAATAATATCCTACTAACCCACATTTGCATCTTCATTGAAAATATACAGATTTTAAGTTAATTCGAATTACTTACTGCATCTTACATGCCAGTTTCATCTCAAAGAAGCTAAAAAGTACTTCTAAGGGGAAAAATATTTTTATGTATAAGCAGAAATTAAAACAAATACGGCTGTTATCTAAACTCTGTTTTAAAGAACATCTAAAAGTAGATAACATCTAAAATCTAACACTGTTAGATTTTTTTTTTTAAACCACATGGCGTAACTGTCAGGGTTAAAAAACCAAAGATTTAATCAGACAAACCCAAGCTCTAGACATACATTGTAACACGGAGACCTCTTTCAATGTTCTCATCAACGAATTCATGCATGTCTCAACATCATATTCCCTTTTTTTTTTAAGCATAAAAACCTTTTCAAGTCTGTAACATCTTTGTTCTTCCTTCTTTAAAGAAAACCACCCAAAAAAAAAGCCTTTGCTTTTTTAACTGACAATATTCTGCAAGAACACTTACAAGAGACAGGCCCCACTTTCTCCTTTTAAAGAATTATCATTTTCATGATGTTTTATACAATGAGGGAACAGATTATCTTCCATAGAAGATGAATACTATAGGATATCATTGCGAAAAGCAGCTGTATCATAGTTAGCTATATGGCATTTATATTTAACATAGCAAAGCGTAAAATGAAAATAGAGAACACAAGTCAGACTGCATCATCTTCAATATTCTGAAAGTTAAATACAGTATGTTCTGGAGGTAGAAAAATAAAGATTGTAGGGGGTGTGTGTCCAAGTTTTCTTAGAGAGTATCATTTTGCAAAACCAACTTACATCAAGATACACGCATTTGACATGAGCACTCAGGAGTTGAAAAGCAGAAATACACTAATCATCGCACATATTGCGATAAAACTGATGGCGAAAAAAGTTGTCATTCCCAGTAGGGCTGTTTCAAACACTGTAAATACTGCTTCTAAACACATGGGGAAAATGAAACTTTAATAGGAAAGATATTGACGAGTATTGGGAAACTTCTCAAAGCATCAACTCATTCCTTTACAGAGATGAAAGCTGTACGTGAAAGGTTTATTATCTGCTGCTCCACTTGCACTGGATCGTAACTGCGAACAGAAACGCAAGCCACAGATACATGGACGAGGAGAAGGCACGAAGCATGGCTGGGAAGTTACAAACTTTCCACGCCAAGGAGCAGAGAGTCCTCTGAAGGCATCGCTGGTTGGTAGGAAAAAAATAATCCTCTGGCTTCTGTGCTCAGGAATCAGTCATTCGGTGCAACCCACCCACTAGCAAGTCGTGCTTTCGGTTCCGCCAGCCCGGTTAAGCTCGGCGGAACTGCGCTCATCCCGAGGCCGGAGCTGGGCAAGCAGCGGGCAGTGCCCGCCG
>NW_008825218.1:1095934-1102463 GCF_000699105.1 Pygoscelis adeliae
ACGGCCGCACCCGTGGGGGGGACCCCTGCAGAGCCGGCCGGGGCGGGAGGAAGGGAATTGGGGAAAACAAACGCCAGCGCCAGGCAGCGGGTCACGCAGTCGCCCTCCGGTTTTGTGCGTTTTTCTGGCCGCCGGCAGGCTGCAAATCACCGGTTCTCTCAGAGCCCATTTTGTGCTCAGTTCCTTGGGGCGACTGCGGGCAAACTGGAGGGGGGGGGGAACACGACATCAAAAAAGTGAAAATCGGGGAGCTGGATCTTCGTCTCTCTGCCTGAATTCTAGCTGGCAAGCAGATTTTAAAACCAACACAGGACATGCCTGCCCCTTGTGTAACTGCCACACTGGACCACAGATCAGCTGCTCTTTCTTGCTACGTAATTCCCCTAAACTTGTAACACACTACAAAATGCACTTAGTTCCACAATTACAATTACATGCTTACTGTTTGTCACCCACAGTAGGTTTTAGTTTATGCTTTCATAGTTTTTCTCAAAACAAAAACCCCCTACCAAGTACTGTTGGTCATATTAGCCAACGTGGCAAAAGTTTCTGGATGTAATGAGCAAATGCAGATGTAATGTATTAACTTTGCCGTAGTAATCTCCTAGTTGAGGATGCCATTTCCACGATCGGATGTTTAAATCAAGGAGCTTCTACACAGCCATTATCTACACTGAGATTTTGGGCTTGTTTGCATTCAGAAAGTACTTGATCGCTAGTAAAAATAAAGCCAAAGTCTCCTGGTAGGAATTTTTAGGAATTTGTATCAGACTGTGTTACGTCTGAGTCTGAGACTGCCATTCTCCAGGGCAAATGGATCAAATCCAAATATATTAATGCATAAGCAAATTAAACAAGAATGAATCTTCATTTTTGCTCGGCAATATCTTAAGTAAAACATGAAAACATAATGCCTGTAAGATGACTGCAGTCGTCTTCTTCAGCGCAAGCTGCAGCACCAACAGTTTGTGCAGAGAGCAGACTGTTAACCACCAGCATAAGAAGTGTGTGTGTGGTGTTTTTTTTTTTTCAAGGCACTGCTCCACTCAAGTGTTTCAACACTTACCTGCCTTGGATGAAAACAAGTTAGCAAGTTATACAGAATTACCACTTAGCAGCTGAATCATGGAAACTGATGGTGCAATGTAAAATGAATTACCTTAAACTGCTTTTGTGGCTAAGATTTACCACATTGTCTTGTGTTGGGCACAGGGTAACAACATGCACATGCTCACTACCATCTCTTCTGACAAACATCTGTTCTTCTAAATACAATAACATCATTAGAAGCAGCCAGATAATACTTTTGTCTTTGAATTCAAAGTTAACATACATACCTAGGGCTTGGACACAGGACAACATCACTACCATTAAAGTACAGCTACTTAACAGCTGGTCTGTATTAACCAGCAGCACGCAGGCCATTAGTCAGCAGCAAACATGGGCTAAACCCAAGTGTTCACTGGTGTCTTACGCTAATGCATTTTACCTTTCTGTTTCCAAGGAAATAAAACTACATGCTGTTTCATTCAGTAACTACATTCAGCTACTGTGCCGAATACATGAATACACAAAAATTTAAGTGGCTCAGTAGCATGACCAATCCCTCAAGAATTTATGTCCTAATGATTTGAATGGTACTCTCACTCCGCAGTCACATCAAAAAGTTATATTACTATGCTACAGTGCAGCAAAACGACTGTAGCAGCCAGGCTAGGGCCAGCTTTCACCGCTTCAAGTTGTAGAAGCGTCTTGGGAAGCCTGGACACTTGTTCAGCCAGCTAGCCCACACTGCACTCCGTGTTACTATTTGAGTACTGTTGTACTCAGTCCAGCTGGATTAAAGCTAACTAGTGATACGCCTTCTGAACACAGCACAGCCATAGCCTCAGGCTCCTAGGACCGTTAGGGAGAATGTCCTCACTCTCAAGCTGAACAAGCTATTTTTGGATTATACAAAATGGATGTTAATATACCTGCAGTAATGAAATGCTGGTTAAAAACAGCACCTGTCTTCAGCAAAGAGATGCCTAGTGATGGCTTCCACAGTTGTTCCTAAAACGCTGCGCTGCTCAAATCATTTTTCAAAGGTGCTACATGCATAAAGCTGTCTGGGGAAGAGAAGGGGAGAGCATGCACATGGAAGAGTGACATTAGGTGGGGGAGGAGAAGGAAACAGTCAACTATTACAGAACAGAGAGCTGGGTTTTGCTTCTGGAAGCAACTGGTCTCTCCTTTTTCCTCGTTTTGTCACCATCTTTCACACTCTCCTCCCTACACTACAAGGTCTGAAAGCACACACAACACGCTATCAATTTAACAGCTGGAACAAACAAATAGCAGGGAAGGCGGCAGGGGTATCTTTTAGGCTCTGATGTATTTACTATCAGACAGCTGATCCATACTAACTCGGGTTCAGAAAAACACAACTGTCCACCTAAACAAGTTAGTTCCTTACCTTGTGTGCATGCAGACCTAGTAACTACACAGTTTGCTGAAAGGCAGGCACATTGTTTTACCTACAAAATGGTGTAAGCAGACTGCAACAGCGTAGAACTGGCTACCCTGAAACACAGGCAGCAGAACCACCAGATGATGAAAACTCCGTGCTTCGGAGACGACAACACAGAGCTAAGCAGAAACTAAAAGATCAGCAAACAGAAAAAGAAAAACGCATGCCAACGAAAGAGCTAATGGGCTGATGTGTAACGTTGCCTTTGCGACCCCTTCCTTCCCCCCCCAATCTTTCCCGGGACCGTGCCCCAGCCCGCTGGCGACACCCGTTTGCTGTCTGCAGCACGGCAAAACTCGTACAACCGGTGCCACCGTCAGGAAGAAGCTGATACAGCATTTACAGGGCAGCTCTTGCGGAGTACCGTGCTTGCGATTTACGGCACGCAGTATTGACATGTTGCTACTGCTGAGAGACCGGGTGTTTCCAGTGAAACGTTTCATACTTTCAATACATCAAGCCAGCAGCATAATTAGATATAATTTTCCAAACATATGACTTTAAACACCACAGGGGAAGCCATAGATTTGTAAGGAAAGAAAAGAGATGTCAGAAGACAAAGGGGATGAAAGGGAAGACTGAACAAAGATACCAAACATTCATGTTTGCAATATCCTCAAATATGACAGATGAAACATCATTATGAAAAAAAAAACCTACTAAATCTTAAGACATCAAAATGTGCCAGCTTCATAATTTTGCAAATATGTAAAAATCTTTTAAAAAGCAGTCAGGTATTCCTTTGGCCAGTCATATCAATTTAATAAAGTGATTTGATACAGCAGTCTTTATTCTTAAAATATTCCAAGGACCTGAGTAACCTGAGCAATCAGATTCCAGGAAAGCACTGATTGTTAGCAAAACAAGTCAGCCATTTTGTGTAAGCATCAATGCTGATCTATGCATAAGTGCAGATTTACTAGAAAGAGGATTTTCTGGTAATGTGCTACTGCATAATATATATTCTCTCCTGGCAAACTGGTACAAACATGTTCCTTGTTATGGTAAAAGTCAAAGAGAATTTAGCTTAGTGCTCCTTCACGTTCTCCAGCTATCCCACATGAAAATCCATGCAGGTTGAAATGTGCAGCTGTACAAACCCTAGTGAAGTCAGAAGGGCTGACAGCAGGTGCCCAGCACTTACATTCCTTTGCTAATGTGGGGCTTTGATGTACCTGTTTCTTAGTTTAATGCCCATCAAAGTGGCCTGAAAAGATTAGTCTTGACTGAAACTATATACTGCTGTAAATAGTATGTCATTAGGACTTTTCACACTACAATGTACTATGTCTAGCAGTTAACAGTTGTGAAGCTCTGCATCACAGGAAAGCAGCACATTAGAACATCAATGCTACAGGAATTCTTCGGAGAAAATAAGAGCATGCAGAAGTAGTAAGGCAGTATCCTGCAAAATGTGGCATTTAGTACAACTAGGAGGACCTCCTAGCCTCAGAAAGAGAAAGGATCACGCACCGCAAAACCCAGTTCAATTAAGATCTTCACAAAGCAGCATGACACACCAAGGTATTTAAAAATTGAGTCTGATCTCATGGCTTTCAAAGATAAAGCCTGTTACCTATAAACATCATTTCATATTTGCCAAAGAATATGTGAGAGTAAGTAAAGAAATTTTTTTGTATGTTTTCAATCTTCTATAATGCAAAATGAATTCTGAAGACAGAAAGAAAACCAAAAAGAAGAAATTACTCAGACAAACTTCAGAAGGCATGGAAAAGAAAACAAAAAAACAGAACTTCAGAAAAAAGTTTTTATTCTTCATCTACTCAGTACTTAGACTATTTCCTTTTTCATCTTCTGTCCTCTAACTTGTCCCTCTCCAGACAAGACAGTTTTCAGCTTTCTTATCTCAGCGGTGAATTTACCCAATCATTGACATGCCATTAAAACTCTGGTTTACCTGAAATAAACAACAAGGGATTCTCAGTGGAAGAGACTTGCAGAAGCCTCTGAACTGCTGATCATTCACCTCTAACAAGGCTCACAGTCATCTCCTAACACACCTGAGCTTCCCATCCTTCTGCAAGGGAAAGACTCTGCAAAAGTCTAGGAAGGAGCAGGTAGGGTAGGGAAGACTGAAACCTTCCCTTGCTAGCTGCCTTCTTGAAGGCCTGCGAGGATGTCTCGTGGAGAAAAAAAAAAACCAGACACGACGGAAGTGTAAAGCAGAGGCCATTTACACTCAGAAACTTACTGTACCTGGGCGAGCTACAGGGCAGCCGAGGGAGCTGCTTCATCAATCCCTGGGGGTCCTTGGCAATGGTGCTGCAGTACAAGCTTCGATCCAGAGGCAGGAGGAGTCCCCAGGGGAAGGCAGTCCAGGCTGCTGGGTCAGGTGAGAGCCCAGGCAGCAGGGACATTTCCTCAACAAGCACCACTAAGTCCACCACTGAACCTGCCAGGACAAAAACCAGACGGTGTCTCAGGCACAACCAGAGTAGGAAAGAAGGAATGCCAAGTCCAGTATTGGAGAGTCCAGGAATCCAGGTCCGACATGCCATCCAGGACCGAGACAGAAACCTGAAACCCCAAGAAGCCCGTCTACAATACTCGCTGGCTGACACTGCTGAGAGTGACTAGAGGCTGCCCAGGCTGCCTCCTTCAGCTCCTGCTTTTAGCGTGTCCTCAGCCATCCTCTTCTACCAGCCACCTCCCAAGACAAACTCTGGTGCTCAGGGTTTCCTTCTCACCAGGCTTTCTGAGATTTCGCTCGGCCTTCCGACGCCAGGGCGTTACAGAGCTCCGTTAGCTAGATGCCGACAGAGGTGAACGGTGCCGGGGAACAAGCACCTCGGTTCAGAGCGAGGCTGTGCACGACCACAGCTCTTTGACCAGCTCCGTTGGAGCTCCGTTGCTCGGGAGTGCCTCGGAGCTCACATCGCAATCCCCCTGAAGAGCACTACCTGTTCTGGCCATGCCTAGAGCTCACGTCTTCCCAAGCACAGCAGTCAAGAGTAGAAGGACAAAGTGCTGCCACCAAAGTTCTCTTTTGGACCCCCTATACCTCCTTTCCTTCCTCACTGCCTCTTTGTTGGCAGAAAAGCCCATCAGGCCTCCCGGGTTCCCCTGCCTTCCTCAGAGAGGACAGCTGCTCCCTACTTTAATGAATCAACTGTCATGCTGCATTAAGGCCTGTTAGCAGGCACACCCCGTCAGAGCCCCTGTGGTTTGCCTGAAGAGCAGAGGGTTGCTCATACCTGTACAGCCACCCGACGGGATTTCCTTCGCGCTTTGGTCACCATTCTTCTTTGATCCAGCCTTCTAGCTCTCCGCCAACTTCCACAGAGCTGTTCAGCAGTCACTCTGCAACCAGATCTTTTCTCCTTCCTGCACTAGAAAGGTCCTTGCTGGTCTCCAACAGGAGGGAAATCCTTTTGGGTGGCTGACATTTCCCAGGCCCCTTGTTGCCCTCCCGTAGAGCACATGTGATTTTTTTGCTCTAAAGGGCATCTGACGGGACTCAAGCCCTCAGTAACAGGTACTGCTCTGACTCTCCGGAGCTCTGTGGAGCAAATTCCTTACCCGGAGTTTGCAATCTCTATTAAAAAGGATTTCTTGGCTTATACCGCAAGAAGGAAGCCTTCAGTTGGTACAGCAGCAATCCCGTTGGGGAACGGGACCCGGAGCTGGGGAACGGGGAATGCCCTTTGGCTACTGGAGAAACACAATCTACAGAAATCTTCATGCCACAAATACAGACGTGACACCGAACTGAACTGCTGAAGAAGAGCAGCTTTGCCACTTTGGCACAATTCTCACTAACCTAGGCAACGAGGATAGGAAATTGGTTAGAGCCTTGTCCAGAACGAAACAGAGTTGAAGCGTGTCAAAAGTCGCCGGGGCCGGGGCGCGTGATTTCGGGGGGGGAGCCGCGAGGGCCATGCCGGGTGAGTGGGCGCAGCCCACATTGGCGGGAGACAGGCGGCGGTGCCGACTGGGCCGTGCCGGGCCACCCTCCCCGGGGGCAGGGGCGGAGACCCGCGGGGCCCGGGGGGGGCG
>NW_008825218.1:1105501-1109720 GCF_000699105.1 Pygoscelis adeliae
GGTCAGCCTCTGCCCGGCGACACAGCATGCATGCTGGAGGGGAGAGAGCAAATGCCACCGGGAATGAGCACCTCTGCGGGGCAAGCGTCCCTGAGGGATTGCCCCAAGGGCCTGCTCTGTCCCTGCCTAGCTGGCTGATGGGCAGGGCTGGAGGCCTTGGGGAGGAAGGGGGCATTGCGGGCACGGGTGTCCCAGCAGGTGCCCACTGCCCAGCCTGGGCCCCGCTCGCTGAGGAAAGGAGCGGCCCTGCCCCGGGGGCGGTTGGGGAGCTCCTGCCTCCCCCTGCCCCCGCTCTCGGCCCCACGCTGACCGCCCCGCCAACCCCTGTGCCAGGCTGCGGGAGGGATACTTTGCTCTCACCCTGCTCCATCGAGTCGGGGGCCTTCCGCTTCCTGGCGGACATGGCGCACGTCAACGGTGAGCGTCTGGAGAGTCCCTGTCCCAGCAGCGCCGGGGTGTCTCCTCCAAAAGCTCCTCTGCTGACCCTGAGGGAGAAGCAGGACGCGGCTGAGGGAGAAGCGAGGCGCGGGCGAGCTTGCAGCACAGGCCCGGAGCCCCGAGGTGTGGGGCCCCCCTCCTCCCTCGGCAGCCCCGCGCAAGGCCCGTCCCTCCCCTGCCCTCTCCTCACCTCACCAGGTCGCACTGACGCACGGCCTGAGCCCGGCGTTCCTTTATGTGGGCTTGGCCCCGCGGGTCACCATGGCCGCTGTGACATCAGCACCGCTGGCCTGCGTGCGCCCCAAATACGGGCAGGGACGCCCTCGGCCACCGCCTCACAGGGCTGGGTGTGAAGTGCCGAGGCGGGGGCCCGAGCCCTCGGCACCCATGCCACCGGGGCGGCTGCTCCTGCAGCAAGTGCAGAGTCAAATGCCAGGTCCCCCGGGGCAGCCGTCGAGGGTGGCACTGTTGGCCGAAAGGTGCTGTTCAGGCAGCGCGACTCCAGGGCTCCAGCCCTGAGATTTTCCAAGGGAAATCTCTGCTCCTGGCCCCGGCACGGGGAGCGCTGCCAGCAGGTCGGGGAAGGTGATCCTTCCCCTCTGCGCCGCACCGGTAAGGCTGCATCTGCAGTACTGCCTCCGGTTCTGGGCTCCCCGGTACAGGGGACAGAAGCGACCTTTGAGCCTGGCCTGGGCTCACACATGCCATCCGCTCAGACGCGGTGGGTGGCCGGGGCACAGCCCAGGACCTCAGGACGGCACCTAAATGTCGCAGGTGGCCCAACATCTTTCTCCTGAACTCCTTAGGGCTTTGGTGATGTGCTGCCTCCAGAGCAAAAGGCAGCGGGACCGCGAGCTGGGGAGTCACGGCGGAAACGGCCTTTTTCCATGGCAATAAACTGCCTTTCAGAGTCAGTGTGAGCCTTTCCTTGGCGGGGTAGGAAACCGCAAGTGGCTGTGGGGCAGCTTCGGAGGCGGTGGGTGGGAGTGTTGGTCTGTTTGAGGGTGGACAGGCTCGACAGAGAGGGATCTGGACAGGCTGGATCGATGCGCCGAGGGTTGTCAAGCATTGGAACAGGCTGCCCAGGGAAGTGGTTGAGTCACCATCCCTGGAGGCATTTAAAAGACGTGTAGACGTGGCGCTTCGGGACATGGCTTAGTGGTGGACTTGGCAGTGTTAGGTTAACGCTTGGACTCGATGATCTTAAGGGTCTTTTCCAGCCTAAATGATTCTATGATTCTAATTACCATTCAGTTATTGCTTATTCACCATTTGATTGCCATTTGATTTTAATTCAACCATTGATTAATTATCATTTGATCATCGCTTAATCATTAATTAAGTCAACCCCCTTTTAGTCAACCCCACAAGGATGACTTCTCTGAATAATTCTCTTAATTTTGCCAAACCTCTTCCCTTAGCTCAGAGTCTTTTGCCAGCCACATGCTGTTCCAAAATGCTGGGGTCTCTCCCCTTGGGCAGACCCTCGGGGTGGTGGCTACTCAGTGGCATGGGCCAGGGCCCCTGAGGATGCTCCCCCAGGGCAAAGGTTGAGGCTGGCCGGACCCCAGGGTCTGGACCCCAAGGGATGGCACATCAAGTGGGGAAGCTGCCACTGCCACTGTCCATCAGACAAAGACAAGCTTTGTCCTGTCTGTCTCTTTCCCCTTCTCCTCTCCACCTTCCCTCAAAGCCTTTTATTTCTGCCTCTCCAGCCTCTGTGCTTCCTCGACCTGATGTCTCACGCTGTTTGGACTCCTGTTTTGCACAGGAGCTGGGGCTTTTGCCATCTGATATTCCTTGGAAAAAGCAAAACTGAAGTCTGTAAACCAACCCCACTACTGCTATATTCTGCACTCCTGAGCAGGAAACACATGCAGAGGCAAACACTGCTGTACGTCATGCAGGACGGCAGCTCTTGCGACCATTTAGTTCTAGCACCTGCTCAAGCAGGGTCCCCTGGAGCAGGTTGCCCAGGCCCGTACCCACTCAGGTTTTGCCTGTCCACAACGGACAGTGGGAAGCATGTGGCCGAGGGCGTCCTTGCCCGTATTTGGCACGCATGGAGGCAAGCAGTGGGGATGTCCCAGTGGCCACTGTGACCTGTGGGGGCAAGGCCACAAAAAGGGCTCAGGCCGTGCATCAGTGCAACCTGGTGAGGTGAGGAGAGGGCAGGAGAGGGACAGGGCCTGCACATGGCTGCCAAGGGAGGAGGGGGGCCCCACACCTCAGCGCCTGTGCTTGCAAGCTGACCCACATCTCACTTCTCCCTCAGAGTCAGTAGAGGAGCTTTTGGAGGAGACACCCCGGCGCTGCTGCGACAGGGACTCTCCAAACGCTCACCGTTGACGTGCACCATGTCCGCAAGGAAGAAGGCCCCCGACTCAATGGAGCAGGGTGAGAGCAAAGTATCCCTCCCGCAGCCTGGCAGAGGGGTTGGCGGGGCGGTCAGCGTGGGGCTGAGAGCGGTGGCACCCGTAAGTCTGGGCTTCAGCTTCACGGAGGATTTGGAAACAGGGCAAGGCGGGGAAGAGCAGGGACGCCCTGCATCTGCCTTGTGCCGGGGCAGCAGGGGCTCATCAATTTTCCTTTCTCCGTCAGACTGCCATCATGGGAGAACAGCCATGCATACGCGGCACTAAGCGAGAGGCACAGCCGCTGCGATGCCAGTGAGTGCCTTTGTCCAGGAGGCAGGGAGCAGGCAGAGGAAGAGGGGTAAGTTGCCAAAGCTGCACCCTGGGGCTCTGCACGGGATCTCTGTCTCGCCAAGGGCTCGAAGCGCAAGGACTAAGAACAAGAACTCTGCCGGACAATCCCGTGCTGCGGTCACTTTGTCCTCAGAGCCATGAACCCGTTTGCTTCCCCAGGCCCTGGCACCTGCTCCTGTGCTGCTCCTGCGCTGCCGAGGGCACCCACAGGCGCTGCTCCTGCTTGACGAACAGCACGGCCAGCTGGGAGTGCGACAGCTGTGCTGGCCTGGGCACCGGTAAGAGGCAAAGCACCCGGGTGCCCCTGGGCTGGGGCGAGGGGCCAGGCAAGGCCTGCCAGCGGGTGCCCAGGGTGGGCTTGGCAGAGCCCCTCTGCTCCAGCAGACCCTCTGCAACACATAGGTGAAGTGGACAGAAGAGTATGACCTTATATGTGAAAATATTATTCATTCAACAACAAGCATACAACACCAGCAAGATTTGTCCTTAATATTTATTAATGTACACACTCAATTAAAAAATAGAAAAATCAGCTCTGTGAAGACAGACAAATCTACCCATTTAATAAGTCTTCCCTGTTATATATGTATTTTCATAAACTTTGGTAAACGTTTACTCTGGAAAGATGCATTCCAAATACTTGTAAAGGTATCTCAAAAAACATCTCTATTATGTTCAGCAGAATACGCATTATATAGTCTTATAGACATGGAGGTACCTGCTCTTTCTCAGCCCTGTTCAGCACTGGGGCCTGAGAACACAGCAAAATAACCCCGTGTTGTCTTTGTTACACGATCACATTCTGAAAAATTTTGCAAAGCAGCAAGTCACATTTAAAACATATAAATAAAAAAACCGAAACCTTGGTACAAACATTGAATTGACACCGTAAACATGTACCTATTTAGAAGCAAAGTTTAACAGTCTTTTCCAATATTATTTCCTATTAGATCTTTGAAAGACTGGAATTTTGAAAGTAACATTTTTCTGCAACTTCTTCAAAGAAACATGAAACATTTCTGACCACTAAGACAATAAAGATTTATTATTTTGCTTTCACTTTCCTTCTTGCA
>NW_008825218.1:1109738-1124887 GCF_000699105.1 Pygoscelis adeliae
CATTCCTGAAAATATTTAAGTTTTAACATCATATTATGAGAAGTTTCTAAATTCATCTCTCCGACTCAAACACTTTTTTTACATGCAGTAAATTAACTGGTCCTGTACAATACAGAGATTAAGTAATTTACCTGACTGGACATCACAACATGATGTTATACACACTTCTATACTAAAAATTTTTAGTTCCCTGGTAATTACAAAGTTTCAAGCCCTTCTAAAGGTCCTGAATTAATTTTTAATGCAAATTAAGCAAATAAGCAGCCGCGTTCCCTCCTCATGCTGAGCTTTCAGCTGCAGTTACCAAGTAACAGATGTTAAAATACTCACCTCAAGCAATAATCTACGCCTGTCTTCCCAACCATCTTTTTCTTCACTGAGGTCTACTGATCTACAAAATAACTGAGGGCCCTCTGCACAAAACAAAGAACAAATTAACCCTTCTGAATATGCTGCTGTTTGTAAATCTCATGAGCAACACAGCAATAAAGTCAGAAGGCCTATTCTTGATATTCCTCTCTTGCCCCCACAACACGGTTGGCTCAAACAGAAATGTTACGTATTACAGCCTTGTTTACTAAGAAAAATTAAAGGCAGCAGCAGTTTTCCTTAATATGCTGAAATACAAATTGCAGTTAAACAGCATCTGTTTCATTAAAAGCTCAGCACTATTATCCCACGTCTCCCAAGAAAATTTATGCCTGCTTAAGGATTCAGAGCTCAATTTTAAGAGGCTCAATTTTAATCAGATAAGCTGGAAGATTACAGTACAATAACTGTATTAACACAGTAACTTTTACATACAGGTTTGATGATAGTTATCTAACATGTCTCAGGAGACAAACATTATTTAAGGCTGTCCTGATAATTTCTTGTCAGCAATTGTGGTGGTGGCCTGTGGGTTGGTTTTTTTCTATGGGTTTTTTGTTTCTTTGTTCTTTTATTTTGTTGTTGTTTGTTTTTAACTACGAAATTCATTATATTCACAAGAAAAAAACCCCACATTATTTAGGATCAAGAACAATGTGGGCGTATGTGGCTGATAAGAATATTCAATGTTCTTAATGATAACACCAGAAACACAGAAATAAGTTAAAGATCATATATATATATGCCTGAAATGATCCAAAATGTCTAGATAACTTCTCAAGTGATTTTTTTTTTTTTTGGTATGCCCTAAAAAACCAGCCACATATTAGGCAACTATTTGAATATAGGAAAGCAAGATAGCTGTTCAGCATTTATTCTACCAGGACTTTCTCGTGGGATGTGCTACCACAATTTATACCGCAAGTAATGATGGAAAATTGCAATTTTATTTGTTTTTCTTAAACCTCTCATCTGTGTTTTAACTACAAAACACTAATAACTAGGCATTTTTTTCTTCTCATTGAATTTCAGTAAGAGTTAACAAGAAAGGGGTGAATAAGTTCCATTCTTACTTACCTTTTAGTCGTTCATCATCTTTGGAGAAGAAGAAAAATCTAGCACTTTCTGTCTGTGGTAAGGAGAAAAACCTAGACAAACACAAAGGAATTTTAGCATCATAAAAGTTACTGTCAAATTCTATTAACGCAAGTTAAAGCTGTCATGCTTCAGAGAAATAGTATGCATTAAAGAACATTACTCCACAGTAACCAAATACAGCCTTCTGTAAAAAAACGTTTTTAAGAAAACTTAATATATATTTGACTTTTGGCCAAACCCACTACCCAGTCAAGTTCTCATGCTTTGAACTAGAAACTCAGCTTTTATATTCAACTTCAAATCAAGTGTGGTATTGGGATTTTTGAATATTACATTTTGTGCAGCAAGGAATGGTTTCCCAAGAAGACTTCCATTGTTCAGAGATGTGGAATGAAGATGTTAGTTTCCCATGACCTGAGTGCTGCTATTAATCTTCTCATAGCATCAAACTACTAATCAAGTAGACAACAAACACAAATATAACTTGCATTTTTTTGTCCCTTTCACTTTCTGATGCCTCTGGTTCATCATCTCCCTCAGAACTGCTGTCTTGGAAACGTGGATCTTCTTGCCATGTGACTTTTACAGGTTTTATTGTTTCAAGTATGTAGGGCTCTGCAATAATATCACAATTAAAAAAAAAAACAAAAACAATCAGATTATTCCCCTACTTGCCAGTAAAAATTTCAACTTCAGAATGAAATACTTGGAAAAGACAGATTTAGGAAGGACAGAAACCTCCCCTCCCAGGTTTTCTATCATCCTCTGAGCAGGTATGAATTTAGTTTGCTTTCTCACATGTCACAAATTCACCCTCAAAATTCACAACTAGTATCATCACAACATAGGGAAACAGTGCGGGAGTTGTTCTGAAGCTTGTTGTTAGGCTCCAGGGTTCTATCAAGTCACTCCAACCTAACTATCATTATCAACTGAGTTGGGAGTAATTGTGCCTATTCATATTTTTAGGTTGCAGAAGTTGGAATAAAAGCTTTCCTTCACTGTGAACTATCTTAATAAGTTCCTTTGCAAAGAAACTCATCATGCCTTAGCTTATTCTTTCTGTGTGTTTAAGCTATGTTATTTTCATGTATGTATTCCTGCCTATAGCATACACTGCCAGTTGCCAAAAGCCCAGTTTACACACGATAACTTAAACACGTACCTGAGCCCTTACCAAAAGGACTGAGGTTACGAACCTATGGTACCCTTTTCTTTTAGCGTATAAGCACAGTACTGGTCTGGATGACCAGAATAGAGAAGACAGGTCCTGTACTGCCTCTCTCTGGCAATATAAACCAGTTTCCAAACCCAAAAGTAACTAGAGTATTAACCGTGAACAGTATTTTATTCAAGAGAAAGATCAAAAATTCTACTTTGGAAAAAAAACCAAATAATAGTTCCCTCTCAAAACATCCCTTTCAAAATTCCTGGGATGCAAGCGTGAATTAACTGTGATTAAACTACAACAATCTTGGCAAGTGTAAGAGAAGATCATAGTGATTTTTCGTAATTACTTTTGCCTCTGAAAATCCCCTGGATTCTGAATTTCTATACACTATATAACTCTACAGTGCTTGACATAAGCTACTCATTAGAAATTGTACTATCAAGTATGTTCTGTTACCTTCTTTTATGCCCGACTCCTCCATGTCTCCAAAGAAGGAAAATGTGAAACCACTGGATTCCTGAGCTATGTTACTCCCAACGTTAGATCCCAAATGGTCAGGTGGGGTAGACTCCTCCTCATTGTCTTTGTCCCAGGGTATTTCTTCATTTTTTTCTGATTTGGTCTTTGAAGATCCAAACAACTCTTTTAAATTAACAGCAATATCATAATACATTTCTTTAGACACTTCAGGCAGTTTCTCACTCTCTTCCCTCTTCTTCTTCCTTTTAGCTTTACTGAAATGAGATTGTTAAAGGATAGTAACACAGCACATATTTTTAAAAGATTCCCTAAGAGGCAACCTTGCTATTAATGTCTTCCTGAACTTATCTAACCACATTAATGAGTAGTTCACTTTTAAGGTTTGGGGTTTGTTTTTTGGGGGTTTGTTTGGTTTTGGGTTTGTTTGTTTGTTTTTTTCCTTTTTTCTTAGCAATTCCAGGTTCTGGCAATAGGATATTTCCTATTGTCAGAAATAGGTTTATAGGGCAGCATGACTATCCTTTTCGTTTAGACTTTTGACCCATTTCTTTTCACCTCCCACAACGTACCCACCCTTTGAGGGTAAGCAGTGGGGAAACATCTGAGGTTTGACTCTAAAGGCAGGAACAAGTCTGTTTTATAGTTAACCACATCCTGACTTTTCACTTAATATGTGATAGCATATAAATTAAGGTATTTAGGACTGATTTCTTTTCTGGCAAAAGAAATGTTAAGAGCTAGTATTTTTGTCTCACAGATTTGCAAATCTTAAAGTCCATGACTTGAAGCAAAGGGATAGCCTGAAGGTGAGAAAGGAAGACAGAAAATGGCATGCAAAGAGTAGATGGACTAGAAAGAAAAGATGACATTACATGGTGTTTTTAGTGGCCACAATTCTTATTATATCTTGATTCTAGCAATAAGAGAGAGAACTAAAGAAATAACAGAGCAGTCTGCATAGTTTCAAACTCAGTCTTCTGCTACAGCCATCTTTCCATGGGAAGAAACATCACAATTATAGTTACCAAGCTGTAATATTACCTCTCTTTTTCTGTAGCACTTGGTTTCCTTTCAAAAACTGCATGGTCCTGTCTTGTGGGATCATAGCGGAGGGCATTAATATCTCTATAAAAATAGAAAGGAAAAGAAAAACCATGAGACATTCTCAATGCTCAACTGAAAGCTACCCTAAACCTTTACAGTCAGATTCAAATTCACATTGAATTCTTTACCAAAAAAGCTCCAAATCAATCCAAAACCTAACTGGCATTTAGAAAATACCTACTAGCCAGTGTCTGGGCCAGGAAAACTTACGAACAGAAGTGGCTTTAATCAAATTGTAATATTTCATATAAAACATAGACCTCAAGTTGTGTGTGTTATGCCGTAAGTTTATACCTGTAGATCTTTTGAGGAGCTATATCAATATAGCTATCCATATCGATGTATCTATATCTATTTCTTCTAGTACCAAACATTGCATAAATTCTAATAGTCCAAGGGGAAAAAAAAACCAACAAAAAACAAAACAGGAAAAAAACCCCAAACCCCAAACTCCATTATGCCCACCTTTCAAAATTTAAACATTTTGGAGACTTTCAGCTAAAGCAGTCTAAAGTTTAGACTGACCCCAATACTAGTGTAGCAAAGCCCACGCTGCCTTATGGCAACGCAAGAAGGTAATCACTTATTTCCCCTCCGCTCCCTCAATTAATGCTTATGGCATAAATTAACTGCTTTTAAATAGTTACATACTGTATCATTAACTGGGTATTAGAAAACACTGTCATTCACAAAACTCTCCTAAGATGACCTCTGGGGTTGCACAGATTATTTCCCCCTCTGCTTAGTCTTTAGAAAATACATGAAAATTTATACAGAAGTCACAGAATTAAATATGATTGTGCAGCAGTCACAATGGCATTTAGCAGTCAGCAGTCAACCGATGCAACTCCAATAGTGACTGTCAGTAAAAATTTACTAATTGCACACTATTGCATTACCCTTAACACTACTAACTTCCACCAATTCAGTCCACAGACCAATTTCTGTTAAAGTGCATAGTTAAATGTCACAATACTTCCAATAGCACATTTCCAAACCTATCCCATCATCCTCTAATGAAGGTTAGAGCATGCCCAACAGCAACATGTAACAAATTCCTAATCTAATCAAGACATTTCTCAAAAGGAGAAACACAGATAAATGAGAAAAAAAAAAGATCACCACTGAAAATGGAGTTTGATGCTAATCACCTGTAGGCCAGAAAAAACAATAACCTTATTAACTGTTACAGAAGTTAGAGTCTAACTTACTGACCTACTGCCCAACTCACATGTTCTTTGTTTAGCCAACTAAAGTTTGTCTCCACAGAGAACAGAAATACATCTTACACAGGCAAGGAGTTATTAAAATATTAATTTTCATAACCAACAATCCAATAATTCAAAATTTACTAGAAGAAACTCAAGCAGGCGTCCAATAACTTTTTCCCTAAAATAATGATAACTACCAATTGTATAATCTATTGGGACACTCAAGTTGGGAAACTGCATTAAAGGCTGCCTTCAAATGCACACAACAGAGAAGGAAATACTTTTCTCAGTCAGCTAGGCAGAAATCTTAGTTGTGAAACATTGGCAAAAATTAAGCCTTCCTAAAATTCCTTCTTTTCTGGTAACAGATGATTCATACTTGAATTTCTTAGCACTTGTGGCTGTTTTAGTCAGCTTAGGGTGTTCCAGGTTGATATTCAAAAGGCTTCCCAGTATTTGCAGATTCTTCTTTTTCTCCGCAGCAAGCTCTTCTTCCTCATCTGCCTTCAAGGTGTTTGTCTCTGCTAAGAGAAAAATACATTCATTATTTTTTCCTCGCTATGACCTGAATAAGTCTGTAATGTTTGATACATAACATTACTATAGTACTAGAAGAGCTCATACATATCAACACGTCACTTCCTTTATTTTAAAGCTACTTAGAGGCTTTCTTCCTTGCACTGTAGAAAATCTTTGGTAAGAACTATCATGGGCATCTATTTCATGTGAAAATCAGATCAGTTATATAACCTGTTCCCTGCTTATATCACATAACTGTGCAACTACTCTGCCACTGATAGATGCTGTACAGAAGATCACATTAAAGCAATGAAGGGAGTGGCAGAACTAGGCAAAAAATTTAAGTTTCAGAAACAAATTCTGAATCTTGAAAACTACGTTGACAATTTTGGTTTTGGTAGGGGGGGGAAAAGAAATATTTAAAATTTTTTTGCCTTTTTCAGCTTTTCTGCCTTCTGTTGTTTAAAAAAAAAATTAAAAAAATCTTTCTTTCTAAAGCTGCCAAATCGGGCATGGACTGCAGGATGACTACAAAACAAACAGTTTAAGTGAATGTAATGGTCAAAAAGTTTATTTCAATGTCACCACTTATCCTGTGAAAAACATGGATAAACACATTCTGATATCATCCTGGATTAAAAAAATATTTTCAAATGTCGATCTATCAACCAAGTACGTCTCATTCAGCTATTACAAATACTTTTGCAACATATAAATTTAAGAAAACACAGCTACCAATATATACTAAGTACAGCCACAACAGCGTTGGGTTATTTTCTTTAAGGAGTCACCAAAGCAGCAAAAGAAGTCCATAAGTTGCTTCAAGCATCCAAAATTAAGGCTCCGTGATATAGCTCTATTACTATCATTAACCAGGAAATATGAGCAGGCTTACCTTCTTCTTCACTGTCACTTTCAAGGAATCGAGCATCCATGCGAAATCTTTCATCTGTGCCAAATCGTGACTGCAATTTCAAGAGCTAAACAAAATGAAACAGATCCTGTTAAGCGCTGAAGAAAATCATCAAAATTCAGTAACTGTCTTTTGCTATATTTATGGCAACATACTAATAAGCTTCAGCTCTTGATGCCTTTTCCCGAAATTTCTTTGTATTCAAAGATGACAACATCAGAGAAACTCCCCCCGCTCCCCAACACACATCCTTTCCTCCATGGCTACTGCTTCCTCTATTTAAGAGAATTCTGTTGCAAGTTTGCTAAAATCATATTCAGCAGGTATGCAAACCTACACGTTACGTTCTTCTGAAGTGGCATTATGGAGACTTAGAAGAAAACTAAATTACGGTAATGGCTTCACTCACTTTTTCACCAGCTTTGCCTTCAAACTGGGGCTTAATTTTGAATCTCTCATCGTCTGTATCATCTTGCTCATCTTCGCTGCTTTCAAACAGTCTGCCCGAAGTTTTAGGAGCAGATTCATCCTTTGTTAAACAACAAGAAAATATAGAAAAGCAGCCGTTTACATAAGTTTGAGAAAATAAATCAGTATCAACTTTGTTCACGTGCTTTCCAGTTCATCTGAAAAAGTGGATTTCTAGAACAACCAGCTCACTTGTTGATCCATGTGCTTCAAATCTTGTATTGTATACACACCTTGTACAATTCTGGTTTACAGTTATTACTATTACATTTTAGCATAGGCAAAATATCCATGTAGAGGGTAACCCAGGTTTTACAATATGAGAGAGTTAGGTATAAAAAAAACCAACTTCCTGATTATGTCAAGGGAGATCAATTTAAAAATATCAATGTCTAATTATACCCTTTCTGAACAAGCCTCATTTATGGTATAAACTCTAGGACATAGCTTAAGTCAGTTGATAAATATCAATGATTACAAAGGATAAGCACTCCATGGCTTCGAAACAATTTTCCATAGAATTAGAATTAGAGGTTCTTTTCAAGAAAAGGAAAAATGCAGGGCAGGGATTCTAAATACAGGGTAAGAGATAGATATGTAAAAAAAAAGTGCTAAATATGAGGAAAAGTGAGAAAAGGTTTTAATTAAACAGTGAGAATGGTCCTAATCTTACTACATTTATGAAGAAAAAACCCAACAAAAGCAAAACCAATGGTTTAAAGCTTTAGCAGAGATGTGACTAAAAAAAAATGTGATGATACAAGAAGTTCTATTCCAGAAAAAAGTACTTAACTGTGCTGAAAGTATGGTGGTAAAATCCTGATGAGTCTGCTAAATAAAGTCTCAATTAGGTAAGATGTAAAGAGCAAGTCCCACACAACTTCTCTGGACCCTAACATCACTTTAAAAGCAGGACACTGCAGTAATACAGATTCTTTGTCCACAGTGTCGGAAAGAGGAAAGAGTCCTTACGCCAAATCTCCTCCCCTTCCTTTGACTAAAAGCAGCGAAATTTCAAAACTAATTATGTGTAAGCCCTATAACTTAAACATTCTTTTTCTTTTAATAGAAGTTAGAATATCTTTTACACAAATCTCAATCTCCTCATAAATTCTCCAAGTTCTCCAGCTTTATTAGATGCACGGTTAAGTTCTCTGAAACCTGTTTCATGCTAGCAAAAAAAGAAGCATCATTGACATTAATTCAAACCTTATCTACTTTTTTCCGTCACTTCACTATGACAAATAGTCTTCAGAATAAAAGGCACAGTCATATTGATATAGAATTACCTCACAGAATACTGGACTTTTTCCCCCAGTAACACTTACTTCTTCATGCATATTTCCCAAACTCGCATCTTTCTTCAACATCTCATCTACTTCAGCTTCACTTTCCACATCTGAATTGAATACGATGTGTTTATGCTTGCCTGCTGGCTGGCTATCCTATGTAAGAGTGAAACTGTTAAGTCAAACATATCAAATACTTGCTACAGTCATACATAAATATCTAAAAGCCATTTCTATGACATGAAAGGAGGAATCTATTATTCCTCTTGCAACTCTAGAGACATTCCAGGAATAAGGTACACATTGTTTTGTATACACTCAAAAGACAACTGGCAATGCAATCAGAAATTCCAGGATATGATTTTAAAATATCTTAAACCACATCTCTCAATTCCCCTTTTTCTTTTACTGCATACTATTCAGATAGAAGTTGAGAGCGTATTTACCAGATTTGAAAGAGCTCCTTGAACGAGTTTCTTCTGTAATTCTCTCTCTTTCTGTCTCTCTTCTAGAGCTGCCAGCCTCCTCTGGTTATCCTGCAACTGCTTCTTTTTTGTATTAGGTTCCTTTGAAGCAGTAGCACGAAGACAAAGCTCCTTATTTTCCAGAAGGCTTGTCTTCCCATTCTCACATTTAGTAGCTTCACGTTCTGGATTTTTATTGCTTACATCCCTCTTCAATTTTTTTGAAAGCAGTTTTGGGCTTTTCAGTTGTCGTTTAACACGTTTCTGTGACACTGCAGCATTACTATCCATGTCACTGCTCTCATCTTCGCTCTGATCAGTACTAGGAACAGCATCTCCGCGCTCTGAATTTTGATCTTGCAACGAACTCGCATCTTTGCTCTTTCCTTGTAAACGTGGCCAGGAAACAGGCTGACCACTCTCGTCTGCTAAGGAGCCAGCATCTGACAATTCCCTACGCTGCTCACAATGCGCATTTTGTCTCTTTTTACTGATGACTTCAAGCGAATACAGTGGATGGTTCTTAGACTGCCTTTTAGATGACTCCTCCCCACAATAAGAAATACAAGCTTCAAGACCTAGACTTTCTACAGACGTCTTCTTTAAACCAGTGCTGTCCTTAGTTAACTCTTTTTCACAGAGGGACCCCATTCCTCTGAAGGGCTGATATTTCAAATGTGTATTTTTTTGTCCCTTGGAGGTTTCTTCATCAGCATTCTCCTCCCCAGCTAAAATCGCAGCAACTACATCTTCAGGACAGATGCATTTTTTTTTAACTGCAGGGTAAAACTTAGTAAGTTTTGTTGTGTTTACATTACCCTTAGAATTTTCCTCAACACTGCGCCGACTAGAACTCTGTGTACTGTCCGATTCTTCTACCAGTGTCCCAGTGTTTTCAGTAGCTAATGCTTTTAAGTCATCTAATGTAAGGTCTAAGCGATAACAGTTTTGCATCATGGATTCATAATCAGAACTGATTTCAGACTCCCCTTTCTCAGGCTCTGAATAGGAGCTTTCACTACCGCTTGTCTTTGTTGTACTGTTAACTGCTATACTCTGCAAGGCAGCGATTTTGGATTTTTTCATTTTTCCATTTCTTTCAACATATTCTTCTTTTAGATTGCGAGTTTTCAGTGAGGAGTCATTTACCAAATCACATTTTTTGTTAGTTAATATTTCTTTATTTTCCACCTTCACCTGTTTAGAATCTTCTAAAATTGCAGTTTTCCTGCTACTTAGATCTGGAGTTTTACTTTCAGCAATAATTTCATCTGTATCAGCTGAATCATAACCCTTATCACATTCCACAGCGTCTTTCTCTCTATAACCTCCTTTGATAGCTTTCTTCATGGCATCTGGATTGCTTAAGGACCAGTGACTATTGTATTTTAATTCAAAATTATCCCCAACAATTTCCAAGTGGTCACTTTCAGTCTCAACATTTTCAGCTTTCTGTATTTCTATCTCTTTCTTTAGCATTGCTCTGATTTCCTCTTCAGAATCAATGTCACTGTCAGAAACACTCGTAGTATTTTGAGCTGTAAGTCCAGAAACATTGCTTTTATCCGGTAACAAACCTCTCCCTGATATTTTACTATTAAGACTGCTTGATGGAGGCAATTTAGACTTCTCACTGGATTTGGATTTTGATCTTCGATCTAGCTGTGATGAGCTTGTGTTTTTTGAACGTGACTGGCACCCAGAAGAGTGAACTACTGCTCCATTCAGAGCCTCACTGCCCAGTTGCCTCAGTTTTTTAGGTGGCTTCTTAGTTACAGGGAACTCTCCTTGCTGCTTCTTGTTTATGCTGTCATCTCTCCCTTCCAAGTGCCAAGTAAGCTCGGATATAGGAACTACATGTGTCAAGTCCGGCTCCAGCTTTCTAAGGTTATGGCAGTATTTTGATGGGTCATATTTCACAATGTTAGTCTGAGTTAAGGAATTAAAACAACATGATTATTTCAGCAAGCAGACTTCCAATCTTTATGAACAGGCTAAATTCTGCATGAAAGGACAACGAAGAGTCCTTTTTAATGTTATGACCATAAGCCTTCAAGCAACTGATTTGCTGTCTAAAAAAATTACTAAAATCACACACTGCAAGATTTACTTAGGGGATTCAGTACATCAAGTATGACATAGTAGTCAACATTAAGACTGTTAAGCAAGTGTTTCCCCATACGATGAAAGAAAGAAGGGAATTGTGCCTAGGCCCAACCAATAGGAAAAGGATATTTTATTTTTTTGTTGACTCCTAAGGTGCAGGATAGGCAAGACTCTGCCGAATTTACCAACAACCCATTTCTAAAAGAAAAGAGAAATAATCAGCATTAAACAAAAAAGGAATGGAAGTAACCCTGGAATAAACCAAGATGTATATACTTTGAGAACAGAAACCCTAATAAAGAACTATCTGTGACTAATTCTTTTTTTGTTTACTTTCTTTACTGTGCAACTTAGCCAGCTTCCTTCTCAAAAAAAGAACAAACCAAAACCAACCAACAAACCAAATTTCTACAACCTGCAAGTAAGAGTGACAATAAAGAACTGAATTTCTTTACAAGTACTATTTTTAATATAAGGCTTCTGGTTTATGAATTAACAGCGGTAACTATACAGACAGGATCACTATTATTTTGCCCTTTTCCCCTTTCCCACTGAAAAATTAAAAATCCCCCCCCATCACCCTCCAAAAACATTCTGTGCTTAGCAAATAATTTTGAAAACTTCATAGTAAATATAATTTTTGTTGCCTAAATTTGCATGTTCAGTGCTTTTATTCTGTCTTACTTTTGTAAGCACGTGTAGACCCTGATCCCGAATGTGCCGAAGCACAGAGATTAGTTCCCGACAACCCAGCCGTCAAAGATGTCTATGCTGTATAAAAATAAGACACACGTTCCCTTTACATGCTTTTAAGGGTGACACGAAGATATTCCCAACATAAACGAGTAACAAAGCATTTACTAATTTAACACAACAAGAGAGGACAGTATGATCAAGATTATTTCCAATCGTTACAAAGAACGACAGGAGCATTCTACATGTCCACGCATAAGGTATCTCTTTAGACTACTTTTCACAAGTTGGACCGTCACACTTAATAAAAGTTTATTTACTTAAAGCGTACAGATTTGACATAAATTTAGGTGTAGCAAACTGGTGCCCGATTCTGGTTTTTGTTTCGTTTTAATTCTCTATACATCTACCCCACCATACCTTATGGTCTGGCACCTCTGTACCTGGTACCGCTCTCATGTGAAAGTCTACAACTCCAGCCTTTTTCAGTGATTCTAACAGACACGCTTTGTCATTTCTCTGTGGCTTTTCTTTCTGCAGCTTTGCTTCCTCCCTCTCCATGGCGAGCCTGTACCCAGAAGTACATCATATGTGAAAAAAGGTCTGCCTGTCTGCCTGTGTGCTAAATTACAGCTGGCAGTGACCCTCTCCCACAGGCCAGTAACCATTCACTAGTTACGGAATTAACACATCTGCTACCTTTAAGGGAATAATGATGCAAAACATGTTGTATCTAATATGCATCAACAGTCCACCAATGCCAATAAAAACTAGAAAGGATAAGAGCGTAGCAGATGAAAGCACAGCCATCATGTTAATTGATAAAAAGAAAAAGGGTAACTTTAGCAACAACATACATTTTTAAAATTGATTTTTACCTCTGCAAAAAGCTTTCTTTGGCCAACTCAATTTGCAGTGTCCCCCCTTTCCATTTTGTTTTATTTAAAACTGACATGCCTGTAAAACAAGGAGACGGGAAATGAGTATTTTCTACATTAAAAAAAATACACCTTAGACTTCACTGTGCCTCCTTCTTCAATAGTTTGAAGTTTCTTTAGCATGATCTTATAATCCATTACTCACCTGATTTAAGTTCGTATATGAAAGGTCCAATACCCTAATCTTACACAAGAAGGTCTACATCCAAAATTAAAGTTCGGACTTCATGAGGGTCATTCAAGTTTGTATGGTTCAGTTCAAATACAAACCTGAAAATTCAGATACATGTACCCTGAAGTTTCTATACTACTGTCAGACAGGCTCTTCTCTACTTAACTTCTTCTGTACTTTGAAAAAAACAGTTAAAGAGTACTGAAAGCCAAAGGGAAAAGTGTTGTACTTAGAACTTAAGGAAGTATCAAGGGCTGCGTTAGCTTTGAGTCGCTCTCAAACAGCTTTCCTATTCCTAATGACAGCATTCCCTAGATAAAAGGGCATATTACCAATCCGTCTCTTCAGGTATAGGTATCTTCACCTGCCATTTTGCTGCTACATATTACACAGGTGGTTTTGTAACCCTGCCAGTAGTTTTGTAATCCAACTACTTTGGGATTTGTAAAATTGCTTTAACAGAAGCATGCTTTACGTAAACTCTCCTTCTGGGCTTTCTCTCACATCAAGTCACTTCTAATGTTTTATGGACCTGATGAAAGCGTTTGAAGCACATTTCCTACACCTTTTCGTAAAAGGGTTAGAACAAACTCCTAAATCACCTATTTCAGTCACAAGGCATCTTTTTAATCTGCTTACATCTACTTACTGAAAACTCCAGTAAAGCGACTTCCATAAAATTGCAGCTTAAAAAAAATGGAATGAATATGACAACAGAATGAAACAGGGTCTACCTCGACCACATCCTGATTTGACATTACGTGCATTATCAGTAACGCAACTTGGCTCAAAAACATAAATTACTTAAAAAAAAAAAAAGTACTTACACTTTCTGAGATCTGCATCAGAAATGCTGACACTGATGTAAGCAAAAGTTTTCATAGGGTTCCCTGCGCAATGATAAACATTCAGTTAATTCCTATATAATATCAGTGTTTCCTTTAAAACTGGAAATTAAGTTATTTCCTGAAAATAACGTGTCTCTGAAAGAAAAATTCCATTTCACACAGCAAACTGAAGAACAATTCACTTTTAAAGGATGATGCAAAACGGTTACCCTGATCGTCTTTTCTGGTAATAATCTCTGCATCCAAAACCTGCCCAAACTTGCCAAATCTTTCTTGCAGTTCAGCCTTAGAAACCGTATGGCCAAGCCCTCCAACATACAAGCGTTGTGAAACTTGTTTCTTCTCCATGTTGAAAAGTCAAGCTGTCACACCTGTAACGCACGCGCCCTTTCTCTGTAAGAAGATAATAGCAGTTCACTAACACATCGTAAGCGTTAATGCAACAGTAATACCAAATTTCGGAACAAATCGTTCCGCCAGAAGACCTCCACAAAGGACCTTTTGAGAAGAGTGCTCCTTTACTTCGCACTAGGTTACACGCTCTGCGCCGGTCCAGTGCCAGTAAACACTGCACTGCTACAGGTAACCAGGGTTTAGGTGTTGGGGGGGGTGGTTGGTTGGTTGCTTTTTTTTTTTTTTTTAAACCGTGAAGCATACGACTGGGTGCACGGCGAGATTAAACAGCTCTTCGCAATATAACCTTTCTAAGCAAGGCGGAGGGGGGGTGGGGGACGCGAGCGAAGCGGGGGAACCACCCACAGCCCCAGCTCCCGCCTCCCAGGAGAGGCCGAGAGCCCCCAGGAACCGCCACCCGCGAAGGGACGCGACTGCTCTCCCTCACCGCCGCCATGTGCGATCCTCGTAGCGCCACTCAATTTATCTTCCCCCTCGCATCCCTGCCTAGCGCCCACTCGGACAAAAAGTGTTCCGTCTCCTGGGGCCGTTGGATTCCGATGGTCTCCCCGTCTCTTTCGGGTTCCTGTTTCTGGCCGGTCAAGTGTGATGGGAACACAGGGGTTGGGTCTTGTGACCGCGGACGGTTTGGGCGTAACTAACCAGGAAGAAAGGCGGGGGGATTTTCCGCAAGGCATAAGCAAAAAAAAAAAAAAAAGAAAGAAATAGCTAACAAAGTAACGCTTTTTCCATCCATCTCGAACAATGATCTCAGCAACCGCCCTTCAAGCGGCTCTTTTGTTTCGCGAGAGGGGAATGAAGGCGCGGCCGGCGCCCCCTGCTCAGGCAGCAGCTGTGGTAGCGCCCAGGCCCGCAGCGGGCTGGTTGGGCGCGCGGTTCGAAGGCGCGGGCC
>NW_008825218.1:1124992-1130573 GCF_000699105.1 Pygoscelis adeliae
GTTGTGCCGCCGGGGCAGTCTCTGGCACCTGTGAGCCTCAGCCCGTGTCTTGGGGCTAGCACCGGCTCTCCGAGTCGTGTTTCTAGCCGCTAGCTTGTGAGATTTGAAGGCTAGAAGCAAAGCAACGAAACACAGAACCCCACCAGCTCGTTTCTCACAAACTCTCGAATGCTCTTCCCACCTCTTCTTGTGGCAGCATAAAAGCAAATGCTTGGGGGTGTGTACGGGCAGGTACGTAGAAACGTGAGATATTTACCGTTAATGCACAAATGTATTTATGTGTGTGTGTATGCTTAGGGTGAGGAGAAATGATTGGTTGATTGTCGCTAAATTTATGCTTAATTAAAAGTATGTACGGGTATTTTTTTCTGGAAATAATGCTCTTTGAAGTTATAAATAGTCTTTGAGTCTTCTGCAGTCTATTAAAATCACTTGAGTTAAAATAGCTGTAAGGAATGTGTGTTGTGTTACTATCTTCAAAACAGCCAGCTGTTAAAAGAGGAATTAGCTAACAACCTAGGGTGAAGTTGTGGCTATTGTAATGTTTTTCTTTTTCCCAATGTACTCTTATGACCAAAACTTTCTTCAATGTATCCAGTTAAAAAAAAAAAAGCCAATAGGATGCATTAAAAGTTGGAGAACTATTTCTTGTCCCCACTGATCTTGTTTGTTGTCATACATGCATAAAATTGCTTTAAAATTTCAGAGGAGGTCAGGACTAGGCACAATCTCAGAGCTTCTTTAATTGCATATACTTTCTTTATTCACTAAATAAGTTTTTAATGCAAACCATGTTTTGAATGTTGTTTTCTTATATGTGTTATTCAGGTGCTGTTTCTTTTTATTGAACCATGTTAGCGTGGATCTTGCAAATACAAGTAGGGGTTGTTCAAAAACACATGTAAAACTAGACTTTTTTTTTCTTTCCTGGTTGAAAGTATTAATACATCAGTATTGAGCTGCATAATGTTCTCCACTGTCCTTTGAATGTGTCGTGTCTAGGCTGAATGTCAGATTTTTTTTTTTTCTTAAAATTGATGTACATTTATTTTGAATTATTTGTGAAACATGGTGGTTTCTTTGTGTCTCTTTACTGGTGTTTACTTGAAAGGCAGATTATGCTATGGTGTTAGGAACAGCTGTGCTTTATTTAATCAGGTGGATTGTTAGGTGAATTGGTCAAAGCTGGATGCAGTTTCTGTATCTGAGTAGGATTGCTTTCTATCTGCAGAACAGCTTGTTGTTCTTTTACAGCAAATGTGAAACAGCTGGATATGCTCCTGGATGAAATCATGATTAGTTAAAAAGATTCTTAAAGAAAGCCTTTGACTACATTAGATTCCTGATTTAACTTCTGTATTTGGAGGCTATGCAGTGATCTGTGTCTTAAAATTGGTTTAATAACTACATTTGGATTCAAGGAATTAAGTCTTTGAGAAACTAATAAAACAAAACTACATTTTTTTTTTTTCAAAATTGTTATCTATTTTGGAGAAAACTTTTTTCTTCTTTTATGTAAAGTCAGAAATTTGTTCTTTGTCACCATTCTTGCGGGTATCTAGTAGCTTCCTGTATTCACTGGAAGTAGGATCTTTCCTGTTCATGATGCTTTTAGCAGACTGAGTTACCATGTTTCTTAGGAAGCTTTGTTACATTCAGAATTATGGAAAAAGTGGCTTTTCTGCTCTCGTAGTGTCTTTCTAAGTGGACTTTCTGGGGTTTAAATAAGAGTTACATTGATGACAGAGTACTGTAGTATTAAGAGTGGAGTTTTGCTGAAAACCTAATTCTCTTTTCAAGTTGGTGACAGAATTCCTGTCAAATTTGGTTGAGGATCAAGGTTTACATGTTAGTTTAATCTTCCATAGGAAACAGGAGTGTTTGACACTCTAGAATTCTTTACGGAGGTATAAATTATTATACTTGTCAAAGCTATCTGGGATATTTAAAAATTGTATGTACCAATTCTTCAGTTTTCAGAAGTCATAAAATATAATAGAACTGTCTCATTTTAATTTCTTAAATTAATTCCTTGGATAAAAATAATTTATTTTGAAAATGGATTTTTTTTTTATTTGGCCTAAGAAATATACTTATTTTGTTTTATCTAGTAACATTGATTCTGAGAAATGGACAACAGCATTTGTCAAGTTTATGAAGATGAAATCCAGTCACTGGAAGAAGAAATTAAACTACTGGCTGAAAAGTATGAAGATAGCCAACAAGAATCCACCTTTTTTTCTGACGAGGAGATATTAATGTCAATGTATGCCTTTTTTCACATGTTGGATTAATAGTGTTTCTTTGTCAAAATTGTTCAGGATAAACTTTTACCTCTATGTTAGGACTTCCCTTATGCTATTTTTACAGTGCTGATCTTTGTTTAGGACGTGGGCTATATATGGTAAAAGATTACAAATAATAAATAGTTGATCTCTTTTTAGTGCCTTCTGTTGGTAGTTTGGGGGGGGGGTTTAGGATTTTGTTTGTTTGCTTTTTTTTTTTTTAAAGGCAGTCTTAGTGGTCGGAGCATGATATCAGGTATGTTACTGTGCGGGCCCTGCAAAGTTGTTGACTGCAAAAGCTATGTTTTCCATTATGCACTGTGAAACAGCTCAGTGCACATTTACTTAAAAAAAAAAAAAAAAATGTGGGGGGTACTGGGGACATGTGCAGGTGTGACTAGTTATATGCTACAGAAGTGCCATGTTAGGGCTTTTTGTTCCCATTATTTAACTGATATTCCATAGTAAATGTACACTCCATAGATAAAATAAGCCATTTAAATGAGTAAAGGCGTCACAGCTCATTTCTGTTGTACGTTCCTCGAAATGGATACTTGCATCTCAAGACATACAATAAAGGCTGTGTCTACCTGGCAGTGAACATAAAGTATTTATGTAAGTCAGAATAGTTTACTGTTCCTAGTATATGATCCAACCGAAATTTGACTCATTGAAAACTAATCTTGGTCTGAAAATCATCAGATCACATTACAAATGCCTTTTATTTAATGGTATTGCTGTACTGATGTGACAAAACATGTTCTTATGTCTGGGTCTTTTGCCTTTTTGATTTTTTTTTTTTCTTTTTCAATTCTAGAAAATCATTCCAAAGAGAATTTCAGGGACAATCTAAGGGACATGAATCTCCGTCAGACCTGAAAGCTCAACTTGAAAGTCTAGAAACAGATCTTTCATTTTTAATGAAATTTACTGGTATTCAGTTCACAAGTCATTCCAAGAAAACAGTGGAAAAAAGTAAGCATTTTTGTGCCCTTTACTGGTGCTACACTGAGCACACTGTTTCAGTTCATTACATTTGCAAATGCATGTTGTAATTCTACTTTCAATGTTAGCAGAAAGACAATTATTTTGAAATACAATAGAATTTTCTTTCTTGACAAAATAGTTTCTGAGTAAATATAGTACTTCGCATAGTGGGAAAGTGAAAGACCACTGTGAAGTTGTTTTGGTGGGTTTTTTTTTAACATGTTTAACTTGACTTCTTTATTGATATGATGGATGGTATCAGTTGGTACTTTAAATATGAGTAACGGAAGAAATGCAATAATTGTTGAATAGAATTATAATCAAGTATTTTGTTAACTTTATTTTATAACAGCTACAAACAGAACAGTGCGGAAGCACAGATTATCAGGGAATTGCCACTCCCTGTCTTTTCAATTGGAATTCCAGCTTCTTGAAATGCAGGTAAGGATGGATGTATGTTTAAAAAAAACCAAAACAACCAAGCAAACAAGCAAAACTTCAAATGGACAAATGTCAATACTTCCTTTTCCAGCTGAAATCTTCAACTGGTATTTTGTCATTTTGATTGCCTGAGTCTCCTTAATCTAAGCCTCAGTGGGTTGTTTTCACTCTGTAACAGCTGGACCCAACTTTTGAATTCCATGCGCATCCAAGCAAAATAGTTCTGAAGGTCAGGTTCAACATTCAGTCACAAAATTCTTATCATGTTCTCCTATAGTCAGATATCTTGTTCTGGAGACAGGAAAATTCCAAACCTTACCTCTCTTGAGGAAACTGAGGAAAAGCTAAAACACTACAAACTTGAACAATTGTGGTGGTGTGGGTGGTTTTTTTTTTTTCTTCTTCTTTGGTTATGTTTCTGTTCTCTTGGCTGGTGGGACTAACCGTTACTTCACGGGACTGCACAGAACTTACACTAATGATTACAGTTTTTTTGCAAGGAAGCTCTTTCATAAGAATCTATTCTTAGCACAGAATTCAAAATGATAAGCAGTGGAAAACAGCTTCTACCCCAATTTGTAATAATGTACCCCAATTTGTAATAATTTTTTGACATCAGGAAATTTCCTTCTCAAGAAAACTTGATTTTCAGCTCAGCTTTAAAGGTATTTTTTAAATTGAATGTGATTGGACCTGATAGTATTAAAAACTGCCTTGCTATGTAAAGATGTCCTTCCTAATCTTAAGAAAAGCCATATTATGAATTTAAGAAATGAGTATTTAGATAGTCACATGTGGATTGCATAATTTGAAACTGCAGGAGTTCAGCTGAATGAGGTTATTCTGCAACCTCTTAAGTCCATTCATGACTTGAAACTTGTGGTCTTAGTGATATCTTTTTACCATTTGCTTGTATAAAACTGCATTTAGCTTTGAGCATAGAAATAGCCAGCATCAATCATGTGACTTGGATTAATGTGTTTTTTTCTCACCCATATGCTTCTGCAGAATTATGACATCTTTTAGTGTGAGTGGAGCTCAGATGAGTAACTGGATGTTAAGTTTATTTATATAGTGGCATTGGTGATGCTTAAATCTACTACATCACTAGATGGCAGCACTTGTCTATGTAATGCCTAAAACTTGTGCTATTTCACGCTGATGACATACACTAGAGTAAGTGATACATAGAATATCAAGTGTATATGTTTAAAAAAAACCAAAACACTTCAGTTGAAAAAACATAATTTTGAGTTAATCTTTTGCATGACCTAATTTTTTTTAATAAAAATACATGGCACCTGTAACTTACAATTTAATATGCAATGCAATTTACCTTAAGTTAATAAACTTTGAATTGCCAATATTTTATGCATTTGTATGGTGTGGGTTGTGGACATGTTCTGGAAGATGGTAAATTAGTTAAGCAGACACCAATGAAGAGTACAGTTTTTAATTGTGCCATAATATACAGCTTTTGTTTTTTATTTTTGGTGTTACATACCCAAGTCAAGAAGTAGACTCATAGAATAGTTTGGGTTGGAAGGGACCTCTAAAGGTCATCTAGTCCAACCCCCCTGCCATGGGCAGGGACATCTTCAACTAGATCAGGTTGCTCAGAGCCCCGTCCAACCTGACCTGGAATGTTTCCAGGGATGGGGCATCCACCACCTCTCTGGGCAATCTGGGCCAGTGTTTCACCACCCTCAGTGTAAAAAATTTCTTCCTTATATCTAGTCTAAATCTACCCCCCTTCAGTTTAAAGCCATTCTCCCTTGTCCTGTCGCAACAGGCCCTGCTAAAAAGTTTGCCACCATCTTTTTTATAAGCCCCCTTTAAGTACCAATAGGCTGCAATAAGGTCTCCCC
>NW_008825218.1:1132107-1132567 GCF_000699105.1 Pygoscelis adeliae
TATTCTTCCCAGGCTACCTGTCCTTGCTTCCACCCTCTGTGGGCTTCCTTTTTGTGTTTGAGTTTGTCCAGGAGCTCCTTGTTCATCCATGCAGGCCTCCTGGTGTTTTTGCCGGACTTCCTCTTTGTTGGGATGCATCGCTCCTGAGCTTGGAGGAGGTGATCCTTGAATATTAACCGGCTTTCTTGGGCCCCTCTTCCCTCCTGGGCTTGGTCCCATGGCACGCTACCAAGCAAATGCCTGAAGAGGCCAAAGTCTGCTCTCCTGAAGCCCAGGGTAGTGAGCTTGCTTTGCGCCCTCCTCGGTGCCCTCAGGATCTTGAACTCCACCATTTCATGGTCACTGCAGCCCAGGCTACCCTTGAGCTTCACATTCCCCACCAGCCCCTCCTTGTTGGTGAGAACAACATCCAGCATAGCACCTCTCCTCATTGGCTCCTCTACCACTTGGAGAAGGAAGT
>NW_008825218.1:1132762-1148913 GCF_000699105.1 Pygoscelis adeliae
GTAATGTCACCTGTCCCTGCCTTCCCTTTGATCCTGACCCACAAGCTCTGGGTCAGCTCCTCATCCGTCCCCAGGCAGAGCTCCATGCGCTCCAGCTGGTCATTGACATAGAGGGCGACACCCCTTCCTCGTCTCCCCTGCCTGTCCTTCCTAAAGAGCCTGTATCCCTCCATCCTGACACTCCAGTCATAGGAGCCATCTCACCATCCCTCTGTGATGTCAGTAAGGTCGTAGCCCTGCAGGCGTGCGCACGTCTCTAACTCCTCTTGTTTACTCCCCATGCTACGTGCGTTTGCATAGAGACATTTAAGTTGGGCCCCCGATGAAGCTGTCTTACTGGCTGGAGTTCCTTTGTGCTGCTCTTCAGGCGCTCTCCTGCTGACCTGTGATCCTTCTCCAGGCTCTGGGCATCTAGTGCTGGCCCTGGCATGAAACTGGTAGGGTGGGATGGATTGAGGTTCTCTTTCCCCGGCATCTCTAGTTTAAAGCCCTCTTCACCAGCTTGGCAAGCCTATGACTGAAGTACACTTACTGTTTCAAACACAGACTAATTTCTGTTCCTTTACTCAGTTTTTGTGATTGTATATGAACTTGAATGTTATTAAAAGTTTTGCATTTACTTAGATGTTAATGTGTTTTAGCTGTTGTACAAATCATAATGTAATGGTTTGGTTAGAGTTGTAAAATACAACCATTGTGTACAGTTCTGTATTTGAATTTTGTTAGAACTGTTCAAATAGATTTTGGGAGAATTTAGTCGTTCAAAAATTCAAGCTTAAGGATTGTATTTTTAAGATACACAGTTTTGTAATTTATATGATTGAAAAATTAGTCTCTTCCATGTCTTTATAATGAAAATGCATATCTCATGACTGGATTGTTAACAATTCCATTCAGACATTTTGCCTAGTTCTAGTGGGCTGTTTCTGTGGTGTAATAGTAGCGGCATGTTATCTCGGTTTTGCCACAGACTTAGTATACTGTGCAGGTCATCCTGCCGTGAAGTCAGTAGGTCCTCTGTGGATGCAGGGGTCTGCCTCCATAGCTCTCGGGCAAGTTGTGACTTCAGGCCAGACTAAGACCTGGAAACTTAGCTTTAGCTTTTTTATGCCTCCGGCTTCTTGCGCATAAAAATGGAGAAGCCTGTTTTCTAAGATACGGCATTAATGGTTGTATTCAAAATAACTTGTACTGAGATCAGCATGGGCAAGATAGTGTAAGGTTGCAACTAGTTTCACCCATCTTGAGAGAAAAGACAACAGCTGTTTTGGGGAAATGCTTAGTAGGTAACAAATACATTACTATGCAGCAGAAGATAATTTTTTTTCACACTGTTAACTCTAGCTGTTTAATCTAGTAGTTAAGTTACAATGCAGTTAGCTCTATAGTACCTTAAATCAAACCTGTTAATACACAGTAACAAATTGTTCTTGTAATTATCTTTAATTTGATCTTAAACAAAATGTTAAATGTCATTCATGTTAAAGGCTGTATTCCAGGATACAATTGTACAAAGAGGGGTAGGCAGATCTGAGTTCACTCTGACTAGCTTTGACTGATTGAGATTATGTCTATATTACTGTGGTATTGGTCACTCACTGCCTGACATATTCTGCATCTTAGTTGGTTCTTTAGTTTTGGCAGTGTCAGACTAGCGTATGGTTTATATTCCCAAGCTGACTAGTGTTTTGCCAGCTTTTGAGTGCAAGCAAAGAAGCTCCTGTCTGTTCACTGTTGTGTGTAGGTGGATGCTCACAAAGGTCAAAATGTGGATGAAGAAAACAGGTTAATGCAAAAGCATTGTTTGATTTATTTATTTTCCCCTCTTACTGTCCTTAGGTATTAGGAGAGGACATGTACAATTAGCTTGAAAATCTGCCAAAACAATTCTAAATCCCCTGAGAAAGCAATAATTCAAATAAAAGTCGCTTTCTTCTGAAGAGCTTTCCTTTTAAATCTTTTTATTTGACCCCAAGATGGCGTCTTGGCATATGTTAGTAACAGACTTATTGGAAAACCAGTTTCTTTAGAAGGTAGTGTGTTAGCTTGTGACTACTAGCAGCTTCTCTACAACTCCATGCACATGTTGAACCTTTTGCTCTAAATTTAAAATATTTTTTCCTGATGTTACTTACTCAATCCACTAAGCTTTGTAGTGTGTTGGTTTGCTTTTTCCATCTTTACTGATGGCAGCGTTAGCAGTACTTCTGTCCAACCAGTACTAGGGATTGCTGTGGTGTGTTTGCATTTGACTCCAGCTTGTCTGTTTAGTTTCCTCTGTGTTGCCATTCCCATTTGCTTGTAGTGACTGGATGTAAGAAAAATAAATACAAAGTCTCCAGTATGAAGTTGAAGCATTTGCTATGGTCTTCAAGCTATGATTTTAGGCTTTTTCATTCATTGTTACCTAACGTATTACTCTGGTGTGTTCAAGAATGTGTAGAAGAAAGAATTAAGTTCTTTTGTGGCTTCATTTCTACGATATGAGCTTCTTTATCATTTTATTTAATAGGTTATTAGACATTTTAATTTGGAAACATTTTATTTTTATTATCATGCACATATCCCTGAGTAACAGTTATTGTAAAAAGGGACAAGAATTTGAGGCAAAACTACAGGCTGTAAAATGAAAAAATAAAAACTAACAGGAAAAATATTTTTTTTTTTTTTTTTTAACTAGGGTAGCATCATTATGACTTTCAAACTCAAACTTAGATTTGAGTTTTCTGGTATATGTGGCAGCTAGAGGTTGTGCTGGAAAATGCCAAGAATCTTAAAGAGGTGGAAGTGACATGAAAGGAAGTAGATGAACCTCTTATTTATAAGTCTTCCTTTATACATATATATTCTCTATGCTGACTAGTTCAGGTATTATTCCAGAAGCCTTGTTGTACGGGTAATACTGATACTGTTGAAAGGAAATGAAATGTCCACACACATAAGCTGTACTTTAAAAAATGCAATTTTAAGGATTATAGTGCTTAGCAGCATTTGCATATATTTTTGTCTGTTTTATATGCAGATAGATACATTTTTTGCTCCTCGCTAGAGACATTTCTAAAACATTGCGTTGTTAATTCTCCAATCTAGAACAAAGAGAGTGTGTCAGCTGTTATTACTGATCTCAGCATTATAATGGAATCTGGAGAAGATTCAGACGTGAGCAAGTTTGTGTCAAGGTAAGGCGGAATTTTTAAAGGAAGGTTGTACGGGATATCTGATACTAAATGCAATACTGAGTTTTCATGTAAATTGCTGACAGTGGGTTTCTTTGTTTGGTAATGTACTGTTAGCCCAACCTATACACTTCCAATCCCTTGTCTGTATCCTTCTGGAGAGAAGATGAAATGCATATAATTTTCAAGGCCTGAAAGGACCATTACGAATTAATGTAGAACAGAAACAGTTTTTGGATTATAATGTTTTAGCTGTTTGAAATTGTTTGGTTCAGAGAAAGATGTAACAAGGTAACCTCAGCTATTCCTTTTTAATTTATGTAATCAACATGTTAGCTGCTACTCGGATGTGTATGTGAGTTGCAGATGTGCAATGTGGGTAAGTAATGGCTAAAGCGTACATCCAGAACCCTTCTCCAGGACTTGCCTGTTTCTAATTCTCTGCTCACCATTCCTTTTCTCTTCTTTGCATCAGGATTTCTTTCACTGATATTTTAAAAACAATAGAACACAGTTTAAAAACCTGGAATAGTATATTTGTGCAATGACTTAAGAAAACATACATATTAAAACTTAAGCATATGACTGAATGCTACTTTTTTATTATTTCCTGGAGGACATCAACTTCTTGTGGTACACAGGATGAATAATGATCAAATTATTTGTCTGCGGTATTCCACTGTGAAATCTGCTAGCAAACTATTCTGAGAACAAATCTATTACTTATTAAATATTATTGGGCAGTTGACTTAATCCTGGTCTTTAGGTGATTTCTTTTGTTTTATATTATTTTTTAGACTTGGAGAGGGAAGGCAAATGGATGGGTGAAAAGAAAGGTCTATTGAGTTACCTCAGGCTTCATTAATCTGTACTGAGAGCTGATTTTTTCATTTAGAGGCTTAGGAATTTCCATACAAGTCTACTAAAGCTAGTAGTATAACTGAGAATAGTAGTTGACCGCTCTCAAGAAGCGGGATTTAGAAGAGGAAATTACCCTGTTTTTTTCATGAGTATTTTCTGACAGCAGAAGTGTTTTGGAACTTAATAGTCATACTGGAAAGGAATGCGTTGAAGTAGTGGCAGACTTTATTTCATCCTGGCTTCAGCACTGCTGTCTTGTCCCTGTCTCTTCGCTGCCCTGGTCCTTTTCAACATTACACCAGTATTCATAAGTAAACATATGTTTTCATGAATGATGTAAGATGAATTAAGACTTTGCTGTCAATAAAGCAAGCAGTTCTTTCTCCTTAGCCTCTATTTGCATGTACCATCTGTTGTCCTTGTGTCAGCGTATAATGTCTTGAAGCCACATGGTAAATAGGTTCAACGTAGTCATTTGGTTGAAAAAAGAAATCGGGGGGGGGACACACACACCCAACCTTGCCCCCCCACAACCCCTTCAAATTTCATTTTTTCTATTTGACTTGTCCTGCAATGTCACAGTGTTTGTTGCTGGTCTAAGGCAGTAGGGGCTGATGTTGGCAATGTCTGTTTTGACAGCAATCCACTGTTAGATTGGCTTAATCTGATTATGTGATCTCCCCTCGTGACTTGTTTTCTCAATCCCCTTGTTAAGCTAGTTCTCGTTAATTGCTCTGAGTCCTAATCTCCTCTTTTCATGTCTAGTTTTCAGGCTTTTCCCAACTAGCCCTTTATTCTTCAGTCCACCAACTACTCTTAGAATCTTGATTCCTACCTCTTCCCTCCCTTTCCCTCCATTTTTGACCAGCTAAATCTGGTCTCCTTCTGTATTGTTTGTTCTTTTCAGCCTCCCTACCAGTTTCTGTTTCCTTCTTTTGCCTCCTTGGCCCAGTCTTGCCAAATCCATTGTCTAGCTTTGTTCCATTTTCTCTACTGGCCTGGATTTTTTCCTCCTCAGCTTTCTAATTTTTTGGCTTCACTTTTCATAATGTATAAGAGAAAAGCGTCTTTAATAGCACCAGAGTTAAAAACTTGGCATTCAGTTGTAATTCCCAAGCCCATCCTGCTTTGGAAGAAAACAGAGGAATGCTAGAACACTTGAGCAACATCTTTTTAAAAGAAGCAAAATTCAGCACTTTATTTTCAACCAGGTACTGCTGCAATATGTAATACCTGTTTTTAAAGAATGTGTACCATTCCTTAAATATGTTGTGACAATAAAATATGTATGCAAATGGAATCACGGTATTTAGCCTTCTATTTCTGGATTTTACTTGAGTCCCCTTTGCACCAGTTAATCACTTGTGTTATACTTTCAGTGTTGAGGACCAGAATATCTATGAAAAATCTTGTTGCCAGTCTTTTTTTTCCCTTTTCTTTGCGTGATATCCCATTAATTGTTGGGTTAGTTAACTATTGCATAGGTTGCTTAATCAAATAGGAGTAGTTTTTAGACAGTTTGAAAACTGCTCCTACGTTTTACTAACTAATTAAAATTTATAAGTCAGAGTGAAGGATTCATGAAGTGTCTGCATTATATTACAACACTGCATGGGCTAGGTATTTCAGAAGTGAGGGGAGGCATGAATTTTTCCCACAGCTCTAAGCGTCATTCTTTGGTTTTATATGCTAATGCAAGAAGCCTTGCATACTGCAGGGAGTTAAAATAGGTTTCTTCTCTTAAAATAACTGAAGGAGCATATTAAAGGAGCCTTAAATACTTTTACAATAGTTAAGTTTCTTTTGTGTTTTGTTGATGTTATTTTGTAAAAGTGAAATGGTGTTTGGATGAAGGGCGTGTGATTTTAACCTGACACATAGTTACTCTCTGCCTGAATATGGTTTTTGCTGGTTTTGGATGACTTCTCTGTTACATGGATGTTGGCTTTGGAGGTGGGTGTTTTCTGCTCCTAGTGGATTTTTTTTTTTTTTTTAAAATCTGGTGACATTTTGTAATGCTAAATTCTTTCCAAAAAAAAGAGGCTTAAATTTTAACATGCACTCTCTTAGTACCTTGTTATTTTATACCAAGCTTTCTTGGTATTTTAGCGTTTGTTGTAGTTGGCTTCTGCATTAGGAATTAGGTTAACTTAGGCTAATTAGGAATTATTGTTTATGGGTAGTTTAAGTGCTATGAGACAGTTAACTGAAATGGTGCTCTTATACAGTCTCTTTCTCCCTCGCCAATACAAAAAAACATGTATATTACATATGTCTGTTCATGCCAACACCGACTTTCCCCCTTTCTAAACACTAAATCTAGTTTTCTATCTTAAATTTAGTCAGTGCTATATCTGTACATGAGAGAAGTATATACTCAGGTATAATTCGTAGACTAACTTTTACATTTGAAACTGGTTCTTTGAACTTGTTAACCAAAACTATCTCTCTCTGCTTGGTGATCTAGCTTTGAAATTTTTCATCTGCTTTATTGCCTAAAGATGAATCTGAGAGGAAAAAAAAAACCAAAACAAACTAAAGACATAATGTAAAAACAAGGTCACAAGGTTTGTGATAGTCTTTTAAATTACATAAAAATGGATACTCATCAAAATTGCCAATTTAAAAAAAAATAATTTTAAGTGTGTAGTTTTGTAACAAAGTTTTGTGTTGCCCTCTTCCATGTATGTAGATTTACAAAGCATATTGTAGTTTGTGTAGAATCATGTTCACTAGATAGTGACATGTGGGCAGTCATTACTACGTCTTGATTTTTAATATAGTATGTATAAATTTTTATATGTACAATTACGAGTTGTGGTTAAAAAAGCTGTCCAGAACATAGAACTAGTCAGCTATTGTAAATCAGTATGTGTCTACGTCCTTCCAGGGACTCAATTTTGCATGTGCTGCCAGCATTTTTTTCATCTTGGCCTGATTTTGTTGGCAGCTGTGACTATTGTGGTAACTTCCTTTAATGATGCTGTTCTTTCCAGGCTAGGATAAAACTTGTTTGACTTTTCTTTTACATTTTCAATATCTGAATGAACTTCATGTATTTATTTTTCTTTGTTTGTGTAACACGTTAAGGGTTGCCGTTTCTGTCTGTTAAATAGAGCTGGATCTGAGGCACAGTTCTCCCTTGAATGGCTGAAGTGACTTGGTAATACACTGTTGCAACCATTCTGTTCATAGCCTCAATTTTCTGCCCTCAGCTGTTCTGAAAATCCAAAAAGAATAGCTAATCTCAAACAGAAAGGATGTTTAAAGTAAAATTTACATGTAGAACTTAGATCATCTGTAACTTTCTGAAATATTCCCAAATGTAAGTCAGGTGTCATCCTCAGTCAGGTTTTGTAAATGTGTAAAATCCTGTCTTAGTAATTGAAAAAAATCTTTGTATTTTCAAAGCTGTGCTTGCCAGGTACGTTTTGACAATGGCTAATAGTCTGTTTGATTTGACTGTGGCTTCATATCAACAATGACATGAAGCTGTTCACCCTTATGATTAAAGAATCATGTTGCTTCAGGTATTCTGACACTTAGCTTTTGTGGAATTTTGCATTCTTTGCATTCTTGCCACATTTCTTTAGTAAAAACTGTACACCCTTTATGAATGTTTTTCCTTCCTCCCCCTGACAACACTGGGTGGATGGTTGGCTGTTTGGCAGTTTCTGTCATCTTATATTGTCTCCTTTCCTTTCTCTAGCCTGATCCTTACATTACTAGAAATTTGAAGAATAAATATTTTTTACTGCTGTGTTTTTCTTAAAAAGAAACCCCTCCGAGACAAACTCTTCCCCCCCCGCCAACCAGCTCCCCACCTATTTTCTCTAATCTGTCTTTAATACAGCTATCCCTCACAACAGTGGATGGACTGTATTTCCTCTTCTGATTAGAGCTGAGAAGCTGTATATAAGCTTTAATGGTTGCCATCCCTGTGTTGTTAACAATAAAGAGGGTAAGGTCTGCTCAGTTCCCGATTTCTACAAACTCTCTACTGTGATGGCACCTATCTTAAGTGAATAGTTCTCTTCATTCAAATGGTTCTAATCCTAACTGTTTCAGGCAGATTTTTGCACATTACTGATTTCCAGTACCTTGGTTTCCTTTCTTCTATTGTTGCCGGCCTTCCTGCGCTGTCTCAGAGTGAATGTAATGGTGTACTTCTACTAAAAATGTTTTACTGGCATACATCATAGTTGATGTACAAACTAACACAGTTTTGCTAGGAAGACAAAACAGTAAATGTGTAATGAAAGAAAGTAACTTTAGTGCCAGTTACTGAAGTAAGAAAGCATATCACTTATTTTTGCTAGCAAATTTCTTTTGTAAATAAGATTTTGTGACATAAAGGAATGTACCAGCCCCAGTGTTTGATGCACTGCAACTTCTCTTACATGCAAAATCATTACTACCTTGTAGACTGGTGAAAAATAACAGTGATATCTCTCAGTCCAAGTTAGTGCGGTGTGTTATTTGTCAGTGTCAGTTTGATGTTTTGCTATCCTGTTCAATAGGAATAATCATCTCTGCATATCAAGAGCAGCTTCTATTTTGAAAACTGTGTGTATTTTTTGCCATCTGCAAGAATGGATAATTAGTCAGCCGTGTCGCTTTGCTTGATTCTGTGCTTTATGCAGTGTTTGCAACTTCTTTGGAAATTACTTCAGCAGTAACTTCATATATATTTTTCAAAATGTTTGTTGTTTCTTTGGGAGTGGAAGCTTCTGTTTGATTCTTTAGATGCTGTGAATATTTAATTTTGAAATTATATTGAAGCTTAAATGATTTAACTTTTGTGTGTGTGAAACAAGTACATGTAGGAAATAAACTTCCTTATGCTCTTCGTGCAAAATCGGGTTGTATTTCTTCTACCTGTTGCTTGTATTTTTAACTTGACTTTAGCACCAAAGTCCTGGAAGTGTAATCTCTTAGGTTTAGCTGGCACTGTGTATTGTTGCCTCTGTTAACTATTGTCAGTGGAAATAGAAAAATCTTATTATACTAAGCATGGAATCATTGTACGTAAACATTTTCACTTGATGCTGTTCAATTACTCCGAAACTGGCAAAGACAAAACAATAGGAACTTTTCTTTATTTCTCTTAGGCTTTGAAAATTCCTCAGAAATGCCAGAAATTAAAATGACTACTGCTGACCTTTCTGTTTTCAGAGGCACTATGGATGAAAAACTAGTATTTGCAATAACATTGCAATTGAATTGTTTCCTTGCCAGAATAGCACCAATATGTTAGTCTCATGATACAGGCTGCAAGCTCTACCAAATCCGGACTGGCCAAGTGCAAGTCCAGCAAAGGTGTCTCTGCCCTGCTCTTTGCAGGACATAAGATTCCAGACAATTTATTAGTGCAAGTGTAGGGTCATTTGTATGAATGAAGCCATAATCTTTCCATGTGTAGCTAAACTGCTAAATCATGAGGGAGCCCAAAACTGCAGAAATACCGAGGGGCATTCTGCAAGAATCGGCTCAGCTCCATCCGGGCCTATTAATTTCTGCTTACAGTGGGCTTGGCTCTAAGGTCTCTGCACTCCACTTCTCAGTTACAGATTTATCAGCATCTGTCTTCCCCCATCCTGCCTCACTCCCTAATTATTGAGAATATCACTATCTTCCTTAATAGCAGATAAATCAAGATTTAACTGTGCATTAAAAGTTTTGGTTTAGATGTGATGTATGATCTAATGAACAGACCTTCTTGCTTACTGAAGTTTCAAGGTTAATCTTGAAAAGCTGGATGTCATGTGGGCAGAGGCAGATAATGTGTCATGCAAAGATTTAGTTGAATAGGACAAATCTCAGGAATATTCAAAGCTTAGTGATGCAATTTGGTAAATCTTAGCAGTTTTGTAGGTTAAAGTTTTACTGTGCAACATCTTGGAATTTATTTAGAAAACAAGAGTATTAGATGAACAAGCATAAAGTCAAACTAAGATTTTACAGGCGACTACTTTGTCAAGTTATCACATTTTACATATAAGACTAACTTTATTGCTGCTTACCTTCCTGAGGAGTTGAAAACACTGGTTTATAAACGAATTCTTCAAATTTTTTTCAGTGTCTACACTACAGCTTTTTTTTCTTGTCATAATTTTTTTGTGATTTCTGGCTTCAAATTTGAACCATACTAATCATGAATTCTTTAAGGGAAAAAGTACATATTTTAGGCTATAGAATTGGTACGTCTGACTAGTACTGTTTAGATTAAACCATATATTTTTCTTTTGTAGCACTGAAGAACATGGAAATCTTTTAACGTTTTTCAGAAGCCTTTCATCTTATGCTGAGTGGTATGAACATCGCAGACGCACCTTCCTGCATTTCAAGGTAATGTCTATCAAGCCTTTATATATCAGTACTTTAAGTTCTTTAAGTAGTTCATTAAGACAGGGCAATGGAGGTGAAATTAGCACTGTAGTGGAGTATGTGAATCTTAATTTTGTACGTTGTGGAGAAGAGAATATCAGCCTAAGATTTTTGTGTTGTGTTCAAGGGGTAATGCCCTTGCTTGGTATTTGTCTTGATTTTTATCATGCTATTGCTGTGTTCCTCATACATGGGGGAAAATAAGAATATCTGTGCCTTCCTGTGGGGGGAGTAAGACAGTTTTTCATTGGTATTATATTTCATTTTGAACAACAAAAATGGCAAAAGAAGAAATCAAAAGAAAATAACATTTGTAGTCTTTGGCATTTCAATGTTAGTTCTGAAGGACTGGATCTGTCTCTTGAAAATGTGGCAGCATGCGTTTGGGCGACAACAATTCCAGTTCTGAAATGTTGTACTTGAGTGGGAAATAAACTGTTCCTCACTCTTAACTGGCACATAGTATTTGAACTTAGTTTTAAGTTACCATTATTTGGCTTGTTTGCTTTGTGTAAAGGTACTGGTTGTAACATAACTATTTCTTGGAGTAAAAATACTGCAGTCTTTCAGACAACATCTTATATTGTGATTAATGTTAGAGGAAGATGTTTAGCTGCTTAATTGTGTGTAGTTTTTTAGTTCAGCTTTATTTAGCTCAAGTATTTACTGTCATTAAACTCAACACCATCTTTGCTTTTCAGCTGTAGTATGAAGTGGGACATGCTTTGTTTCCTATTTTTTGAATCTTTTAGGCCTTTGAGTTCTGTGCTAGATTAATCAATTTCTATTATCAATTAATCAACCGGATTAAAAAAAAAAAGTACTAATTTCTGATAATGTTATAAAATAATCCTGTCCTCAGCTGAGTAATAAACTGATGTTGTCTAATCCTGCTGCTTGTTTTATAAGGAATTTTCTTGAATCCCTCCATAGAGAAGGCAGGGCACCAAGGGCTTTATGGCTTTGTGCTGTGGGTTTTTTGATTGTTTTTTTTCAACTTCACTTGATGCTTTCTGATCCTTAGATCAGCCTCAGACAGCAGTCACTGTGGTTTCTGGGACAGTGATTCAGCGAACTGTTGTAAATAGTTCTCATTTTAAAAATCAGTACAAAAATGAAAAACCAGAAAGATAGCTCTAGAGATGATTTTTAAATTGTTGTGTGTATCTTAAGCAGTTTTAAAAAGTGTTTGTTCAGACGTTGAGTGTAAACAATGAAGGGACGTATTCATTGCTAAAAGATGTGTGAAGATAAATTCACTGAAGACATATATTACAAGTTTGTCAACATTACAAATATTCTTTCTAAAGGTATTTTTCTTTCCATGGACAAAGATGCTGTTGAGAAAGGCAAACCAATTTGGGAGAATATTTATCAAATGTGATTGACTATGGACTTATGAAGAGTTTTTTAGGCCGCCTTATTTCTGCTAGCATTAGTAATGATTTCATTTAGAAATAGAAGACTCTCTGAGGTGAGAATTAATAAAGGCTTCAAAGACCAAATCTGATAATTCAAGTAACCAGATTGCTAAGGAGAATGTGCATTTGTCACTTAATATTCTGTAGTAATTTGTGTGAAAGCGACTAGAAGTATGCTTTTAACATCTGCATAAAAACAAGTAAAGAGACTTATCCTGTTAATATTCACACTTGGACAACATTAAAAAATGAGTTTGTAATCTTTGTTGTATTTTTTTTTTCCTACCTGCTTGCTAGGCTTCAAGTATATAGGCAGGTAACTGTGCACAGTGTTGGAGAGAAGACTATTTGAGGTGGGGTTCTGCGTTTATAGCTTTTCTATTATTTTGTTATTTAAAAGAAAATTACCCAGGCTGTTCCGTAGAAATAGACAGTGCTTCTAATAGTTTTCTCACAGTGTAGTGTAAAAACAGGAAAGGTAGATTATTTTTTCTTTTCTGTTAGTTTTGGTACTTGAGAAGAAGGCAATGATGTAGAAATGATTGAATACTTCAAATAATAATGAATGTTTGAGATGAATGACAATTACAAGTTTCAAGCAAAGATGGATAGCACAGTATTTCTAAAAAGTTGACTGTCACAAATGGTGGTTTTGTAGTAAGAGTTTTCACAGTTAACAAGAGTAATGGTGGGATGAATAACTCAGATTAAGCAAAAAGCAATTTAAAATATACATTGATTTGACTGTAAGCAGGCTTTCCTAGAAAGCAGAGGCAGGTTTAGGTTGGTGTGAGTAGACCAATGTTCAGCTGTAAGCATTTTGTGCTCTCCATTATATACTCCCTGATATTGTGCTTTAGCAGTTGTGGTTTTTTTACTGAAACAGGTTAGTCTACAACTTATGTGCTTCATGCACACACACAATCAAGAGTTGAGCATACCATGACTACCTTCTGCTGCTCCTCCTCTATTCTACCAAAAAAATCTACAAGGTAGTGCTTTAAATAGCTTTTTGAAGGGGTGAGTGAAGTGTCCCACAAGTCTTTTGTATGGCATTACTTGTATGGCAGGTCTTACTGTATTGCCACAACAAATATTATGTCTGCAAGATGGATTTACATCTGCAAATAATTTTCTGATCTGAACGCACCCTTAGTCAGCTATGAGGCTGAACAACTGAAGCATGTTGGCAGTGCTGGAAGAGCAGATTGTTGAAGCTGATATTGATAAACAAGAAAAAAAATTCAAGTTTTATTGGAAATACAGAACAGAAATGAGTGATAGGAAAAAAATAGAACGGTGTACATTCACTTTGATATTAGTACTGGTCACACAAATAGAAGGCAAAAAGTCCTGCTTACTGAAGTCCATCTCACTTAATGCTCTGATGAGTTAACTTGCTATGAATGGGGAAAGTAAATTAAAACATATCAGGTAATTTATTGCGGGTACCAGTTGTCTACTTTGGTTTGCTCACAAAATATTAAGAGCATTAATTAGTGTTACTGTTGATATTTAGTACTTTTTCAAAAATATATACAACATTTTAATGTAAAATTAATAATGTGGTAGTGGTTAGGTCTTAGAATGTTTACATGTGTTTATATATTACATAAATGTGCATATATTTGTGTATACACATATAATTGTTTTCATAGGAAGAGTTTTGGTGATATTTACTGATTCTATCAGTTCTGGAAAGAGCTTTATTTAGTAATAATGATTTGTGATGAGAATAAGATCAGAGGCCACTGCTTATGTAGCGTTATTACATTTACACTTCTAGCTGTGTTTTCTCCATCTCAGGCATTTATCAAAAGAGGGATGAGAGAATTGGTGGCTTTCATTTTTTCCTAGTATAAATTTGACTTGAAGTTGGAATGTATTTTTACATGCTTTGGGGTTATTTTTTACCTTTCGCTAAAAGCCTGGAAACATCAAAGTTTTATGACTTACATGCAAAAAATGAAAACCAAGTAGTATTCTCACTGTCGGACTTCGTTTTGTTCTCAGTTGTATTAAGTCAATGGAATTTGTTTCTTGTTACACCAAATAACTTAAAATGGAAAATATTGGGGATTGCTATGTCTTTCTTGGGTAATGGATTCAGGGCAAAAAGATTTTTGTCCTGCATTTCATAATTGCATCCTCTTTCCAGAAAGATGAGCCCACAGTTGATGCTTGACAATAGTCACTTACCTAAGTAACTTTCAGTCACTTTTTCTCAATACTCTTAGTGGCAGAGCATCAGTATGTTCAGAATTAAGTGTGCACTTAATTCCCCATAGCACAAGCACTAACAAATCAAGGCTTAGCTAAATAAGATAAACAAAACTAATACAAAATATCTTGTAAAATCAGTATTCTAGATGTAGTGATACATCATCATGCATTTGATGCTTAACTATTTCTACAAATTAGGAATCTATACTAGCTTCAAAATTAGTACAAAGTTGATCTGGTAATAGTAAGTAGCACACTTTTGACATTCATTTATCTGAAGAGTTTATGCCTGTGTCAGGTATTTGAGGGGGGAAACTGAAAATGAAATGTCAGAAATATAAAGTTGTTTAATTAAAATCATTGTGTCCTGTATCAATAACGTACAGGTTTAGGTGAACTGACTGTTGAGGCCTGCATGCATCAATTTGTGTTTTTAATAAGCTGCATGGTTTAGAGTAGTTGAGTGAAATGATGCTAGTTTAATTTTCTTGAAGTTAACACTATTTTTTACATTAATGATAGAATCAACTTTTTTTTTTTAATTTAAAGATCCGATTTGATTTTTCCCTAATGAGCGAAAGTATTGTTGTACAAGGATACTTCTGTTTCTTTGCACTGACATCTAGGTGAAATCTTACTTATTTACAGGTAAAAACATTAGTTCAGCTTTGCTGTTAGTTATTTTGTCACATTTCCTTGTCAAGAAAAAGCAGTGGAACAAGGCTCAGTCTACATCATGTTAATAACAAAGATACTTGGAGTCATATTATGCTGTACTTGGACCATTGTGTTAAAATGGGAAGCTGGTGTTGCAAAAATGACTCTTGTGAGTACAGCTGAGCAAAATTTATATATTTCAATTAAAAATACCTTGTGTAAAAATAAAATACATATATATACACACACACACTCAGATTATTTTGAAAGCAAAATAGTAGAAAGAGAATTAACATATCTTTGAAAAGTTCCACTTGCTATGTTGCTTGGTACACTAAGCCTAAATAGGAATTATTCTCATTTTCTGCGAACCAAGTTTTTAAGGAAGCTTTAATGAAGTTAAGCTTTGAGAAGTTCTATTTCTAAACATAACTTTCTTTTGTATGCAACTTCATCCAATACGCTTTTGAAGGTCAACTGAAAAACTTTCATTTCAGATTAAAAAAATGGGATTGGAATTAAGATGTAGTTTTCTCCTGTAGCTTGCTCAAAGCATGTTTTGCGTTTATTTGAAAGTAAAATGTAGTGATTATTCTGGGTACTGATAAAGAATGTGAACAAGCAGTTACTTGTGTGATTTTACCTACACGTAAAGAATATGTGGTGAAATAAAAGTTGAGAAGATATGTGTGTGCATATATGTATTTTTACACTTTCATTAACAGAAAAGTTTCTGAAAGCATGGGTGACATTGTAACTACTAAATGATGTGGCTGCTTTGAAACAGTTATTTCAGAGGAGAACCACATTTCAACATAGTAAAAGGTTCTGGGTATGCAGGTAAACGGCATTAGTAAGGGAGAGGATATAAACGTGTAAACAGAGGAAAAAGAATAATCTTCTGTTACCATGTTTAAGTTTTGGCACGTATAATTACATAAGTAGTGGCTAGTAGTATGTTCCTACAGGCAGTGTTCTCAAGCAGGAAAAAGCATTAACATGCTTTGCCAAGAGGATCGGATTGCCTTCCATCCTTATCTCATCCATACTTGTGCGGATGTAACGTGTGTTATTAGATTTGCAGAATGTGTCATCGGTGATTGTAGTAATATTGTTGTACTGCAAAACAAAACATTTTTTATAAATAAACACACACATATATACACACCCCCATATAAGTTGAAGAATTTTCAAACTTTAATTTCTCTTACCCTCCCATTTTATTGTCATTGGGATTGATTTGTGTATGCTATAGGTATGTAAGAATCAAGTCTCTTCAAACTAATCAATGAGCTGATAAGCAGTTTGAGGTTGTTACTGATGTTTGAAATGTATCATTGATAAAAGGTTATTGCTTATTTTTACCGTTTCCTACCCTTGATATACAGAAACTAATGAGAAATTCTTGCACAGTAATCAGCTAACA